>NW_027555736.1:34668315-35235815 GCF_003287225.1 Phascolarctos cinereus
TTAACATCCTTCTCTGTAAAACGCAGGAGTCGGACTAGATGCTCTTTCATAAGAGATTTGGTCAGACCTGGGCTAAAGGAAACTCGGCTCTGGCGGCTGCAGCTGTGTGGAGGATGGGTCGGAGGGGGAGAGCCTTGAGTCAGGGACTGGTGCAGTACAGGCAGGAGGCAGTGAGGCTCTGTGCCAGGCTGGGGACTCTGAGTAGCAGGAAAAGTGCCTTCATTTGAAAGGCCCTGTCAACAGTGATGTTCGAGTTCCCTCTCTGCTATTTTGTGATTCCGGATGCCTCCCCAAGAAGAAGTGTCCTCAGCCATCTCTGTTTGGTGTCATGGAAACATGTTCATTCATTTTACATGACAAATGTTGTTAAAACGATGTTTCTGTACGTTCTTCCAGTAAATGGATAATAAGTGAAACTGATGTTTATTTAGTGCTTTAAAGTTTGCAGACACTTTGTGTGATCTTTTTTTGATCTTTACACCATGTGAAAAGTGAGTGGCGCAGATACCTGGTGTTCTTATTTTACTGATAAGCAACTGAGACTGTTGAGCTACTTGCCCTGGGGCCATAAAACTAATAAGTATCTTAGGGGGAATTTGAGCCCAGGTCTCTGACTCTGAGTCTGACACTTTATTCGACATGCCAAGCTGCCTGTCAGAGGGATTGAGTTAGAGTTCATGCCTTCAAGTGGCTCAAAATCCAGTACATCCAGTAAAGCTGCCGGATTTTTCTAAGTGTGTGAGGCTAGTGTGTAATTGGAAGAAACAAAAGAACACAGCCTAATGTGGCGGAAAGAGCACTGGCTTGGGAAATAGACCTGGGTTCTAGCCACTCTTCTGCCATTTGCTGACGAGGGAATATTTTCATCTTAAAAGGATTATTTTGAGCTGTATTATCTCTGTGGCCTCTCAGCTCTGTCAACATTTTAAAAATTACACTTTTTTGGGATAAAAATGTTTGATTATAAACTTCATGCCCTTCAATAAATACAGACCTTCAGACAAAGAGGCAAAAAAAGAGTGTAATAAGGCGATAAACTTCCATCATTTACAGTTCAGTGGAAATGTGCAAATTAACATTACGAAAGTGATATCCAGTTCCTCTCCTTTGTTATTGCTATTCTTTTTTTGTTCAGACTTGTCTTCTAGACTGACCCTTCTCTGCTGCTGCAGAGTGTGACTGTAACCTACTCCTAGAGTGGGTGTGGGGATTTGTTCTGTGAAGTTTGGAGTTGATTAAAGAACCAAGCTTGAGGACCTAGGGGGCCACATGTGGCTTTGAGGCCGAAGGTTCCCTACCCCTGTCCTAGAGAGTTTGCTGCCTGAGGGAGGCCCTTTGTGGTTATGACTTAGCTGTGGTCATAGCCAGCATGTGCTAGAAATAGAACTTGAACCCAGGTTTACCTGCCATATTGCTGCCTATCCTTTTTTTGGTGGATCAGTAGTATCTTACTGTGTTTTATATTCTAGTCTGTTCAGCTGTTCTCTAATCATGGACCATTTGAATTGTTAACAAATTTTTGCTTTTACAAATAATGTTGGTAGAAATATTTTTGTACAAACAGATCCCCTTTTTTCTGTTGATAACATGTTTATTGTGTAGTCTCCATAATAAGATAAAAAGATATGAACAGTTTTGTAACTTTAAAAAATAATTCCATTTTTCTTCATCAAGAGAACTACACCAGGAATATAGTAACATGTCTGATATTTCTAAGATTCTTTCTGTAAAGCAAATTAATTTGCTATTAATAGTTTGTATGAAGCTTTTGGATGACATGACAATAAACATGACAGTGGTAAATCTATTTTTCATGATTTTTGATGATTGAGTCTGATTTAGGCATCTTTCCCAAAGAGTAGCCACATGCAAGCCTTCTTACCCAATTTGATTCTCGTTCATGTTATTCCACAATCTTCTATAGAGAATCAATGAGTTGAACTTCTAGTCAGTGACTCCCAGTTTTTGAGTATGAGGACCCCTTTTTAATGTCAGAATAATTTTTGAGACCTGTATGTCATTGTAGTTGTACTATTAATATTTTTGATTGAGAGAATGTATGACTGGATGTAGTCCCCTTGAAATAATTCTGCAGCCCCAGGTTGAGAACTGCTCTGTCTTTTAATATTTCATGCATACCAGTAAAACATTTGGGCTTTCTAACTGTTACCTTTATTCTCACACATCCAGCCTGCTTTCTTTTCTTCCCTCCGCATGTGTCTTTGTTGCCTTTGTTCTGCTCTTTGCAAGCAAGTAATTTTTTTTATTTTTAAAAAAATTTTTTAAAAATTTTATATTTTCTTCAAGCAAGAGATTTTTGATAGTATTGATAGAGTATACATACACATGGAATGAATCTTTCATTTTCCTCTGGATCTCCTGTAATTTTGTTTCTTTTGATATATTATTTTGCCACACTTTGCAATCATATAGCATGATCAGGAGAACGTCAGTGTTTCGCAGCAGGGACCGGTTTAAGGTCATCGTAGGCGTGCAATTCCCAAATGCTGTTTGGCGCACTTTTCTGTTTCTGTTCGACCTCGGGCCCGTTTATTAGTATATCTACGGTAATTGTTCTGGATATGTATACTGATGAATTCACTCAGTGGGTTGCAGGCTGACTGACTATGGGTCATTTTGGCAAACTTATCCTTCATTTACTTAGTTTTGTGTTGATTTTTTGTGTGTGCATGTAACTCATCAAGGAGGCTCCAAGCATACTGACATCTGGAGAACTTTACCGTTGGTGGACAGGGAGTTAGTTACCTGTGTTCTTTTAGGACTCTTTCTTTGATCGTCTTAATTAACTTCATGAGACCTGCCTTCTCTGTTGGAGGAGAGTCCTTAAGACATTGCTTTCTTCTACCAAATTCAATGCTTTTTTTTTTGTAATCAACAAAAATAATGTCTTGAATTCTCTATGTTTCTTGGCCAAATTATTATTATAAAGATGCATTCTGATTTATAAGAGCTAATAGTTATAAATGCCATTTTTTATGTTCTCTGTGTGTTGGAGGGATGCCTTTGTAGTACTCTTTAAGTTATTGAGAAAATTGCTTTTAGCCATTTAAACTTTGGTTTTGCAAAAAATTTTGTGTATGTACTCTGGATAATGAAGAAGTAAAAATATAGGTTGTATAATTTAAATGAGGTGATAAAATTTTAGGGGGTCTTTTTCTTGTTTTTAAATATCCTGTTAATATTAATGTGTTCTTATTGCAAACTCATCATTTTGTTTTTATTTAATAAAATACATTTCTTTTTAAAAATTGTAGGGGGTTAATCTGTAACAGTGGTGGTGGCACCAAAAATGACAGTGGCACCAGGAAGAGTCAGTACTTGGGTGGGGCTGGTAAGGGGTTTGAACAACTGGTCAGAAATAGATTACTGGGCACTACTGGGATAGCGCTTAGTGTAGGACCAGGAACCATTTGGCAACTCCATTGCTTATTAACTGGTGCTTGTGGTGACAAGGGAACAGGGGCCCTATCTAAGTATGGGTTGCAGTTCTAAGATGAAGAAAAGTTGCAGTTGTGAGGGAGTGGAGGCCCCATCTGGAAAAGGACTAGAGTGTAAACCAGAAGACAGTGATAAGATCGCTCCCTAGATCACACCACCTTGGAAGCCTTTAAAAATTTATAGCACCCTCACCACCCGCTGCCCTCCACACCTAGCTGAGAAAGCATCAGGGCCTAAAAGTAAGGAGACGAGGCCAGTCATCCTTTCCACCCCCAGAAGTGAGGGGAGCCTAACTCTTAACAAAGTTCAGAGTAAAGAAATAGGTTTAAAAAAGCCTATTTTTGAACAAACAACAACAAAAAAGAACCTGACCATAAAAACTTCTTTGGTGACCAGTAAACTGAAGACACAAACTCAGAAGCATCTATAAGCAAAGCCTCAAAGGAAAATACAGATTGGACACCAGCCCAACAAGAATTCCTAGAAGAGCCCCAAAAAAGCAAAAAAAAAAAAGAATTTAGAAATCAAATAAGAGCAATAGAAGAAAAATTAGGAAAAGAAATGAGAGCAATGAAAGAAAATTATGAGAAGAGAACAGCTTGGTAAAAGAGGCACAACAATTACTGAAGAAAATAGCTCCTTAAAAAGAATGAGAATTGGTGAAATGGTAAAAGAGATAGCAAACCTCACAGAAGAAAATAATTCCTCAGAAATCAGAATTAAGTGGAAACTAATGACTCCTTGAGAAATCCAGATAAAACAAAAGTCAAAAGACCAAAAAGAAGGAGGAGACAAGGAAGAAGTAGTGGTAGTGGTAGTGAAATATTTCATAGGATAAACAATTCACCTGGAAAATAGATCAAGAAGAGATAATTTAAGAATTATCAGACTACCTGAAAGCCATGACTAAAAAAAAGAACCTAGTCATCCTATTTCAAGAAATTGTTGAGGAAAACTGGTCAGATATTGTAGAACAAGAGGGCAAAGTAGAAATTGAATGAATCCTTTCTTGAAAGAGATCCCCAAATGAAAATACCCAGGAATATTATAGTCAAATTCAAGAGCTTCTCCTTTTCAAGGAGCAAATACTGTGAACAGCCACAAAGACACAATTCAAATCCCATGGAACCACAGTCAGGATCATATAAGATTTAGTGGCTACCATGATAAAGGAGTGGAGGGCTTGGAATGATACTCTAGAAAATAGAGTTAGGATTTACAACCAGGAATAACCTACCTGGAAAGATGGTATAATCCTACAAGGGAAAAGTGGATATTTAATGAAATATAAGACTTTCAAGCATTCCTGATGAAAAGACCAGAGCTGAATAGGAAATCTGACATTCAAACACAATATTTAAGAAAAGCCTAAAAAGTAAACATGAAAGAGAAACCATAAGGGACTTAATAAGATTAAACTGTTTTTTTGGGGGGGCAGGTAGGTGGCACAGTGGATAGAGCACCAGCCCTGGATTCAGGAGGAGCTGAGTTCAAATCTGGCCACAGACACATAACACTTACTAGCTGTGTGACCCTGGGCAAGTCACTTAACCCCAATTGCCTCATCAAAAAGCAAAAAAAAAAAAGGTTAAACTGTTTATATTCCTATGTGGGAAGATGTTACATGTAACTCCTTAGAGCTTTATCATTTGGACAGTTAGAAGGAGTCTACTTAAAGGGTATGGATGTGAGTCCATGTTGGGAGGATCTCAAAATAATAATAGAAGAGTGAGAAGGAAGGATGCACTAGGAGAACAGAGAAGAGAGTGGAAAAATGGGGAAAATCATCTCACATAAAAGGCACATAGAGAATTTTTATGATGGCAGGGGGAGTGGGCAGCGCTTGAATTTCACATCTGAATTGGTTCTAAGAGGGAAAAGTGTACATACACACACATTGACATTTAGCCAGCAGAGAAGTTGGAGGGGAAGATGGTAGGAGGGAGGGTAGATTATGGGAGGCAATGATTAAAAATTGAACAGATTTTTAAGGAAGGGACAGGGTGGAAAAAAAGCACAAATAGAAGAGAATAGGTTGGAGGGAAAAAAACACACACACACAACAGATACATGTACATATATTTAGCTGTTTTAATTGTGAATGTGATTGAAGTTAGCACCCATAAAATGGAAGTACATAGGAGAATGGATTGGAAACCACAATTCAGCAATATGTTTATAAGAGATACACCTGAAACATACACAGTGTTAAAGTAAGGAATTGAAGTAGAATCTATTAAGCTTCAGCTGAAGTAAAAAAAGGCAGGAGTAGCAATGTCTCAGACAAACCAAAAGCAAAATTAAGAGATTATGTGAGAAACTACATTTTGTTAGAAGATACCACAGACAGTGAAGTAATAATCAGTACTGAACATGTATGCATCAAATATAATAGCATCTAAATCCTGAAGGAAAAGTTAATTGAATCATAGGAGGAAATAGCATAATAGTGGGGGAGTTTGTACCCCTTTCTGGTCTAGATAAATCTAGGCATAAAATAAGAAAGTTGTTGAGGTGAATAGGATATTAGAAAAGTTAGATGTGATAGATCTCTGGAGAATATTGAATGGGAATGGAAAAGAGTGTACCTTTTTTCTCAGCAGTACTAGGTAACTTCACAAAAAATTGACCATGTATTAGGGCATAAAAACCTCACAAATGCAGAAAAGCAGAAATACTAAGTGCATACTTTTTGAACCATAGTGCTATAAAAATTACATTCAATAAAGGGCCTTGAAAATATAGCTTAAAAATTAATTAGAAACTAATTTAATACTAAAGAATGAGTGGGTTACTGCCCACCTTTTTCTGCTTTACTTGTTTCAGTCAGTGGGAGGCAGGGGAGTCAAGATGCTTGCCTTCCCTAGTGGAAAGTTCTAGGGAAGACACTTCACTCGATGGATGGGTTTGGCATTGGGATGGCAGCCCTAAGACGAGCAGTCATGAAAGCCTTGATTAGATTGATATGTCTCTGGATATCATCAAGTTGAATAAAAAGGAAGAAAGAAAGCAGAATTTTCCAAAATTGAATAGAAAACGTAAATATATTGGTGCCTAGCAATTCAGGATGAGAGAAACCAGTTAGGAACTATAACAGCAGACTGGTTTTGATTTAAAAAAAAATCGTTTGAGCCATAGAGGAAGAATGGGCCCTGGAAAAAGACATTCTGTAGTTGTCACTGACCTGGTAGCTCAGGAAGCAAATGGGGTTCGTGAAGGAATCACTTCTAAGTGACAAGAATATACAGTAATATTAGCTAATGTTAAAAGGAAGACAGATCTTCAGGGGCAAAATGAAATGCAGAGGAAACCAATTGCAGTTCTCAGGAGGCCTGACTGGTTAAGCAGAAGAAATAATGTTCCAGTGAATTTCACAAGGAGTGGTACTAAATTAAATCAGCAAAAAAACATATGGTGCAACCTTTGCTTTTAGAAGATACCCAAAGGTTCAGGCCCAGGTGCGCTTGGGACAACTCTTAGACAAACCAGTGGCAAAGTTAATGGTGAACTTCTAACACAGATGGAGGAATTTTGACTGTATCTGTCAATCCATCTGGAGCAGTTCATCCTTTGGCAGCTCAGAAATTCTCACACCATCATTCCTGATGAAAAGGGATGACCCTGAAGAGAAGACTCCTAACGGAATTCCCTTGTAATTGGACATAAACAATGCTGGAAAACGCACTGGGGCGACAGAGAGCTTTGGAATCCTGAAGGAACAAGGAATGGCTTTCATTCAGAACAAAGGAAGCCAGCTTGTGACCGGGATAGATCTTCTGGCAAAGGGACATTGATTGACAACTACTCGTTTGAAAAGTTGAGTCGACAGAAGAAAGTGCGCCCTAGAAATTCAAGGAAACTGTGTTTCAGTACTCAAAAATCTAAATAAGTCTGACTGCTTTTACATGGGAATAGGTGTTTTTTTTTTTAAATAATGTATGAGGTTATCCCCTGAGATAACTCCAGGGAAATCTTGATCTATTCTTAAAGGAGTCTTTTTGATATGACAGAAAATTCTACTTGGATTTAATTGGACAATAAAGGGATAGCATTCTATGGTTCTTTTTGTAGTGTATGTACAACAGACCTGTGGAAGTTAATTGTTTTTGTGATAGTGATATTTGATATCTTTTTTTTGTCTACCCATTCAGATTGCTTAGGCATGTCCATTGTAAATCTCTTTTCTAAGAGATATGAGTCTGTATCTGTTTCTGATTGGCATTTGACACGGAATGAGTTTCATCAGCAGGGTTACAAAAAATTCCATCAAGAAATTCAGAATTTCAGTATTTGCATGTGTGTACCTGAAGCTTATTGTTTTTCTCTTCGGTCAAGGTTTTTTTGGCAATGGGTCCATAAACAGAAGGCAAATTTTCCCTTTTGCTTTTTTAGAATGATAAGCCTTTAGCACCTATTTCAGCGAGAGATTTGACTCTAGACATTAGTCTTATTGTGTTTAAAGGTTGTAAATTCATGTTTGCACGATTACCTATAATGACCTGGGGGGGGAGGGGAATATCTACTGTAGAAATCTCAGTTTTTAAGTTTTTATCAAATGAAGGAAATGAAAAGGGATAGATGATTTGACTTGAAGCTTTACATTTAGGAGTCATAGATACTGTCTAAACTCACAACAGGCCTGAGACCTGTACCCATGACCAGATGTTCAAATCATAGTATAAAACATTTGGCATAAATTGAATCTGCTTTGTGAGAAATCTCAGTGGTAAACTTTTTAAGGCTGAGCTCCCCCATCTAGGATGTTAATTCCATTAGAAAAAAAGAGGATACTAAATAGAGGGGAATTGTAAACTTGTTTTATGCTTGTGGTCAAATTCATGTTAATGGAGGGATGTCCAGACACTTACAGAGAGAAATGGTAGTTCTTTTTGGGTTTTGGGGGAGTTTGTTGTGCCAAGAATGTGCCTTAGATAGCTGTGTACCATGACTGGTATAATGCCAAAACACAGAGGAGTATTTTATCTACAGGTCTTATAATTTCTAAACCTGACTTTTTTATGTACTATGTCATTAAAAGTAAAATGGGTAGGGAGTTTAGATCACATTAAGACTTCATTTTCATATAAAATATTTTTTTTCCCTCCTTCCCATCTCCTCAGTTTATTCTCCCCCCCCCCCCAATCTGGATGTTTTCTTTGGTCTCTTAAGAAGCTAGTGATAGAAAGCTATCGATGCCATTTGCATGCATATACCAAAGAAGTCAGTCTGGATCAATATAACTTCTGGTTTATACTCAGGAAGAATTATAGAAAGGCACCCAAAGAATCCAAAGGTAACTTAAAATTGTTCTTAGGGCTTTTATGCTTCTAATAGAGCCAGGGACCCATTGCAAATCATTTTCTTATATACAATGCTTATAAGTCAGTCAATCCAAGAATAATGAGTTTTAAACTGAGAGGGGTCCAGGTTGATGATGTAAAACAAACAAACAAACAAACAAACAAAAAAACCTGAAACCTGAGTACAAGTTCCCTGCCATAATCTTTTGTGGAAAAGTTTGAAAGAAAGTAAAAATTATTTTTATTTTCTTATTGCATTAGTCTTGGAGAGGATTCCAAAGAAGTAATAAAGGTGATAATTTTATTTTGAAGTTGGCTTATTTGATAATGACATTAAGTACATCAAGGAATGGGACTGGTTTTGGTTTCTCAAGCTTTTTGTCTTAATGGCTTTCAAAACATCATTCAACCTAAAGTTTCCTTTTTAAAAATACCAATTTTGCTACAACTAAGTCAAAATTCTTGAATATTGACTTTTAACAAACATAGAAAATGGTTAGTTTTGTTAAGGGAAAAAAAGCTCCTCTGTTGGAGTTTAGCTAATTGGTATTAGTCATCCTGTTTTATTATGTATGATTTCTGTGTTCCAGCATGCAGCATAAAATTCTTTTTGCATCAAGATCGATACAAAACATTGATGCAATGCATCATGAAAAGAAAGCTTGTATGTAGTGAGAAGGTGTTTCACATTGTATCTTTTGGTATTTTGGAGAAAAGCAATAGCTTTTTTTTTAATTTGGAACTTTTCTGAAGCTATTAAATTTTTTTTTTAAATGTTGCAGGTTTAAAAAAAATGAGTGGGTCAAAGAACAAATCATAGAAAGAGTTTTATTAAAAATAATGGCAGTGAGACAAAATATCAAATTTTGTGGGATGCAACCAAAGTAGTACTTAGGGGAAATATTGTATCTCTAAATGCTTACATCCATAAAAGCAGGTCATTTGGCCATGCTATTAGATAAACTAGAAAAAGAACAAAATCCCTCAATTAAATGCCAAAATAAAAATCATGAAAATCAAAGCATAGATTAATAAAAGTTAAAATAAAAAGCAAACAACAAAACAAAAAACTTAACTGACAAATAAAACTAGGAGCTGTTTTTTGAAAAAAATTGATAAACCATTAATTCAGTTTTAAAAAAAAAACCAAATTACGTGTCAAAAATGAAAAGGGTGAATGATCACCGATGAAGACAAAATTAAAGCAATTATTGGGAGGTGATTTGCCCAATTATGTATTAGTAAAACTGACAGTCTAAATTAAATGGATATTTACAAAAACATAAACTGTCTAGATTATCAGAAGAGGAAATAGAATATTTAAATAGCCTTATCTTAGGAAAAGAAATCAAATAAGCCATAAATGAGCTCCCTAAGAAAAATCTCCGGAACCAGATGGATTTATAATCAGCTTGTTCCAGACATTTAAAGAATAGCTCCAATACTGTATAAACTATTGAAAAAATAGGTAAAGGAGTCCTACCAAATGTTTTTTCTGTGATACAAATATAGTTTTTATACCAAAAATAGGGAAAGAACATTTTGGGTCAGTTTCTCTAATGAAATTGATGCAAAAATTTAAAATATAGAAAGGAGATTACAATGTATCATAAAAATTATATGCTAACCGGGTTGAATACCTGGAATGCAAGGCTGGTTCAATAATAGGAAAACTGTCAGCATAATTGATCATAATCAGTAATAAATCCTACAAAAATCATATCAATAGATATAGAAAAATTTTGATGAAATACAACACCCATTCATACGTGGAGCTTTTCTTAAAATATCTATTATCTATTTAAAACTGAGAGCAAGCATTATCTTCAATGGCGACAAATTATAAGCCTTTCAAATAAGATCAAGGGTGAAGAAAGGATGCTCATCGTCATCATTCAATATTGTACTAAAATGCTAACTATAGCGATAAGACAAAAATTGAAGGAATAAGAAAAGGCACTGAGTAAACCATTTACCTTTTTTTTTGGGGGGGCGAGGGAATTAGGGTTAAGTGACTTGCCTAGGGTCACACAGCTAGCAAGTGTCAGGTGTCTGGTCTGAGACCAGATTTGAACTCAGGTCTTCTTGGGCTGGTACTCTATCCACTGTGCCACATAGCTGTCCCTACAACAATTTCCTTTTTTGCAGATGATACATTAGATAAGAGTGCTGGCGCTTGAATCAGGAGGGCCTGATTTCGAATCTGTCATTGGACACTTATTAGCTGTGTGATCCTGGGCAAGTCATTAACCCTGTTTACCTCAATTTTCTCATTTGTAAAATGAGTTGGAGAAGAAAATTGCAAACCACTCTGGTATCTTGCCAGGAAAATCCGTAATAGGGTCACAAAGAGTCGAATGAATCAATAGAACAACAACAAATCTGTGATGGTATACTTAGAGAACCCTAAAGAATCAATTAAAAAACTAGTAGAAACAAATCAACTGTAGCAAAGTTTCCAGATATAAAATAAACCCATATAAATCACCAGTATTTCCATATATTAACAACAAAATCCAGCAGGAAGAGATAGAGATTCCATTTGAAATAACTGAAGATAGAAAGCATAAATACTTGAGAGTCTACCTGCCAAGACATATATGAACTATGTGAATATGCTTTAAAAATGCTTTTCACACAAAGGCAGATCCAAACAATTGGAGAAAAATTAATTGCTCATGATTAGGCTAATGCAATATAACAAAAATGCCATTAAATTAATTTACTTATTCAGTGCCATGCCAAACTACGAAAGAATTATGTTATAGAGCTAAAAAAAAATAACAAAATTCATCTGGAAGAAGAGGTCAATAATGAGGAAATCAATGGAAAGAAAAAGTGAAGGAAGATAGCTTAGCGGTACCAGATTTTTTTTTGTAAAAGCTAGAGATTTATTGTTATTTGTGATTAATAAATTGTCAAATTGGCTATGACACTTCCCCATAACTAAATATCACCATTCACCAGTACAGAAGTTGGTACTTAACCAGATTGAGGAATAAGGCAGAAAGAGCAGACATGTGAACATCACTGGTAACTCAACTTACACTCTTTGTGCCTGTGTACTGCACATTATTCTCACCAAGGTAAAGTGTCCGAACAGATTAGTGGGGCAACATGGCCTCCACAACCTTTTTTTTGTAGCAAGCAGTTACAGAAGTAATAGAATTGAACTTCAATATTTCCCTTGATTTTATTGGTCTGCACCCATGTTACTTGAACATATTTCAGTTTTTTAAAACTATACACAAGTGGAAAAAAAAACCTGACCTGAGAGAATACTGAACCAGTCAGTCAAATACGTGACTAATTTCTAGGTCATCTTTGAATTGGTCCTAAAGGAATGTGCCACCCTAACAGTTTGAGAATTAGGCAAATAGGATTTCTCTGGAAGAAAGGCTGTATAAAGAAAAGCCAAATGTTCTTACTATATGGTTAGAACAGCTCTTGATCTTTCATCTGTAAATTATATTTCTATACTACCCAATATCCATTTTAATTCAAATAGATTCTTGGTTACCAGGTATAATCCTGGTCCAATCTGGGCACAGATTTCTTCCAAAATGTCTCCTTTCTGAGCCTCTGAAAAGCATAATCTTCAACTATTTTTATAGGACTACCAAAACACTTCAGAAACAAGTGGCTCACAAATCATTTTTAATTCATTTATTACCTGTGCACAAGAGTAATAGCTGATAAACCCAAAAGAAACAGTTTTATTTTTACATGGTGGTTAAAAGTAATTGAAATATCACGACACTTTCAGTAAAAGTAACATTTCTAATTACAAAGCATAATGCATGTTAGAATTGCTATGGTAAAGCTGAAAAGTCTTAGGCAAAAGCACTTTCTGGGAATAATATAGTACTTCTTCAGTCTGCACAAAGACTAAAAGGTAATTTACAGTTGATCTGTGAATGTCGAGACAGTGTTACAATGTAGTTTTCTGTACAATTAAATGTATACTTGAGCTAATCAGGATCAGCATTTTTACTGTATTTTAAATGAAGTTGCCTAAACAGCACTTTTGCCGAGAGATGTTTATTAAAGTTGCTGTAAGATTCTACACAACTAGGGAAGTATCTGTTTTCATATTTAATTGTTCTCTCCCTTTTTTTGGTTATAAGTGTCCTGCTCAGTTACTTCCTCAAAATGCACAGTTTTGGATGTGTATACTGTATTTTATACAAATGAAGCAAAAATGTTCAGTAAGTGGTATAAATCTAACAGCAGCACTCTGCTAGCAAAAATACGTGCCTAAGTCACAATATGCAATATTGTACCACAAATTATAGCATCAAATAATGTTTCTTTTCAATACGTTTTATTCTACATAAATTACTACCATAGGCTAATGTTTAAAAAGCAAATAAATTGGACAGTTGCAGGACAAAACCTGTTCACCCAACTGTAAAAGCTGATATCTGTTTCCAAAAATCACAATAAATGCAGAACAAAGAAAAGTGAAAAAGCATTGATTCCCACTGTTGGAAAAAAACAAACAAAAATAAAACAAAAAACCTACTGCACTCCACTTTAAAATGCATTGCATTGGTTTAGTTTTTAACAGGACAGAATTCCAAGAGTCAAAATGAAATAAAGCAGGTATTTTAAAGATTTAAGAGCCATTATCAAAAATAAATTACATTTTTTCAAGATATAGAAATGTTGCTGTGATGGCTGGGAGCCCAGTAGCCTTTTGATGGCTGCATTGATATCTCCTCCTGTTGCTATTACAGCCTGTAAGTTTGCTTCACGGTTCAAGAAACCCATTGCGCTGAGCTGTTCCAGTTGCTGCTGAAATCTGACTTCTGGATTTTGTAACTGCTAAGGGTTTGCCCCAGCAAGAACTTGCAACGTTTGTTGAATAAGCTGTTGGTGTCCAGGTTCTGTAGTTCCTGATGACGGACTTGTGTTTTCACTAGGTGCCGAGCTAGACACATTAGTTCCTATAGAGCTTCCAGTGTTTCCCAATCCCCCCGGCCAGGAGTAAACCCTGGTATGAGCCCCGGTGCTTCTGTTGCTAATGTCTGTAGACCTTGCTGGATCTGTAACAAGGCCTGCAGCGCTCTAGGGTTGGACATTGCTGAAAGTGTGTCAGGATTCTGCATTTGTTGGAGGAAAGTTGGGAGCTGTTGTCTCATTTGTTCTTGAAGCTGAGGATTTCCAGCAAATAGAGGATTATTCAGCATCATCTGTGCAGCAAGATCAGGATTCTGGCTTAGTGACTGCATCATGCTCCTCATGTAGGGTGCAGACAACATGTTCTGCATAAGCTGTGGATTTTCAGTTATCTGTTGCAATAAGCTCTGCATTCCTGGTGTGTTGAACATACCGGTTCCCACTCCAGGTCCCAAATTTGGCATAGTGTTACTTTCTCCAGTAGAGCTAGTAGTGCTACTGCTAACATTGCTACCAGTACCATCGACGCTGCTGGTGGTGTTACTGCTGGTTGTTGAACTCTGGGTACCAGACTGTGGAGGCCAAGAATTAGGTAAAGGATCTCTGTTCTCTGTACGGGAAGGCTGACTTCCTTCAGCAGAGGGTGGATTGCTCACCAATGAAGCAGATGGGTTTCCACCAAAGTGTTCTTGTGCTGCATTCAACATTGGTTCCTGAATATCTGTGTACATACGCCTCAAAGCATTGTATCCACCTGGTATATACTTTAAGATTACTCAAGGCTCTGTCTTGATTTCTCATCATTTCCTGCATCATTGCTGGATTTCTTGCAAGGTCTAGGGTTTGTCTCATTATATCTGGATTATTAATCATGTGACTAATCTCTGGATTTCGTTGTATTAACTGCTGAATTTGAGAATTGGCCATAATTAACTGTCTCATCAGATCGGGATTTGAAAGCATGCTCTGAACAAAGGGATTTTCCATAATCTGGACCATCATTTCTGGGTTGGACATGAGCTGCGGCTGCATTTGACTTTGCAGTTCAGAGAAGTTGGATGTATTCAGGCCCAAACTACTCAGACCTGCAAGACCTCCAAGGCCACCTAAACCAAAAGGGTTACTATTTGTAGAAACCGGTGTGGAGTTACTATTGGGAGATGCTGATGTAGTAGAATTACTTCCAGTGGTGTTTGTTTGCTGAACTGGATGATCCTGAGGTCTGTTTTGTGTTTTTATGACAAGGTGAACAGTAAGTCCATCATGTATTCCATGCTGGCTCAGAGTATCTTGATCTTTTAAAATTTGTCCAGCGAATATTAACACAGGTTGATCAGGATGGGACTTGAATCGTTAGGAGATTTTTTCCTTAAACTGCTGGACAGAGCTGGTCTCGGGCAACATAAACTCCTCCGCCTCTTTCGGGGTCTTCGCAGGGACTTTGATGATCTTGGGGTCGCCGGCGGGGGTTGCGGCACCATCTACTGCAGTGGGGCCCGAGGAGCCGCTGCTCTCGCCGCCCTCTGCCATGGCGGCGGCGGCAGCTTAGGCGAGGCGCGAGGCCTCGCTGCAGCGGCTGCGGCTGGTGGCCCGGAGGCTGAGGGGTGGGGGGAGGGGGGAGCGGTAGAAGGCACCCCACCCCCCCGTGGGGTGAGGCACTATAGGGGCGCTGGCAGGGGCCCGGCCTTTGGTGGCAGCGGCGGCGGCTGCTGCTGCTGCCGCCGCCGCCGCTGCTGCTGCCGCCGCCGCCTCCGCTGCCGCCGCCGCCGCCGCTGCCGCCATGGCCACCGCGCCATGGCCACCGCTGGGTGCTCCGATCTGCTTACACACTCCTTAGCAGTACCAGATTTCAAACTATTGCAAAAGGGTGATCATCAAAACAATCTGGTACTGTCTAAGAAATGGAGTGGTCGATCAATGGAATAGATTAGGTGGTTAATATATAGTGGTAAGTGACCACAGCTGTCTAGTGTTTGATAAATTCAAAGATCCTAGCTATTGAGGCAAGAACTCACTATTTGGCAACAGCTGCTGGGAAAACTGGAAAGCAGTCTGGCAGAAACTAGTCTTAGATCAATATCTCACATCATATATTAAGATAAAAGCAAAATTGGTACATGATTTAGACATAAAGGGTAACAAACAGGTTAGAAGAACGTGGAAGAATGTACGTGTCAGATCTGTGGATAGGGAAAGAGTTCATGAACAAACACGATAGGGTCATGGGATGTAAAATGGATAATTTTAATTATATGAAATTAAAAGCCTTTTGCACAAACAAAACCAATGCAGCCAAAATTAGAGGAAAGCAGGAAACTAGGGGAAAGTTTTTTTTTTACCATTTCTCTAAGAAAAGCCTCATTTCTCAAATGTATAGGGAACTGAGCCAAATATATAGAAATGAGTCATTCCCCAATTGATAAATGGTCAAAGGATATAGACAGGCAGTTTTCAGAAGACATCAAAACTACCATGGAAAAGTGCTGTTACTAATAATTAGAGAAATACAAATTAAAACAGTTCCGAGGTGCCACTTTTTACTCATTGGATTGGCTAATGTGACAGAAAAGGAAAATGATGAATGCTGAAAGCTAGGTAGAAAAATAGGGACACTCACTGTTGTTAGAGGAGTGAATTGATCTAACCATTCTGGAGAACAATTTGGAACTGGGCCCAAAGGGCTATAAAACTGTGCATACCCTTTGACCAAGTAATACCACTGGTAGGTCTGTATCCCAAAGAGATAAAAGGAAAAGGACCCAAATGTATGAAAATATTTGTAGCAGCTCTTTTTATGGTGGCAAAGAATTGGAAACTTAGGGGATGCCCACCAATTTCGGGAATGGCTGAACAAGTTATGGTTGGTGTATGATTGTGGTAGAATGCCATTATGCTTTAAGAAATGATGAAGATGGTTTCAGAAAAATCTGGAAAGACTCAAATGAAATGGTGCAAAGTAAAGTGAGCAGAACCAGGAGAACATTGTATATAGTAGTAGCAATATTGTAACAGTGATCTACTCCGATCACTACAGTAATCCAAGATAATTCCAAAGGACTAATGATGAAAAATGCTATCATCTTCCAGGGAGAACTGATGAACTCTGAGTGCAGATTAAAGCATTTTTTTCACTTTCTTTATTTTTCTTGCTTTTTTCCCCTTCTACAACATGACTAATGTGGAATTATGTTTTGCATGATTTCATGTGTATAATGGGTATTTCTTGCCTTCTCAGTGGGTGGGGGAGAAGCTGAAGGGAGGGAGAGAATTTGCAATTGAAAATTAAAAATAATTTAAAATTATGGTTCTGACTTTAAAAAATTATTTTTTAGTTTTCAACATTCACTTCCATGAGCTTTTGAGTTTAAAATTTTCTTCCCCTCCTTTCTCACCTCCCTCCCCAAGATGGCGTGCAATGCAATATAGACTCTACTTATACATTTCTATTAAACATATTTTCACATTAGTCATCTTTAAAAGAAGAATTAGAACCAATAGGAGGAACCATAAGAAAGAAGAAACAAAACAAAACAAGAAAAAAAAGAGAAAATAGTATACTTTGACCTGTATTCAGATTCCATAGTTCTTTCTCTGGCTATGTATAGCATTTTCCACCATGAGACTTGGAGATGTCTTAGATTATGGTCCTAACTATTAGAAAATAATAAACTTAACATGATTTATTATTAACTTAATATACGTAGTGGTTAGAGAGCCAACTTTGGAGTCAGGGAGACCTGGGTTCAGTTCCCTCATTTTGACACATATTGGCTGTGTGATCCTTGGTGTTGTATTTAATTGCTTATCGTCCCAAAAAACTATATGACTAAAAGTTACAGAGCAGTTGCCAGTCAGCTTTGATAGAGGGAGTTTCTTGATTGCAATATCCTTTTACCAGTGAAATTACAGGCTTGGATCATAAAACAAAAATCATAATATCATAAGTTTTCATAGAGCTTGAAGGGATCTTTGGAACCGCTCAGCCAGTACCCTTAATTTACAGATGGAGAAACAGGCAGCTGGAGGCACAGTGGAGAGAGGCCTGGAGTCAGAAATATGTAAGTTCAAACCAGGCGTCAGACATTTCCTACCTGTGGGACCCTGAGCAAGTCACTTAACATCTGCCTCAGTTTCCTTAGCTGTAAAATGCAGATAATGATAGCATCTACCTCCTAGGGTTGTAAGGATCAAATGAAATAATCATCGTAATGTGATTAGCACAGTGCCTTGGCACATAGTAAGCGCTATGTAAATGCTAGCTGTTATTAAGAGAGGTTAAATTGATTTGCTCAGAGACTCATAGCTAATAAATGTCAGAACTGTGATTTGAATTCATGTCCTTCTGACTGTCAAGTCCAGTGATCTGTCCATCATACCATGCTGCCTCTCAAATTAATCATCAACTGAAAAAAAATAGCTAACATGGTGTGGTAAAAGCTTATCAAGTATGTTGTATCATATGTTTATCTCTCTTGATCCCCACAACAACCCTGGGGGCACATGCTATTGTTATAATGCCCATTTTACAGATGAGCAAACAGGTTGAGCAAAGCTCAATAACTATGAAGTGCCCAGGGGCACACAGTAAATATCTGACTCAGGATTTAAAGTCGGGTCTTCCTGACTCCAGATGTAGCACTCTGTCTGCTATACTGCCTAGCACAATGTATGGGAATAAAATAACAATCCCTAAGCACCATGGAGTGTACTTTATCAGAGTAGACTTAACTAAGAAGTCTCTTGTTTCCTTCCAGATCTGTTTGGAGCTTTATCATTTTGGCTTTGCTTTTCTATAGTTGTCATCATATGTGTGCCGTTCAGGATCTGCTGATCCAGTACCATTCATAGAACAAGCCAAGTGAGTTATTGGCAAAGAAACTATGTAATACATAACGACAACATGAATTGCCTAAAGGATTATTTGTTTGAGATTGCATGGAAGAAACAGGTATGACAAAAGATATTGGACTTCTGACTGGGAATCTAATTCTTAATTCTGTCACTGACTTGCTATGGGATCTTGGACATATTTACCCTTTCTAGGCCTTAGTTTCCCTATTTATTGGAACTTTGCACTTAGAAATGTTAGTTCTAACTTGAGTCCTGGAAATTGGAAAAAGCAAAAAGAAAAAGTGTAATTATCGTAGAATAACTTAAAGAAATATTTATGAAGCACCTGATAAGTACAAGGTCATTTGCTACATGTTGGGGATAATACAGCAAATGAAAAATGCAGAGATATGATTAGAATAGACCTTTATCATTTGGGGGAATTGAGGAGGGAACGCTTCTAGGCCAGGCCCTTTTATAGATGCAGTGGAATAGGCTGTGAAAAGAGATGACTGGAAATAAAGATTTTTCCAATTAGTCAAGTGTTGAGTTTTTCTGGAGGGTTCTGATATTCAACAGTGATTTGACAAAAAGAAAAAACCCAAAAAACCCAAGTAGCTAAGATAAGCTTACAATCAAACTGGTTGATGAAATAGACCTCACCTCATACCATGGATCCTTTGATTAGATTTGGTTCCTTTTATACTATTTTCTTTTTTTTTTTTTTTGTTTTAAGCAATGGGGTTAAGTGACTTGCCCAGGGTCACACAGCTAGTAAGTGTTATGTGTCTGAGGCCGAATTTGAACTCAGGTCCTCCTGAATCCAGGGCCGGTGCTCTATCCACTGTGCCACCCAGCTGCCCCACTTTTATACTATTTTCATGATATAAATTTATAGGAAAGATTTTAAGTATGGGAATGTATTTTAGTTGCCTGTATTTCTAAGTTGGGGGTAAATGTCCAATTGCAAATGTTCTTTTTGTATAGATATGGTTGGCATATCAAAAGGTGGCTCTCAAATTCTGTTGCCCTCCCTACACTTGTTTTCTTGGCAGAGGAGAGAACACATGCTCGCTCTTGATTTTTGGTTTTATTATTTTGTAGTTTGACCAAAACGGATTCCATAGCCTTGGGAAAAAAACAACAAATTGGGAACTGACTGTTGGCAAGTAGTATGATGATAAGAGTTATTTAGCACTTGATGGTGGACAGTGTTCTTCTCTTATAACAGTCTGTGAGGGGGATAGTGAGTGCATTACTCTCCATTTTATATGTGAGATATTGTGAGGTCGTTAGAATTTAATTGACTTGAGTTGGTAAGACTCCAAGGTGGGATTTTACCTAGGGTTCAGGTTCTCATTTCCCCTCTCCTTGGTATAACTGCTTCTCAAATTAACATTTAAGTATCGTGTGCCTGGCTGTTGATGTCAATATCCCCAATGTGAATTTTGAATTTTTCCTGAAAGATCGAAATCCTGGCCCCACTTAGTCCTTGAAGAGTGAGCTCAGGTATGGGGTGACTATACCCACCTAGGGCCTGTCTGTGGTACCACTTCAAGAAGTTGATGGCTCTTTGGAAGGGAAGGACTTTTTCCCAGGACAATAGAGTAACAATCCACAGACAAATAGGAAGAAAAGTGACAGAGATTCCTAAGCAGTTTAGAGAATGGGAAAGGAAGATGAGACTAAGTAGGAGCCTGGAACCTGAATTTGACTTAATATGCTTTTTGTGTATTCTAGTGACCCATTGGTATCTTATCTCACCACTCTTTTGGGTGGGGCAAGGAATGGCTCTTCTCCAAACTTCTTTCCCCCAGTGGTTGCCCAGTAATCAGCTGTCAAGAAGGTGCTCAGTGAGTGTTTCATGAAGGAAGGAAGGAGTTTTACAGTGTTTTGGTCTAAAATGAGATTTTAGTAGGAGTGATGTTTACATGACTGTAGACAAATGTTAGATTCTGAGTTTCCAATATTTTCTGCCTTAGAAAATGTGAGAGATTGAAAGACTTTTGCTTCCTCTATTCTTTACCCTCTGCCTCCTTCCCATTCAATTTGAATTATAATCCTTTGTTCATAAAATTTTTAGATCATTGACTCTTAGGATACACAGTTGGAAGGGATCTTAGAAATTAATACATCACCCTCATTTTACAGATGAGGAAACTGAGGCCCAGGGAGGCAAAGTGATTTGCCTAAGATATTGCTATTATTTAATAATGATTGGGAATTGGCTTTTGGGATGTAGGTTAGTTTTACATTTCCTGATTTTCTAGAGATGTTTCCAGAGTTGTTTTGATGATAATATTTTGGTACTTTATCTCTAATTTCAATTCATTTTGATTTAGTTAAAAATTTGTAAGTGCTTCTCTCAGGAAATAATTTATTTTGTATATATTGTGTTATATTTTGAATTATTTATCTTTGTAGACGGTCCTTATCCCCTTTCTCCATAATGCCTGGCACACATTAGGCACTTCATTTGAGGGTCACACATTTTTGCTAGAAGACAGGTCAGATTCTTTTTTTTTTTAATTTTTAGGCAATTGGGGTTAAGTGACTTGCCCAGGGTTACACAGCTAGTAAGTGTCAAGTGTTTTGGTCTGAGGCTGGATTTGAACTCAGGTACTCCTGACTTCAGGGCCAGTGCTCTATCCATTGCGCCACTTAGCTGCCCTGACAGGTCAGATTCTTGCTCAGCCATATGCATTTTTTATGTCTTTTATGTCATTTAGAGACTAAATTTAGAGCTGGAAGGAGCCTCAGATCATCTAGTTCAGTACTTTAATTTTATAGACAAGGAAATTGAGGCCCAGAAAGTTGAAGTCACTTGCACATTGTCACAGGTAGTAAAGTAGATCTGGGATTTATACCCACATTGTCTGCCTCCGAATTCAGTGCTTCTGCCTACCATGCTGTGAGCCCTCTTACTGGCTTGGCCATCACCATTGGTAACATGATGCCGCTTAATTTCTCTTGTTATGCTTCTTTCCATTGCCCTGTGAATCATTTGTTATTTTAATTAATTTGATCTCTTGATGTTTCATGATTTAGAGCCACATAGCATCCCTGGCAAAATATTTTTATAAGAAATGACCTTTTGTGATAGCATGTAGTTTGGAATTATTGTAAGCATGGCAGAATTTCCCAGCCTCATTTCTTAACATTCAACTCTGGTCTCAACTCATTGTCCTGCATTTAAATATACTGATGGATTGTCATTTGACTACATGTTTGGGCATTCTGCACTTTTAAAAAATCTGCTTTGTGTTTCTGATATGCCTGGTGAGATTTAAGTTCTTTTGGACTGCCATGGTTTTTATTGAGGGAGCTTTGTGTAAGTTCCTTGGCTTGATACTGTTGGTCCAGTGTTACCCCATATAAATAGCAGCATTTGGACACTACGGCTGTTAATGTGAAATTATTTGATTGGACTTCATATGAAACCTCTTCTGTGACACTGGTAAATACCTTAGGGGAATCTCTGCCTCCTGGTTTACTTCACTTAATGTCAGTACTCAGTGGATCTTTGGAGAGTTCTCTTCAGTGTTTTCATTGGCTATAAATGGTGTCTTACATGATGTTAATGCATAGGGAGAGACATGAACAAAGAGTACTTGCTGGAGAACCATTAGGTAATCAGACTTTGAGTGATGGAAGTATACACTTTTTTACAATCATGCTAATTTTTTGTGTTAAACAACCCTTTAAACAGTATTCTGTTCTTTTTGGAAATTCTAAAACTTGCAAATTCTTCAGGAATAAGACCCAGTTTATCCAATGACAAGATAATAAATTATGGCCAAAATGGGCCTGTTGCCACCAAATCATGGATTTATCATTCACATGGTAACTAAAATTGCATAACTTTTATGGCAAATTATGTATGAAACATAATCAAAAGTATAGTGTCTGATCTATCAGTAATAAATAGTTTGTTCCTGGCAGTTCAGATGAACTGATCTTTAAATCATAAATCATATCCTGGGGGCTTAAATACATAAATTGAATCCCAAATGCTTTACAAGATCCATGCTGTTGTGATCAGGATCAATAATGCCATGTAATTGTATTTATGATCCTAGCACAGGGCCTTACCCAAATCATCAACATGGTAGATTGGATTTGTGGCTAGTTTTGATGTTCTTTCTCCCAGCCCCCCCAACCCCATTTTGTATTGTATCAAACTTACTTCTTACATGTTGGCAAATATATTCCTTGCTGCTACTTAAACTTATAATGTTATAGGCCCATCACTGCTCAGTCATTCACTTATACCATTTCAATCGCTGTTAATTTTCTGGGAAACCATATATGATCATTATGGCCATATGAGCAGAGGATACTGCACCACAAAGGGCAGGAATGTCTCTCTCACTTAGCATCAGTTGGTGCCTCCAGGGCTTTACTTGAAATCTCTGCTAGCCTTGTTCCAAACTATGTTTCCTGACAAGAACTGTACTGACACAAATAAATGTCTGAAAAGATAGTTGGAGGATGAATTTTAAAAAAATGTTTCTAGAAGTTTGGTACTTTGGTGGATACTTTCATTGGTATGGGGACTTCTTCAGTGAGTGCATATCACAAACCCTCCATATCTTTCAATTCTTTGTAATTCTTACATATGTTTTCTCATAAATCTTCTGCCTAAGACCTTCCCCTGGCCCTTTATATTTTGGGGAAGAGGAGTGCCTGTACACCTTTGAGGCTGTCTGTCTACTGTGTCTCTTCACTATGTGATCTGCTTTCCTTTTCTAGTAGTGTAGCTCTTTGTTTATTTTTTCCACTGCTACCTGTGTGCTGTTCATAATTGATAACCTGAATCCCCATAAAAATTTCAAAAGAGTGGAAAAGATAATGGACATAAATCCCTACCAGAATAAAATGACAGAGAAGACATTAGGAATTACCAATTCCAATGCCCGCTTTCTCTTTTTTATTAATAACCCACAGAAATTCTTCCTTGACTAAGATCACTGTTTGGAATATTTAGACACCTGCATATGTGGCACTGTCAGCAACTTCATTCCTGGTTTCAGGAATTTTCATATTGGACACTAAGTGGTTATAACAAAATTGCTGTTCTGTATATTGGAACAGACTGCCCTAGTCAGCTCTTTGGAGAGAGATGATCAAAATCAGTTAGGACCTACAATTGGCATTGATGTTATTGAGCATGATTCATTTCATGAAATAGACTCAAAACCAATCCCTTGGATTCTCTGAATAGACTTTTTTAAACAGCTCTGTGGGTGGCAGAATGGAAATATTACAGCATTTGGTCCATTCTTTCTTTAGCTGGTATGCTCCATCCCTGTGGACTATTATAATGGTAAGGCATGTCCAGTATTTCTTTTTTTTTAATTTTTAAATTTTTTAAAATTTTATTAATTTATTTTGATTTATCAACAATCACTTCCATATGCTTTTGAGTTGAAAATTTTTGTCCCCCTTCCTCCCCCCCATCCTCCCCAAGATGGCACACAATTTGATATAGGCTTTACATTTACATACCCATTAAACATATTTTCACATTAGTGAAGTTGTAAGTAAAAATTAAAACCAATAGGAGGAACCATCAGAAAGATGAAACAAAACTCAACAGAAGGTAAAAATAAGTGATAGCGATTCGACTTCCATAATTCTTTCTTTGGATGTGGACAGCATTTTCCATCTCGAGGGCTCTGGAGATGTCTTAGATCCTCGTAATGCTGAGAAGGGTTCAGTTTAACAATCTTAGTCATTGTGTAACATGGCTGTTACTGTATACAAAGTCCTCTCGGTTCTGCTCACTTCACTCAGCATCAGATCATATAAGTCTTTCCAGGTTTTTCTGAAGTCAGCCTGTTCATCATTTCTTATAGCACAATAGTATTCCATTACATTCATATACCACAACTTGCTCAGCCATTCCCCAATTGATGGGCATCCTCTCAATTTCCAATTCTTTGCCACCACAAAAAGAGCTGCTATGAATATTTTTGTACATGTGGGTCCTTTTCCCATTTGTTTGATCTCTTTGGGATATAGCCCTAGAAGTGCTATTGCTGGATCAAAGGGTATGCACATTTTTGTAGCCCTTTGGGCATAGTTCCAAATTGTTCTCCAAAATGGTTGGATCATTTCACAACTCCACCAACAATGTATTAGTGTTCCAATTTTCCCACATCTTCTCCAACATTTATCATTTTCCTGTTTTGTCATGTTGGCCAATCTGATAGGTGTGATGTGGTACCTCAGAGTTGTTTTGATTTGCATTTCTCTAATCAATAATGATTTAGAGCATTTTTTCATATGACTATAGATGGCTTTAATTTCTTCATCTGAGAACTGTCTGTTCATATCCTTTGACCATTTATCAATTGGGGAATGGCTTGTGTTCTTATAAATTTGTCTTAATTCTCTATATATTTTAGAAATGAGGCCTTTATCAGAGAGACTGGTTGTAAAAATTCTTTCCCAATTTTCTACCTTCCTTCTAATCTTAGTTGCATTGGCTTTGTGCAAAAACTTTTCAATTTAATGTAATCAAAATTATCCATTTTGCTTTTCATAATGTTCTCTATCTCCTGTTTGGTCATGAATTCTTCTGTTCTCCATAGATCTGATAGGTAAACTATTCCTTGTTCTCCCAGTTTACTTATGGTATCAGCCTTTATATCTAAGTCATGAACCCATTTTGACTTTATTTTGGTATATGGTGTGAGATTTGGGTCTATGCCTAGTTTCTGCCATACTCTTTTCCAGTTTTCCCAGCAGTTTTTTTCAAAGAGTGGGTTCTTATCCCAGAAGCTGGGGTCTTTGGGTTTATCAAATAATAGATTACTATAGTCATTGACTACTGTGTCTTGCATATTTAACCTATTCCACTGATCCACCTCCCTATTTCTTAGCCAGTACCAAGCAGTTTTGATGATTGCTGCTTTATAATACAATTTAAGATCTGGAATTGCTAGGCCACCTTCCCCTGCATTTCTTTTCATTAGTTCCTTTGATATTCTGGACCTTTTGTTTTTCCAAATGAATCTTGTTATTATTTTTTCTAACTCTATAAAATAATTTGGTAGTTTGATTGGTATGGCACTGAATAAGTAAATTAGCTTAGGTAGGATTGTCATTTTTATTATATTAGCTGGCCTACCCATGAGCAACTGATGTTTTTCCAATTATTTAGATCTGATTTTATTTGTGTGAAAAGTGTTTTGTAATTGTGTTCATAGAGTTCCTGGGTTTGTTTGGGAGGTAGACTCCTAAATATTTTATAATGTCTACAGTAAGTTTAAATGGGATTTCTCTTTCTATCTCTTGTTGTTGGGCTTTGTTGGTAATATATAGAAATGCTGATGATTTATGTGGGTTTATTTTATAGCCTGCAACTTTGCTAAAGTTGTTTATTATTTCAAGTAGTTTTTTACTTGATTCTCTAAGTATATCATCATGTCATCTGCAAAGAGTGATAGCTTTGTTTCTTCTTTGCCTATTCTAATGCCTTCAATTTCTTTTTCTTCTCTTATTGCTAAAGCTAATTTCCAGTACAATATTGAATTACAGTGGTGATAATGGACATCCTTGTTTCACTCCCGATCTTATTGGAAATGCTTCTAGCCTGTCCCCATTACATATAATGCTTGCTGAAGGTTTTAGATATATGCTATTTATTATTTTAAGGAAGACTCCATTTATACCTATGCTTTCTAGTGTTTTTAATAGGAATGGGTGTTGTATTTTATCAAAAGCTTTTTCTGCATCTATTGAGATGATCATGTGGTTTCTGTTGGTTTTGTTGTTGATATGCTCAATGATGCTGATAGTTTTCCTAATATTGAACCAACCCTGCATTCCTGGTATAAATCCTACCTGGTCATAGTGTATTATTCTTGTGATAAGTTGCTGCAATCTACTTGCTAGTATTTTGTTTAAAATTTTTGCATCTATATTCATTAGAGAAATTGGTCTATAATTTTCTTTCTCTATTTTGACTCTTCCTGGTTTAGGTATCAACACCATATTTGTATCATAAAAAGAATTTGGTAAGACTCCTTCTTCACCTATTTTCCCAAATAGTCTATATAGTATTGGAATTAATTGTTCTTTAAATGTTTGATAGAATTGCATGTAAATCCATCTGGCCCTGGAGATTTTTTCCTAGGGAGTTCATCAATGGCTTGTTCAATTTCTTTTTCTGAGATGGGGTTATTTAAGTATTTTACTTCCTCTTCGTTAATCTGGGCAATTTATATTTTTGTAAATATGTATCCATTTCACTAAGATTGTCAAATTTGTTGGCATATAGTTGGGCAAAATAATTCCTAATTATTGTTTTAATTTCCTCTTCCTTGGTGGTAGCTTCCCTTTTCATTCTTGATACTAGTAATTTGGTTTTCTTCTTTCTTTTTTTAATTAAATTAACCAAAGGTTTATCTATTTTATTGGTTTTTTCATAAAACCAGCTCTTAGTTTTATTTATTAGTTCAATAGTTTTCTTAATTTCAATTTTATTAATTTTTCCTTTGGTTTTCAATATTTCTAATTTGGTGTTTAGTTGAGGATTTTTAATTTGTTCTTTTTCTAGTTTTTTTAGTTGTATGCCCAATTCATTAATCTCCTCTTTTTCTATTTTATTTATGTAAGCATTTAGAGATATAAAACTTCCCCTAAGAACTGCTTTGCTGCATCCCATAGGTTTTGGTATGTTGTCTCATTATTGTCATTCTCTTGAATGAAATTATTGATTGTTTCTATGATTTGTTGTTTGACCCAATCATTTTTTAGGATTAGATTATTTAGTTTCCAATTATTTTTTAGTCTATCTTTCCATGGCCCTTTATTACATATAATTTTTATTGCATCATGATCTGAAAAGGATGCATTTAATATTTCTGCCTTTCTGCATTGGATTGTGAGGTTTTTATGCCCTAGTACATGGTCAATTTTTGTGTATGTGCCATGTACTGCAGAAAAAAGTATATTCCTTTCTATCCCCATTCAGTTTTCTCCAGAGGTCTATCATACCTAACTTTTCTAATGTTCTATTCACCTCCTTAACTTCTTTCTTGTTTATTTTGTGGTTAGACTTATCTAGTGCAAGAGGGGAGGTTCAGGTCCCCACTAGTATAGTTTTGCTGTCTATTTCTTCCTGTAACTCCCTGAACTTCTCCTGTAAGAATTTGGATGCTATACCATTTGGTGCATATATGTTTAGTAATGATATTACTTCATTGTCTATGGTGCCTTTTAGCAGGATGTAGTTTCCTTCCTTATCTCTTTTGATTAGATCTATTTTTGCTTTTGCTTTGTCTGAGATCAGGATTGCTACCCCTGCTTTTTTTACTTCAGCTGACGCATAATATATTCTGCTCCAGCCTTTTACCTTTACCCTGTATGTGTCACTCTTTTTCAAATGTGTTTCCTGTAAACAACATATTGTAGGATTATGTTTTTAATCCATTCTGCAATCCATTTCCATTTTATGGGAGAGTTCATCCCATTCACATTCACAGTTATGATTACTATCTGTGTCTTTTTCTCCATCCTTTCCCCCCATTTATGCTTTTCTTTCTCCTTTTTCCTTTCCCCCTTCACTAGTGTTTTGCTTTTGACCACCGCCTCCTTCAGTCCCTTCCCCCTTTTATTATCCCTTTCCCTTTTCTTCCCCTTTACTCTTACTGCTTCTTCCCTCCCTTCTTTCTCCCCCTCCCTTTTCTTTCCCCTTTTCCCTCCTACTGCCTATAGGGCAAGTTAGATTTCTATACCTAACTGATTATTATGCCCTTCTTGAGCCAAATCTGATGAGAGTAAGGTTCAAACAATGCTCCCCCCCCTTTCCCTCTGCTGTAATAGGATTTTGTGTCTTTTCCTGTAATGTAATTTACCCTTGTCTGCCTCCTCCTTTCTCAGTACATTTTCTAAGATCAGATTGATCCACTTATTTGGATCCATTTAACCCACTTGATTAGATTTTTTTTTATCATTACATCAAAGTCAACTAATATCCACCCTCTTTATGTATACTCCTTTAACAAGGTGTAATAACAATACAGTTCTCAAGGGTTGCAAGTCTCATATTCCCTTGTAGGGGTTTAAACAGCCCCCCTTATTAACAACATATTGTATTCTTCTGTCCCATTTACCTTTTTAAGTCCTTCTTGAGTCCTGTACTTGAAGATCAAATTTTTTGTTGACCTCTGGTCTTTTTATCAGGAAAGTTTGGAAGTCTCCTATTTCATTGAATATCCACCTCTCCCTTGAAAAATGATGCTCATTTTTGCTGGGTAATTGATCCTTGGCTGCATTCCAAGCTCCTTTGCCTTAGGAATATCATGTTCCATGCCCTGCGGTCTTTTAATGTAGAAGCTGCAAGGTCCTGTGTAATCCTGACTGTGGTTCCATGATATTTAAATTGTTTCTTTCTGGCTGCTTGCAGCACCTTCTCTTTCATCTGGTAATTTTGGAATTTTGCTATTATATTCCTTGGTGTTGTCAATTTGGGATGTCTTTCAGGTGGTGATCGGTGGATTCTTGCTATGGTTATTTTCCCTTCTGGTTCTAGGACTTCGGGCAGTTTTCCTTTATGATTTCCTGAAAGATACTGTCCAGGCTTTTTTTCATCATGATTTTCAGGTAGTCCAATAATTTTTAAATTGTCTCTCCTGATCGATTTTCCAGGTGGTTGTTTTACTGATGAGGTATTTTACATTTTCATCTATTTTTTTCTTTTTTGTTTCTGTTTGACTGATTCTTGCTCTCTCATAGAGACATTAGTTTCCATTTGTCCAATTCTAGTTTTTAACAGATTGTTTTCTTCTGTTAGTTTTTGTACTTCCTTCTTCAATTGGCCAATTTGTTTTTTAGGGACTTGTTTTCTTCAGTGTTTTTTTTTCCAATTGGCCAATTGTATTTTTGAAGGACTCTTCTACCTCTCTCATTTGACTATTAAAATCCTTCTTGAGCTCTTCTAAGAAGGCTTTTTGGGCTTCAGACCAGTTCATATTCCCTTTTGTTGTTGCAGATGTGGGTTTGTTGACAATGTTGTCCTCTTCAGAATTTCTGTCTTGATCTTCACTCTTCTCATAATATGAATCTATGGTACGTTTCTTTTTACTCATGGTGTTTCTTTATTCCCTGGCCTTTAAAGAGATTGAGCTCTCCTGCTGGGGAACAGAGGGCACTGACCCAAGCTTCTTGTGTTGGGAGCCTAGGTCTTGGTCACTGGCTTTGTGTGCTGGGGCCTCTTATGCTGGCAATTGGAGGCTGTAGGTTTCTGGCAGCTTACCTGTGTTGGGCTGGAATCAGCAAGGCTGGAACTTTCAGGCAATTCTAGGTTGCCTGCTTTTCCTTTCCTTTAGCTTTCTTCAGCTCCTTTTAGATGGGTGCTGCAGGGTGTTTATCTGCCTGGGGCCCCTGCAGTGTTGTCTCCCTCGTTTCTGCTAATGCACTGGGAGATTCCTTTGTGGTGGAGTGCTGAGGCTCCTGGTGGTTTTCTGAGCTGGTTTCTGCCAGTTCCCCCCGCTCTCTCTGAGGCACTCAGAGGTCCAGGTGTTGGTGTTTGCCTGCTCTACCACCTGGGCTTCAGGATTTCTTCACAATTGGAGGCTGCGGGGCTCTACAGCTCACCTGGTGTTGGGTTGGAATCAGCAAGGCAGGGCTTTAGGAAGCCTTTAGCTTGTTTTCTTCACCTCCTTTCAGATGAATGCCGCAGGGTACTTATCTGCCTGGGGCCTCTTGTAGTTCTGCCTCCCTTATTTTTGCTGAGGCACTGAGAGACCCGTTTGCTGGGCTGCTGCACTGCTACTCCCTGTCTTTCTTCTAGTTCAGGTGTTTCAGGGTTTTTTTTCTGGGGTGATATTTTCTGGGTTTGATAGGGGAGAGTGAGAGTGACTACCTTTTCACTCTGCCATCTTGGCTCCCAGAAGCGGAAGAAAAACCAGTATTTCTACAATTAAGAAGAAATTAATAGAAAAACAGTTATAAAATAATGTGTGAACTTTTAAAGCAATGAAATCTAATATGGCATTTATCAGGGCATTTTAAAGCAGTTACGTGGGGATTTTAGTGATAGAATGGTAATAAAGATAAAAATGGAGGGTTAAACAGTGTACTTTGCCTAGGGTCCCGGGTTCATAGGATTTAGAAATAGAAGTTTCCTTAAAGCTGCCCCTCTCTTTATTTCTGAAAATAGGCATAGGGAAACGTGACTTGCCCAGGGTCATACAGTTTGGAATGGTTTGAGGCTGGCCATAGATGCTAAGGACAGTATTATACTATGAAGGGATCCATAGGCTTCACCAAACCCAATTACTCAAGGGGTCCAAGACACCAAAAAGGTCTAGAGTTCCTTGCCCAGTAGTATTAGTGTTTAGATTGGTAAATAGAGTAATCTTATCTACATAAGAGATACTTCATAAATGTTTGTTAAACTGAAGGCTGGCCTAGAGGTCATGACTTAACTTATACATTGCTTTACTGTTTAAAAACCACTGTGTACAAATGCATACATGCATACATGTATGTTCTACGTATCTGTACACTAATATACACTATATACGTCCTACATTTATGCACACACTACATACATACTCGGCATGTACCCACTCTACACGCATAATACATATGTATACCCCAAACACACACTACATTCATGCATACATGCATTACCTCTAATATGTACATACACATTCCTTATATATATATACATATACATATATGCATATACACACTCTATACATATACACCCTACATACATACTCCATATGCATATGTACACACAATCTATACACATACACCCTACGTACATTCTATATACACACACCTTCTACATAAATACATACTCAAATTTTTATATTTTGCGTATTGGGAAAAATTTCCTCCAGGTCTAGTATTTAGTGAGGGAGTCTTTAAGGTAACCTAACCTTGTTTTTTCATTTTTCTCTTATTTTAGGCCTCATTGCTGCGATTTCAGAGTACCCTGGTAATAGCTGAGCATACGAATGATACACTTACACCCATTACGTTAAATGCTATTACTGCAGCCACGCAGCTTGGTGGAGAAGTGTCCTGTTTAGTAGCTGGAACCAAATGTGACAAGGTGAGAACCTTTTAAAGTCAGCCAGAGCAAGTAGCTTCTTCATTCAGAGGGAGGACCACCAAGAATGATCCTTATGAAATGGCCAGAACTAAAGCTATGTTGATGCTGGTGTAAATGAGGAAGAGACCAGGGGATGCTCTCATTGAGTGTTTCTTCTTCTGAAAAGAGGGTAGAATGGATTTGTAGTACTCATTACTGTTTGTCAGGTTTTCCAGGTAAAGAATTAGAGTAATAATTAACTCTTTATAAGCCAGTCCTTTAGGATTGGTTGGTAATTGTTTGGTGATTGTTTGAAGACTCCTCAAAATGGTTTCTTTGTACAGAAAACTGTTTGTTAATTTTAATCAGTATAAAGAGAGGAATTCCATTGATTTGAGTGCTTTTTTTTTTCTGAAGCTATCAAGGAATAATCATCTTCAGTTTAATTCATTTAAATGTGCTGTAATGGCCCCTCTGGAAGGCTTGCCCACTGGAGTCTTATGTAAGTGGCCTTTCAGGTCTGTATCAGAGTGTGAGGCAGCAGCATCATTCACTGCCAACTGCCACCTTCTCTGGTGGCTTGCACTTGGTGACTTGGACTCCGCTCTTTAGGCAGAGCAGAATGAGCAGCTAAGAGTATAGAGAGGTCGTGTTATTCTTGGAAAGGTTAAACAAAGGGAGAGGAGACCAAGTATGGCCCAACACCCCACTGACCTGCCTCCATATTCTCGTGAAGTGTGTCTTAAACATTCCTCCAACATTTCTGACCATATATTGGTGGAGTTGGATTCCCGTTCAGAGAATGGACTGTGGTCTGATTTGTATGTAAAGTTTTTTACTAGGCATTAGACTTGTGACTTGTCTTGGAAGTAGTGACAGTGGAAAGGGCACAGGTTGTGGAGTAAGGAGCTGGGTGTGAATCCTGGCTCTGCCACTTGCTCCATGTTTGACTGGACAAAGCACTTAAACTCACTAGGTCTCAGTTTCCTCATCAGTAAGATGGGAGATTGGGCAAATTGACCTATAAGGTCCTTTCTATCCCTAAATCTATGATTTTATGAACTTCTTCTGGACTGTAAAGTATGGAAGGAACCTTAGTGATCATGAAACCCATATTTGAAGGCTAAGGAAACTACTACGTGGTACTTTATATAGTGGGTACTTAATAAGTGCTATTTGAATTGAAACTGTAATCTCCTTTACATGTGGTAGCACTTAATAAAGGTTTGTTGAATTGATGTCTTGCCCATGATTTCGCATCAAGTGGCTGGAATCTAGTGCAGAGACTTGAACTCAGCCTGCTTGTGTTGGGCTCTTTCCATAACACTCTAGTGACTTGATTTTTTTTTTTTAAGGTGATTGGGGTTAAGTGACTTGCCCAAGGTCACACAGCTAGTAAGTGTCAAGTGTTTGGTCTGAGGCCATATTTGAACTCAGATCCTTCTGACTTCAGTGTCGGTGCTCTATCCACTGCGCTATCCACTATATCCTAGCTGCCCCGACTTGATTCTTAGTGGATATAGTTAATATAAGCAGTGAGAGACGATCATATAACGGGCTCCATTTTCTGCTTTATCAGCTTGGGGAGATAGAATTACTGGTTTTATTTGGCAGCTGTGTTGTCTCCTAAGTATTTAAACCTAGGTAGGAGCATAGATTTAGAGCTGGGAGGGCTCACAGGAGGTCATCCAGATGTCCAAGCCCCTCATTTCACAGATGAGGAAAATCAGGTGTGGAGAGGGTAAGTGACTTACCAAGGTCCCGCAGATGATTTGTGGTGCAGAGTGGACCTCAGGCCTACACCTTTCAGCTACAAACACTGTTTTCTTTCCAGCATACCAAATGTTTGAGATTAAATCCTAAATATTGCTTTCCATGAGGCCTGGTACTAAAGCACACAATTTACAATCAGCTATTTAGCGAACCGTTTATTATCTGACTAGCAAATAAATACTGTTCTTTGAAAAAGTAGGATTGTTTCTGAAATTAATCTCAAATCAGTCTCTGAAACCAAATGTGTACTGATATTAACTAATACAAAGAAATGATTTTTCTTTGAAGCGTTCATTCTTCTAATAATAGTTGCCCTTAATGAAGAGTTCTGCATTTATGTACAAGAACCACCTTGTGAGGCAGGTCATGCCAGCAGTATTAGACTCATGTGGCAGATGAGAGAAAGGAGGCTCCAGGAGCTAACGTGACTTTCCCAAGGCCATGTTGGCCCTCGTTCTAGATGCCACAAGGTATTGTCTTAATCAAAGAGATTGCTCCTAAGATGCCTCTCGAGGTTTTATTTTCCTGTTTTGGTATTTGTAGTAGTGCCCCTGTTGATGTAATTGTTGACTCTGACTTCAAGATGAATTATTAAAGCAAATGGGGAATTTTTTGTTTTGCTTTGGTTTTTTTTAATCACAGCTAGCCCAAGATCTGTGCAAAGTGGCCGGCGTAAGCAAGGTCCTGGTAGCTCAGAATGACATGTTCAAAGGACTCCTTCCAGGTGAGGTTTCCCTGTGGACCAGACAAGCCTGTTACAGGCTGCTTTTTGGTGGGAAACAGGGAATCTAATAGAATGTATGAATGAATTTGAGTGTTCTGAAGCTTGTCACTTATGTTTTGTCCTCAGAGGAATTGACATCACTGATTTTGGCAACTCAGAAGCAGTTCAATTACACGCACATCTGTGCTGGAGCATCTGCCTTTGGGAAGGTGAGGGGAAGATGGGAAATGGAGATTTTGCTATAGCTGTTTGGAAGATTTAAACCCCATTATGTGTATTTAATTCAGTCAGACACTTAAACCAAGCTTTGTTTTATGTAGTCAATCCAAATTGTCAGATGTCTTGTAATAGCCTTGCTAAAGAATTGTTTTCTTCAGCTGTTGTCATTGTCCTGTTCGAAACCCCATTGCAGACTCTCAAAGTCCACTACAAAAAGCTCTTTCTAGGCTGAAACTTGGAAGTTACTGTCTTTGCTAAAAACTGCTAATGGTGATTTGACCAGAAGGTTCAGACTATTGGTAACGGGATATGAAGCCTTCCACCTCCAACTTTCATGTTCATATTTCACCCTAGCCAGTAGTGATTGAAGGTGGTTGCCATTTTGTGGTTATCTGTGCTTTCCATTCATAACACATTCAACAGTTTCCAAAGTGCTTTCATGTATGTTACCTTTTTTATCCATCCAGCAATCTTGGAAAGTTAGGTAGTGCAGGTATTATTATTCCCACTTCACAGATGAAAAATTTACACTTAGATGGGTTCAGTGACTCTCCAAGTGGCCACATGGCTGCTAAATGATACAGTAGGAACTCAAACCCTGTTCCTCTACTTCCCAAACCTACAACTTCATGCTGTCATCCAAAGCTGGGGCTTCATCCACCGGTGGCTTCCTTGTGGGAGATAAAAATTGAGGACTTAACTTCTCATTGCTAGTTTCTCTTCTTTAGAGGCCTTCTAGTGAATAAGCTCACAGCAGAGGAGCTTGTTTTTTTGCCTGAGTGAATTACATTGTCAGTGAATAAGTAATAATAATTCAGCACCTAATATGTGTCAGGCCCTGTGCTAAGTGCTGAGGCTGGAAAGGAAGGCGAAAGGCAGACCCTACCCTCCAGGAGCTCACAGGCTAATGGGGAAACAGTGTGAAGAGAGGATATGATAGTGACAGGACAGATTGGAGATAGTGATTAGAGGGAGTGGCTTAGTCCTCACTTGCAGCACCTTTCCTGTTTCATGTGAGTTTAATGTTTGTCAATTAATTTATAGACAGTTTATAGATAAAAGGCAACACAATCTACCTTAAACATTGTAGCACGAATGCAGGTAATTAGAGCTGTGGCAGAAAAACCAATTATTATTAACTTAGAAATTCTTACATAATTTTGCTAATTGGTTTCCTTTGTTTCATTGCATAGAGACCGTCTTTAGCAATTGTTAGCTAGGCTGACTTAGAGAAGCTCTGTAGTGTGGTGGACAGTGCACAGGATTGAGGGTTAGGGAGCCTGGGTTTGATTCCCAGCTCTACAGCTTAGTAGCTTTGCAAACATGAATAGTGTCTCTGAACCCCTTTCTTCATCTGTAAAAAGAGATAACATTACTTCCATTAACTACTTTCTAAACCTCTAAGCACTAATTAAACATGAGTTGTAATATTTTGAAAGTCATGGTGATATCGTAGAAAGAGGACTGGAAGTAGAATCCAATAGAGTCCATAGACCTGTGTTCAAATCCCTGCTCTGATGTATACTACTGCCTTGGGCAAATTAGCCTAGCTTTCAACCTCAGTTTCCTCATATGTAAAATGGAAATAATGTTTGTACTACCTGCCTTATGGGAAAGGCTTTTGTGAATTATGATTCATCATTTATTCATCCAGCATATTTTGAGCACTTATGATGGAAAAGACAGTGTGCTAGATCCTGGGGGAGATGCAGCTAAGAAAGTTCTGGTCCCTAGCTCCAAGGAGCACATCATCTGTTAGTTAGAGGTGGAATGCAAACATCTTGAGAGTCTTTGAAAAGAAGATTGGCTGTCTGTTTTCAAAGCTTCATGTGAGAGATGCCCCCACAGTAAATGCAAGTGGCTCGATGTAGATTGACTAACCCAACTTAGGATACTCTGTGCTCTGGAATGCTTTGCTTTGCTCTGAAGTCCTTACTTGGGGGATCCTAAGGCTTGGATGTGAAAGCTTCTGTGCAGCTTGCACTGCCCATTTTACTTCTCTTGCAGATTATTTCTCTTACACCTGCTTTGGCAGGTGAAGGGATTCTGCCCAGGTTACCCAGGTGGTGAGGATCAAGGGCAGAGTTAACATTAAGGTCCTCTGTCCTCTCCCTGTGCTACTGTCAAGGACAGTGAGGCAGGCATTATTTGGGAAGGAAGAGGTGCCCTTCTGAACAGACGTGTCTGTGTGTTTGCACACTGGTGTGCGCATGTGCCCCCATACAAGAATCCCAGTCTCAAGAGCCCAAAGGACACTTGGGCCACCTGGTCTGACGTGGAACTGAACAAACATTTCCTTTGCTTGAAGATTTCCAGCGAGGAGGAGGCCCCAAGCTCTGGAGGCACTTCCTTCTGCTTCTGGATCCTCTTGTTGTTGGACATTGTCTCGGAAGCCTCCGCGGCTGTTTGTCAGCTTCTACCCATGGTTCCTGCTTTTGCCATCGGAGACCAACGAGAGCAAGTCAGGCCCTCATCTACATGATGAGCTTGCCTCGCCCGATATCCTGAGCTCCTTTCACCTCTGCTTCTGGCCTGTCCTCACTACCCTCCTCCAGCTCAGCTGTTTCCTTTATGAGTGTGGCAGCCAGATCTGAATTCAGTGCTCCTAATTATAAGGCAGGAAGGCTGAGGGCAGCAGGCCTTGTACCTCTGTAGTCCTGGATACTTTTTTAATGCAGCCTAGGGTCATAGCTCTTGTTTGGCTGCCTCTTAGTACCTAGAGTATAAAGCCAAAGAGAGCCTGGTTTGTAGCTGTCGGCATGTTTGAGGTAAAGAGACTCTATTAGATTAAGAAGAGAATTGGGAGGGAGGAAGGAGAAGAGGAAAGAGAACAAGGGAAGATAAGGATGATGGAGAGGAGGTGGGGAAGGGAAACTTTGAGAACCACTGCTATTTTGACAGGATGAGAAATGAGCTCAGGCTATATTCACTCATATAGAGCTTTTTACTTCCTGTGGTGGAGTTTTAGGTCTGATCTACATAAGAAAGGCAAACAGCCCCTGCCCTCAAGACCTCAGAGCCTAGTTTAGATTATATAATATTTGTGTGTATACACACGTGTGTGTGTGTGCATGCATATGTGTATATGTGAATGTTAAAGTGTAATTAAAATGCAACATTCAAATGAGTGGAAAGTTAATGTGTAATAGAAGTAGTTCATCTGTGAGAAAGGGATGCAAAAGCTCTTTTTATAGTGGCAAAGAATTGGAAATTAGGGGATGCCCATCAGTTGGGGAATGGCTGAGCAAGTTGTGGTATATGAATGTAATGGAGTACTATTATTCTATAAGAAGTGATGAGCAGGTGGATTTCAGAAAAAACATGGAAAGACTTACATAAACTGTTGCTGAGTGAAATGAGCAGAACCAGGAGAACATTGTACGTAGTAACAGTGCCCACTTTGTTAGACTTAGCTTTTTGAGCAAATGCAGTGATCCGTGACAGTTCCAAAAGACTCATGATGGAAAATGCTATCCACATCCAGAGAAGAAACTATGGAATCTGAATGTAGATCGAAGCAGACTATTTGCTCTTTTGTTGTTTGTTTTTTCTTTCCCATGGTTTTTCCCTTTTATTCTGATTCTTCTTTCACAACATGACTAATGTGGAAATGTGTTTAGTATGATCATATATGTATAGCCTAAATTAGATTGCATGCCATCTTGGGGAGGGGGGAGTGGAGGGAGGGAGGAAGATTTAGAATTCAAAATCTTATAAAAGCAAATGTTGAAAACTATAAATTAATTTAAAAAAAAAGATTCAGAGCTCAGGTCTAATTAGAGAGCGAGGTTAGTCAGAGAAACTCTTCCTGAAGAAGGTAGAGCGTAGAGGGAGGCAGGGTATGGTGTGTTGAACCCTAAAGTGGAGACCCTGACTCTCTAGGAGCAGGAACCTGATAGCTGTATGTAGGAAACAATCAGCCTCATAGAAGGTGGCTTTTTTCCCCCGAATAATCATACTTTATGTAATGCTTCATAGAATGCTCAGTGCTTTCACACATTGGGTGTCATTTTAGTTTTATAACAACTCTGTGAGGCAGGCCAAATAGGTGGTATTATCCTTTTCTTACAGGTGAGGAAACTGAGGTCCACCAAGGTTAAGTGCCTTTTGCAAGGTCACAAAGCCAGCTGGTAGCACAGCATAATTTATATGTGATTGTCTTTAAAGTGTTCTTACCTACTATAGATGAATTGAAAGTCATGTCTGAATCCCTGCCTTTTATCTCTGTATAATTCTTTAATTTATTAAGCCAGAAACATTCAAGAACTTTAAAGAAAAATCTTGAGGCACCTCTTTGCATCCTCACCTGGTGGTAAAAGAGTTTTTAATTAATAGGCCATAAAACAATTTTATGTTCCTGTGTACCCAAAGGGTACTTTTCACTATTTGAGAATTTAAATAGTCTCTGAAATTTGTTTTTCAAACCTTTCTTCTCTTAGTTTAATGCTCTGTAACTGTCCATTTGGTGAACAAGAGGCATTTTGATGCATTTTTGAACTGCCAAAGTAAGTCTTGTACATCATAATTCAGTATATTGAATTAAGGGGTTTACTTACTGTAAGACCCATAAAATTCATGGTTTTGTTACCGTAATGGCCAGTGCTCGTTTAACCACAGAAGCCCCTTGAGTCGGGTTGCTCTAAGGGTCTCAGATGTCCAGTAACAGCATGAAATCAAAATATGGTAAAAACCCAAACTGTGAAATGTTTTGTAAAAGTCATTTTTGTGTCGGTCATAACCGTTTGTGAATCGTGTCTTATCTCCAGAGCCTTTTGCCCAGAGTAGCAGCCAAACTTGACGTTGCCCCGATTTCCGACATCATTCAGATCAAGTCGCCGGATACATTTGTGAGAACTATTTATGCAGGTGAGTATTCAGGAAAAGGTGTTTGGTCAGCATCCTAATTCTCTTCCGAACACAGGAATGTTTTCAAGTGGGCCGCTGTATAGGTTTCTTTGGGGAGCTGTTGTGCTTTCTGAATCTGCAAAAGGCAAAACATGAGCTGGGCATTTGAAAGTCACAGCCTGTGTCTGGCATAGAGAGGAGTCCAGGCTCTTGAAGGCTCTGTCTCAGGAATGTAAGCAGGGGTGGGTCCTTCAAGCTGGAGAGGCTTCCGGGACAGAGCCGAGGGTGTTCTCCATATGTCTACCATGCAAGGACCGGCCATGGTAAAGTCATAGTGGCTTCTCCCAGGAAAGGGTCTGTGACCTGTATGCAGAGGGAGTTGGGCACTGCCTTTCGTTTCCTGGTGGTGTGTATGGATTGAATTGTTCGTGTTCAGGTCTTATTTGCACCATGCAGAGGAACTCAGAACCCCAGCAAAGAGTTCTGTGATTCACAAATGTGACTTAAATTTAAAAAAAAAATTGAGTTTTTCCTCTTAACTCTTGAGAGCTATAATATTGTGGTTTTACTGCAGAGGCCTGATTTCAGTCCTTTTTGTATTCTAGTAGCAGCTGAAGCCTGGATCACATATGGTCATGTGTTTACTTATTACCCTTACTGTGACAACATTTAAGCTCCTAGTCTTTTCACTTTAATACTGCACCTGATCTGTGGTTTCTTTTGTGTACTTTTCCTGTGTCTCCCTTCACTCCCCGTCTTAATAGAGAGCTTAGTTATTGGATGGGTCATTCCCCCTTCTCTGCTCTGAAATACATTGCCCAATGGCTAGCTCTCAGGTGACTCAGATGAGGAACTTCTCCATGTCTGGACCTCAGTCTAGATACACTCTGTCACTGGGATCCCACCATTCCTGGCCTTTTAGCTTGGTAACATCACCCTGCGCTTGGCTCCCTGTTGCAGGTTTGGAGAGCCAAGGCCATCTCCATGCTGCGATGAGGTGTCCCCTGCCGCTGAGGCTCTGACCTCAGGGTGGAAGAGCAGACAACCTTCTTCTTCCCTTCCCTGTTTAAGTTACAAGCCATTTGAGGCAGGGGCGGGGGGAGAGAACCTGCCCTTTGTCTGCTTTTCATTTATTCCGAGGTGCAGACACTGCGGCTGTGAGCAGCCCAAGAGCTTTGTCCCCAAGTCTGTGTGTCTGAGCTCTTCCATTCTAGGGAGAGGCTGTTGGGGGAACAGGTATTTCTGGAGTGCAGCAGTAGCCGTGTCTTCTGCCCTTCACCTGGACCACCTCCCTTTCACAGACAGTGCGTCTTCTGCAGGTGGGAAGAACTGGACACAGGGTTTGGAGATGCCATTTGAGCCAGTACAGCCTTGTCTCCTTGTAGTTTCCATCCATGCTTCTCTAGCTCCCATCTCCATTAAGAAATTCATTTCAGTATCTCCTGTGTTGATTGATCCATCCCTCAATATATTCTGGTCTCTTGTGGTGCAGGGAAAACACTAGACTCTTTGTTCTTTCTGATTAAAATTATGTGTTTCTTTGCAAATGGTCAGTTCTCAAAACTTAGACCTTTCATCTTCAGTAATGCTCAGGGGAAACAGTAGTTATAGGTTAGTTCCTTCTTAATGTGATATAGTTAATCCATAGGAAGCCCCTCAAGTACTTTAAAAGGGGGGCACCTGAGCGTTTCTCGGATGTCACTTTGCTTCCATGATCATGGGATACGTTTCCTCTTTTAGCACAGATATGTGGTAGTATGGTGGTTGTAAATTTGTTGCAGTTTGTAATTGAGTTATAGGTTATAAGATCTCTGTTTAGAAAGCCAGCTCTCTTTATAATCCTTTTGGCAAAAAGCCTACCCTAAATATTTTCCTGTTTTGTTCCCAAGACATAATTTCTGAGCCTTACCAGTAGTATTTGACACTGCCTTTGTACCATTACCTTTAAGAACATTTTTTTGTAGATGTGAATTTTGCTTGTTTTAGGGAATGCCATATGTACTGTGAAGTGTGAGGAGAAAGTCAAGGTGTTCTCCGTTCGAGGGACCGCATTCGAGGCAGCAGCCACAAGTGGGGGGAGTGCCAGTGCAGAGAATGGTGGGTATTGGGTTTTCATTTGATGGGCTTTAGCCAGGGCAGTCACAAATGAGAGATTGTATTGGGATCAGAGGTGGCCTACCATTCAGTTGTTACAGGTACTTCCTTCATGCCTGGGAAGGCTTATCCAAGTGGCCTTTTTGAGATAAATGTTAGATGTATGAATAATAAGCATTACTTATCTACTACCCAAGATAGTTTTGGCCTGGGGGAGATGGGATGAGATCCAAGTTTGCATGGGTAGAGGGAGGTGGGAGAAGGAAATGCCCTGAAGACTAGTCTTTTGTATTGATATTAGGTTGCCTTTCTCTCTCCATTTATTAATCATTTCCATCATGCTAGGACATTCATTATACTGGAACAATGTGACCTGAAACTCAACAAAAATCTCATTGAGGACCCATTAATCTTTAACTGTGTCAGAATATAGTGTGTGCACGTTTCTCTTATTAAAGTCACATGGGCATATCCCTGGTAAGATCACCCTGAATAGTGTCATTTTGCAGGACTATTGCTAAGACATTGTAACTAGAGCCCATCACAAACTAAAGTTGTGAAACCACGATAGGACATCACTTGCCCTTTTAAAATGTTTCAGTAGAAGTGGTGATGTTTTTCCTGTTATTGAGGATCCCACTAATGATGTCAGGGTAGTGTTGGAAGATTGTTAGAGATTTCTGTGCACATACAGAGATCCATAAATAGGTAAGTCGCTGTTTGTATTGATGTGAGCAGCGCCCACTACCTCGCCAGTGAAGCTGTCGGAATGGCTTGAGCAGAAGTTATCAAAAAGGGATCGGCCCGAGCTGACTGGTGCAAAAGTGGTGGTGTCTGGCGGTAAGTAGAAGACTGTTATTTGTAATCAGTATTAAGAGCTGAATTTATTCAGTGTTGATTTTGAAGAAGTACTGAGACAAATGGGTGGTAGATGGTAGCCCTGATGAAGAAACTGAGGCCTAGATGAGTGCAGTCAGCTATTAATTTAGTACGTACATTGTGCCATTTGTTGCAGATCTTCGTGAGTGGCAGTAGGGGGAGTGTGGTACGACTTCCATTTCTGAGGCTTTATCTGCCACTTCATATATTTATCTTATTGACAGATGCCCATTGTTTAGCTGCAGAAGAAAGTTGGGTTTTATTCCATAGACAATAGTGGTAGGAAGGGACCTCATGTGGTCGTTTTGTCTAACTCTCTGCTGCTAGGCTTGGCCATCCCATCCGAGAGAGAGGACATCTGTCCTCTTTTGAAATTATCTCCAATCTGGATCCATTATGCCCTTCAAGGTTTTTTCCCTCTTGGGTCTTTCTGTATGGAAACTCTTCCTTGCTGCATGTTAAGTCCATTTCCTTCTTCATCTTTTTTTTTTTTAAGCTTCTCAGTGGAGATTGAAGCAATTGGCCAGGGATAGATAGCTTTTGTATACGTAAAGACATTTGTCAGACACTTTGTAACATTGTCTTAGATCTGAAAAAATGTCCTGTCTCTTAATCTTTCTTCATATTTTTCACAGCTTGAGTCATTTGTGCTGCCTGTCTAGTTCTTTCTCATCCTTTCATACAGGTTATATACCCAAACTGCCCCCATTATTCTGATGAGGACCTTGATACTTCTTGCCTTTGGCAGGCAGGTCACACTTGCTATTGTGATAGCTTAGTATCATGTTTAAAAAAGGTGTGGATCCCTATGACTGTGGGTAGCTGTGCTCTGCTAGACTGGTGCCCATTCAACCCAGACTGGGTTGTGTCCATCGAGAAAAAAACAAAACTAAACCATCCTGGGGAGGTTAGTGTTCAGTAGCAAAGGATTACGAAGATTGGGAAAGGTGAAATTTAGGATTCAAAGTGTCGTGCGTAGTTTTTTTACCCAGTTGTAAGCTTGATAGTAATAATAGCACAACGGTTTGCTTCATTGAGAAACATTTAAGACAGGCTTGTATACTGGACTTATGTTCTGCTTTATTCTTTTACAAGGACGTGGTTTGAAGAGTGGGGAAAACTTTAAGCTGTTATATGACTTGGCTGATCAGCTGCACGCTGCAGGTAAAGTGCTTTTGTTTGGTTGGAGAAACTTTTCCTTTTGAGGGATGATGTCTTTTCTCTGTGTTTAGACTAACAAGATCTGACGTAATCATAGTGAAGATCCCTCTGGCACTGGTGTCACACATCATAGAGTTAGCCTTGAAATCTGCTCCAGCCTCCTCATTTTACAGGGGAGGAAGTGGTGATCTTGTTGATTTACCCGAGATCAGTGAGTCGCCTCCTTTTTTAAGGCTCGGGTGTGAGGCCCAATTCGGTCGCTCTCTCTCGGTGAGTCTGGGCAGGTCACTTCAGCCTTCTCTACCTGACTTTGCTCAAGTGTAAAGCGAGTGGGTTGGATTAGATGGGTTCAGTCGATGATCCTCTGTTTAAGCGAGACCCAGAGTTTGTCAAGTGCTTTGTAACCATTAAGTGTCAGTTGCTCTTATATTTATTGTTCTGGCTGTAGAATTGTTTTGCTTTTCTGTGGTTTTCAGCTCTTCTCTCTGAAGTCATCATCCATTTGTTTCCATGTTGAATAGTGCAGTATTGAGCGGGGAGGAAAGAACTTCCTCTTCTGCAGACTTTATGTGATGATTTTATACTTGCAAAGTACTTTTCTTAGTTTCTTTAATTTTGATAAAACTTCATTGCCCACTTCAAGCTCTAGAATCAAAAGCTTATCTCTTGCTAGTGTCCTGATTTAAGTTTCTCATGTAAATAGATTTGTTTTTAAGGTGGAGAGAGAGCTGCTGTTAAAAGTATATTGGAGGGCAGCTAGGTGGTGCAGTGGATAGAGCACCGGCCCTGGACTCTGGAGGACCTGAGTTCAAATCCAGCCTCAGACACATAACACTTACTAGCTGTGTGACCCTGGGCAAGTCACTTAACCCCATTGCCTAACCTCCCCCCCCCAAAAAAAAAGAGTATATTGGAAATCTGGGGGGGAAAACCCTGTAAATTAAAAATTGGGCCTTTTTCACTGATTCACTTCTTAAAAAAAAAGTCAGATGACACCTTTTAACAAAGGTTGTGGTTAACTTAAAAAGGCGTATCGTATTATTTGGGTACTTGGATCCCTGCCTGGGCTCTGCCCTAACCAGCAAGGCCCATCTCTGTCTTCTCATCCTGTTTGTTTCTTGCCCATGCTCTTCCCTAAAGTGGTCTTCCCAGAGCATCTCTCCAGGCTCCTGAAGGCCTTCTTCTAGGTCTTCTAATAGTCTGTGGGTAGTAGTGCAAAATGTGGGCTGTCCAGCTGCCCTTCCTCGCTTGTGCCACAGGACAGCCCACCAGCTCATCTGGTCATACATGCCTTTGCTGTCTTAATGTCCTCTCCCTGCATTGTTGACCTAGTACCGTAGCCTGCTTAAACTCACCGTGGGATTCTCCCCATAATTTATAGCCACAGAGCATCACAGGGAGGTTATTAATATTTTGTGTTGAGTAAGTAGGCAGCATTGAAGGGATTGTACAGATCCCCAGATCTCCTCTGTTTGAGACCCAGCTTTGGGTTGTGTGTGGTTTTTTTTTTTTTGGTTTTGGTTTTTGGTGAGGCAATCAGGGTTATGTGACTTGCTCAAGGTCACATAGCTAGTAAGTTTCAACTGTCTGAGGTGAGATTTGAACTCAGGTCCTCTTGACTCCAAGGCTGGAGCTCTGTCACGCCATCTAGCTGTGCCCTAGGGGTAGTTTTTTGTCCAAGTTTGCTTTATACTTTTAACAGAAGTTCTTTTCCCATCTTAAATACCATCTATCCATATACATCAGAACTTCAGGCCACAGGTGGCCTGTCAAACTCCCACATGTACCCAAAACTGATTAAAATGTAGTGGAGAAGTAGTTAATAAAATAGTTTCCTAAGTCCGTTTGTAGCCCACGGTCATCCGCTTCTGTTTGAGTTTGACAACACTGCTCGATGGTACTTGTCCAAGACAGATGTAGTAGTGGGCTCATACGGTAGGCGTCCGGCTGTCCAAGACAGATGTAGTAGTGGGCTCATACAGTAGGCGTCCAGCTGCATGTCATAATTTGGACAATTTCTAGTCTTCATCCGCTTGGTTGTTCTTGTGTGAGTGGCTAGGCCTGCTCTTTTTAAGTGGCTGTAGATCTCATTGAAGAGACCCTATGTGTCCCTGGACTTGATAGAATCAGAATGATGTCATTTTTAAACAGCTTATTAGTTCATATTAATTTTGATTTTTAATTAAAAAAATACAAATTGTATTTTTCTTGTCTCCAGTTTCTTAAGCAGGAGAACAATGCAGATAGGTTTGTGAAGAGGTCAGAATTCAAAGTTAATGTGCTGTTTCTATACTCTCTCCGTTCAATTTGTTAAACATTTACTGAGGGCTTACTTAGCACAGCCCTGCGCTCAGCGTTGTTGGGGGACACAGACAAATAAGGCACAGTCTTTGCCTTGGAAGAGCCTGTTGTCCGTTGGTGAGAGTGAGGCACGGATCCAAACAGTGACAGAGAAGAGAGCGTGGAAGCGCCTTCAGGGCCTGGCTGGAGAAGGCAGCCTTCTCACATGCACTTGCCGTGTGCTGTCTGTTCCAGGGGGGCACAGTCTCACTGCTTTATCTCCTTTAGAACCTAGCAGTGTGGTCTACCGATGTCTGTGGAGTGAGGTTTTTACAGGAGAGGGAAGAGGGCGTTTCAAATGTGGAGAGTTGTATTAATAAAGATGAGACTGGGGGTTGGGGTGGAGTCCAGAGCCTTTTCAGGAGACGTTTCATTTGGCTGGATGTAGGGGACACAAAAGGGGCAAGAAGTGTCTTGAGTGAGAGCACCCAGGAGCCACGCCTCACAAGGTCAGAGTGTGCCTATTGCAGATTCCTTTTTGGTGAAGCAAGTACAGCATTTAAGCCTGATTTCTGTCTCCTGTAGAAGGTCTAAAAGCCCTGGTGTGTAAAGCATAGAGCTTTCCTAATGATCTGTTCCTTAAAGGCCTTAATGCTTAGGATCCAGGTGTCTTAATCAGTGGCATGGAATTCTTTTAAAAGTTAGGTCTTTAAAAGGAAGTTTCCAAACATGGGCCAGTCCCTTCAGTCCTCATTGATGATGGACTGGGCAACAGAATTTGAAAAAAACAGCCTCTTTTTTCCTTCCGTAGTTGGGGCTTCCCGTGCTGCTGTTGATGCCGGCTTTGTACCCAATGACCTGCAGGTTGGACAGACAGGGAAAATAGTAGCACCGGTGAGTATTGCAATAAAACATGCCGTGCAGCTTTGCAAAGAATGGAATCGTATGCATTGGCTAAAGAAAGTCACGTCTCTTGACTGGCCTCTTCTGTGTTCAGAGGCAGGGGGACCTTGGCCCCTGGTGCAGTGGCTTTTTGGCCTAGTCAGTTGGGGAGGGTGGGCTCTCCTGCTGCTGCTCTGTGCTGGGCCCAGGGCCTGAGCATGGCAGAGGAGGTCAGACCCAGTGTGACTGCTCGTTAACCTGACTCTTCGTCTGTAGAATGGCCAGATGGAAGGTTGAAGTCTTCATGGGGCTGTTGGGAGGAAAATGCTGGATCAGCGCCAAAGCTGCTGCTGGGGATTTAGTGCTCCTCTTGGCATGGTGGAGTTTCCTGTCCTGTTGTTTGAAATTCTCTTTTTTCTTTCAGCTCTGTACATTTAAGTGAGAGAGTGGGAGCAGATTGGGAGGGGGCAAGCACTGCCCTGCTTCTAGATTAAGGAGACTAGGATTCAAGTTTCAGAGCTGAGTACGTGACTTAACTGAGCCTCACGTCCCCCGGGGGCAGGTAAATGTGGCCTCAGATACTTACTAGCTGGGTGACCTTAGGCAAGTCACTTCACCCTGTTTGCCTCAGTTCCTCATCTGTAAAATGAGCTGGAGAAGGAAATGGTAAACCACGCCAGTATCCCTGCCAAGAAAGCACCAAATGGGGTCACGAAGAGTCGGACACAGCTGAAAAAACAAGTGAACAACAACAATAGCAGAGGCTCCCCATCTGTAGAATGAGAGGGTTGGACTGGAAGATTTTGAGGGGGCTCTTCTGAGTCTAAGGTGGCGTGCATGTCACTGTGATGCTAATTGAGAAGGCGAAGCTGGTATGCGGAGATGGCATTAATCAGAGATTGGCCAACAGCTGGCAAGGTGGTTTTGGCCCCAATAGCTCTACAGACTGCCCTGCTGAGCTAGGGGTGGGTAGAACGGTGAATAAATGATGCTAGATTTGTTTAGTGCTTACTTTGTGTCAGGTCTTTTGCTATGTGCTGGGGATACAAATACAAGTAAACGATACAGTCCTGACCTCAGGGATTTTGTATCATATGATGGAGGGCAAGACATGAAGTAGAGTTAGAGGGAGAAAGTGGGCACTTGTGCTGGGACATCATTTGGAAATAACTAGAAAGTGATGAGGAAGGCCTGTTTGTGGGCAAGCTCACCTGTCAGAGCATCCAGGGTAGAGGGTCAAGGAAGATGACAGCTGGAATGGAGGAGAGGAGAGTCTTTGTAAAGAGGTCTGTGTCAGGGAAAGCACATGGCCCTGAGGTGTGCCCTTTGTCTGTTCTTTGTTGTGTGTGCCCTGTCCAGAGAGGAGCATTCAGAATTACAGATATTAGTTACCTGCTCTGTGCCAGACATTGCTAGCTCCAGGGGTATGAAGGACTAAACCAAATAGTGCCACCCTTTATGGAGCTTATATTCTGCTAGAGATCTGTGTAAGGGGAGAGATCACAACACCTGGGAGGATCTGGGGAAGCTGTGTAGAGGGAGAGCCCCCTGGGCTCGGCTTTACAGGAGCCGAAGTTTCAGAGTCAGAGATGGGGCGGGGTGGCATGGGCAGTGGCGATCAGCATGGCTGGAATTTAGAGTGGACTGTGCTAGAAAGGCAAGTTGGAGGCAGACTGTGGAGCTTTTTTTCCTCGAGGCAGTGAGGAGAACAGGAGTTAGGGTAGTGACATGAATAGACTTATGCCTGGAATGGGTTGGTGGGAGAAGAGATTAGACATCAAATACTGCACAATTTTGTATTAGTCAGTAAACAGTTATTAAGTGCCCACTATGTGCCAGGCACTATTCTAAGTTCTGGGGGACACAGAAAGAGACAAAAGACAGTCACCTACCCTTAGGAGCTCACAATCTAATGGTGAGAGGGGGAGAGGGAGGTAACAAGCCAACAGATATATGGAAACATTACAGGATAAATAGGAAATAATTAACAGAGGGAGGGCACTAAAATTAAAAAGGTTTGAGAAAGGCTTCCTGTAGAAGGTGGGATTTTATTTGGGACTTAAAGGAAGCCAGGGAGGTCAGTATTGTAGTAGAGGACATGGGGAACAGCCAGAGAGAATGGCCAGAGTCAAGACATGGAGTGTCTTGGTTGTAGAACAGCCAGGAGACCAGGATCACTGGATTGAAGAGTGTGGTGGGAGGTAAGAGGTAAGAAGCCTGCGAAGGTTGGAGGAGGCAGGTTGTGAAGTGCTTCTAACACAAAATGAAGGATTTTGCATTTGATCCTGGAGGCAATGGGGAGTGGGGGGGGGAGGGTTGGGGGGAGTGGGTGACATGGAAATCAAATGGAAAGTGCCCCAAAGCAAATTGTGTTAGAAAATGGCTAATTATGAAAATAGCCTGAGGTGACCTTGTTTCCTCTGTAGAAATTGGATTCAAAGGACCATTAAGAGAACTGAGATTAAAAGGCATGTACACAGAAGTCCTGTGTTAGAAGTTGAAAACTGTTCATTTTTAGTTGCAATTGAGTTATTTACTTTGAACGGAGAAAAGTGGGAGGAATTGTGGGTGACATTTTCTCCTTGGGTCTTATTAGAAGCAAATGTCCTAAATTCAGCTTTGTTTTGGTACTCTCACAAATGCAGATGTGGTTTTTCCTCATACTTAGTAACTTTGAAAGACGTGTGATCTTGTCTGTGTGGGTGCATTTCACCAGCCCTCTTGTGTTTCTTGAATTATGGCCAAAATACCCGTTTGGTGGTCAACAGTTTTGTTGATGAACTTCTCTGGACTTAGCAAGGTTGGCCCCAGGGTGATAGTCTTGGAGCTGGAGGGGATTGTAGAGACCCCTTCATTTGGTAGAAGAGGAGATGAAGGCCCAAAGAAGTGGGTCACGTAGGACATCTGTGCTTGGGTTGGACGATCTCCAGACCTGTACTTGCTTGGTGACACCCATCAAAGTTAGTGCTCCTTTTGGCTTCACCTTCGATGGTCCCCTTCGTGCCCCAAGGAGGTTGGTTCTAGGAGAGGACTTAGGACAGCTTCTAAATCATAATTTTTCAAACTTATGAAATACTTTAACTGCTCCAAGATTTTAATATTTTAATAAAAGACTAACTTTTCAATACAGCCAACTTAAATTTGCTTAGAGTAACAGTTACATTTAGGTTAATCAATTTCAGTGCATAAAAGAGTGCAATAGTTTTTCAGTCCCTCTGAGTTCAGGGTTCTTTTTTGTTTGTTTGTTTGTTTGTTTGTTTTTTGTGAGGGCAATTGGGGTTAAGTGACTTGCCCAGAGTCACACAGCTAGTGAGTGTTACATGTCTGAGACCGCATTTGAACTCAGGTCCTCCTGCCTCTAGGGCTGGTGATCTATCCACTGTGCCACCTAGCTGCCCCTAGGGTTCTTAGTGTAGTGTCTGTCAACTTGTTTTTTAAAAAATGTTTTAGTGATTGTATTTGAATATCATTGGTTTCTTTTATAGTCTTGTGTATTTAATGCCTCTTAAAAATTCTTCTGAGAAGGGTTTCCCTGGACACAAAAAAAGTTAAGAGTTACTGCTCTGAGTCTTGATTAGGATTCTCTTCCCTGTTGTTCATTTTGACTCTTGTGGCTATAGTGAATATGTGTTCCAGTCTTTTGATTCTGTTTTTTTCACTTGTGTGATTTCATGTAGGTCTTTCCTGAAATTCTATTATGCTTTATAACCATCATATTTCATTGTATGGTCATATCGCACCTTCTTTTGTTGGACAAAAATTATTATTGTACATTTAGGTTGCTTCTAGTGTTTTGCAGTTTTATATGTGTGTGTGTGTGTGTGTGTGTGTGTGTGTATGAAAAGTAATCTTCCTGTGAAAATCTTTGTACAGTTAATTTTTTAATTTTTCCAAATGCTTTCTTTGTATATTTCCAACAATGGAATTATTGCCCAAGGGCATTATGGGTTTTTTTTTCCAGTATGTTGCAGAGTACTCTTCAAAAAGACTCTATATGCTTGCAGTTCTAACACCAATGGATGAGTGTGTCTATTTCTCTACAAACCCACCAACTTTGAGTTTTGGCCTTTTAATTTTTTCCCAATTTGATGAGCCTGAGGTAGTATCTCAGAATTGTCTTAACTTGTATCTCTGATTTTAAGTGAGGTGGAATTGCTTAAATAGTTAAAATGTTAAAAACTTCAAAAACTTATATTTTGATATTAATCCTGGGACCTAAAGTCTGGAAGAGTCTTAGAGTTCATCTAGTCTAATCTCCCACAGCATCTCTGTCAGATGGTCATTCAACATCTGCTTAAAGGTATCCAGTGACAGGGAGCTCACTACTTTGTGAGAGAGTCCAGTATGTTTAAGAACAGCTCTATTTTTAAGAAGGTCTTCCTTGCATTTAGCTAAAATCAGCATCCCTCTAGCTTCTGAACTTTGCTCTGGGTCTAGTCCCCCTACCAGCAGACAGCCTAAGTTATCTTCTTACACACTTCCTACCCCCAAGATCTTTTCTTCTCTTGGAAACTAAGCCCTCTTCCATTTCCCAGCTCTTCAGATATTTGTAGAGTTATAGTTTATCCTCCTCATCCACACATACATCTTTTTTCTTTAGTTTTCTCTAGGAAGCTGAGGCCCAGAGAACTCAATTGACTTACTTAGAATCACACAGCCAATTAGAAGAACTTGGATTTGAACCCAAGGCACCCACCCAACTCTAAATTCAGGGCTGCTTTCACTCTCCCAGAGCTGACTTCCAACGTCCTTTTTAAAACATAATGTCCCAAACAGAACAAAATGGTTCCAGTGGAGCCTCATTGACTGTCATTGATGTGAACGCGTGGCTTTTGTTTCTCCATCTGTACAGTGAGGGGCTGGACTGGTCCTCTCTAGCTCCGAATACCATAGAGAAGGTCCCGTGGTCAATCCCACCTCATGTTAAGATTCCCATGCGCTGTGTACACTGGCAAGTCGGCTGATGAGCTCGTGAGTCTTGTTCTAAACTGCTTTGCAGTTGTTAGTGGCACAGCCTTCATTACTGACCTGTTGTGTTATCTGCACTTGTTTTTCCTTTTCTTTATCCACTTTTAGCTTAATGCCCCCTTGATTAGGCCATTCCATTTTATATCAAACATATTCCTTCCATTTTCCTAAGTTATACTCTGCTCCTTCCAGCCAGGAGCCTATTCTTATAGTATTGTTGTTTTTTGTTTTTTAAATTTTTTCTTTGTTTTATTGACATGTTTTGTTTTTACATTTTTACATTAGAAAAGCTTACAGATTACTTCTACCCCTTGAGATAGCTCTTATAACAAAGTAAAACATGTGAGCAAAACTAATGATGCAGCAACCTCATCTGACACTACATACAACATTCTTCTTTATTAAAAAAAAACCCAACAGAAATCTGTTTTCTTTCTCTCCTATTTTCTATGCCATTAGAAAAAAAGAAAAACAAATTCCTTGTAACAAATATGTATAGTCAAGCAAAATAAGTTCCTTCTTTGGCTAAATAAAAAAAATATGTGTCTAAATCCATCACCTCTCAATCAGGAAATGTATTATAGCATGTTTCATCCTCTGGAATCATAGATGGTCATTTCATTGGTTATATTTCTTACAACCTTCACAGTTCTTTGACTTTATAGTGTTTTTTTTAATGTACACATTTTTCTTCTGGTTCTATTCATTTTACTCTTCATCAGTTTATTTTTTAGATACAATTTTATTTTATTTTCAGTTCAGAATTTTCCCCCTTCCACTCTCATACCCATTGAGAAGGCAAGATAAACAGAACAAAACAAATTTTCCGTATTAGCCATGTCTAGAAAATAAAAAAAAGGAAGAGAAGAAAATTTGCTTCAGTCTGTACTTGGAGTCCATCTGTTCTCTATCTGGAGATGGCTAACATGCTTTATCGTGAGTCCTTTGGAATTGTGGTGGATCATTCTATTGATCAGAGTTATTAAGTCTTTCAGAGTTGATCATCTTTATAATGATCTTATCGTATGAATTGTTCTCCTGGTTCTGCTCACTTCACTCTGTATCACTCCATACAAGTCTTTCCGGGTTTTTCTGAAACCATCCCGTTCATCATTTCTTATACCACAATAGTATTGATATACCATAACTTGTTCAGCCATTTCCCAGTTGATGTACATCCCCTCAGTTTCTGTTTCTTTATCAGCACAAAAAGAATTGCAATAAATATTTTTGTAAATATATGTCCTTTTCCTCTTTCTTTGTCTCTTTGATGTATAGACTAGTAAAGGTATCACTTGGCCAAAGGGTATACGCAGATCATTAGCTTTTTGGACTTAGTTCCAAATTGCTTTCCGGAATGATTAGATTAGTTTACAGCTCCACCAGCAGTGTGTTAGTGTACCTAATTTCCCACATCCCTTCTGGCATTTGTCGTTTTCCTTTATTTCTCATCTTCACCAATCTGATGGGTGTAAGATGGTACCTATGAACTGTTTTAATTTGCATTTCTTTAATTATTAGTGATTTAAAGCATTTTTTTCATATGGCTATTGATAGCTTGGATTTCTTCCTTTGAAAACTGCCTATTCATATCCTTTGACCATTTATAGATTGGAGAGTGACTTTTTCTTGTAAATTTGATTCAGTTCCCTATATGCCTTAGAAATGAAATTTTTAACAGAGAAACTTGCTGCAAAGATCCTCCCCCCAGTTTCCTGTTTTTCTTTTAATTTTAGCTGCATTGATTTCCTTTGTGCAAAAAATTTTCAGTTTTTAAAATTTTTTTAAATATTCATTAATTTGTTTATTTTTAGTTTTCAACATTCACATCCACAAGATTTTCAGTTCCAGATTTTCTCCCCATCTTGTCCCTCCCACAACCCCAAGACAGGGTATATTCTGAATGCCCTTTCCCCTAATCTGCCCTCCCTTCTATTTCCCTACCCCTACCCCCCCCTTCTCTTATCCTCTTCCTCTTCTATTTTCCTGTAGGGCAGGAAACATTTCTATACCCCATTGCCTGTATATCTTATTTCCCAGTTGCATGTAAAAACAGTTTTTAGCATTTGTCTTCAAAACCTTGGGTTCCAAATCCTCTCTCCTCCCTCCCTCCCCACCCACCCTCATTGAGAAGGCAAGCAACTTGATACAGGTTATACTTGTGTAGTCATGCAAAACACTTCCATAGTCGTCATGCTGTGGAAAACTAACTATATTTCCCTTCATCCTATCCTATCCTCCATTTATTCTATTCTCTCTTTTGACTCTGTCTCCCTCCTTAGAGGTGTTTGCTTCTGCTTATTCCCTTCCCCAATCTGCCCTCCCCTGTGTCATCTCCCCCTCCCATCTCTTATCCCCTTCCCCCCTATTTTCCTGTGAAGTAAGATAGCTTTCCATACCCAATTGAGTGTGTATGTTATTCCCTCCTTAAGCCAAATCCGATGAAAATAAGATTCACTCATTCCCTCTCACCTTCCCTCACTTCCCCTCCATTGTAAAGGCCTTTTCTTGTCTGTTTTATGTGAGATAATTTACCCCATTCTACCTCTCCCTTTCTTCTTCTCCAAGTATAATCCTCTCTCACCTCTTAATTTTATTCTCCAGATATCACCCATTCATCTTCAACTCAACCTGTGCCCTCTATCTATCAGTCTATCTATACATATAATTTTTTTCCCCTCCAACTATCCTAATACTGACAAAGGCCTCATGAGTTATAAATATCATCTTTCCATGCAGGAATGTAGCCAGTTCAACCTTAATAAGTCCCTTATGATTTCTCTTTCCTGTTTACCTCTTCATGCTTCTCTTGAGTCTTGTATTTGAAAGTCAAATTTTCTATTCAGCTCTGGTCTTTTCATCAAGAATGCTTGAAAGTCCTCTATCTCACTGAATGTCCATTTTTTCCCCTGAAGGATTATACTCAGTTTTGCCAGGTAGGTGATTCTTGGGTGTAATCCTGTCTCCTTTGCCCTCTGGAATATCATATTCTAAGCCCTGTGGTCCTTTATTGTAGAAGCTGCTAAATCCTGTGTTATCCTGATTGTGTTTCCACAATGCATGAATTGTTTCTTTCTGACTGCTTGCAATATTTTCTCCTTGACTTGGGAACTCTGGAATTTGGCTGCAGTATTCCTAGGAGTTTTCCTTTGGGTATCTCTTTCAAGAGGTGATTGGTGGATTCTTTCTATTTCTATTTTGCCCTGGGATTCTAAAATATCAGGGCAGTTTTCCTTAATAATTTCTTGAAAGATGATGTCTAGGCTCTTGTTTTAATCATGGCTTTCAGATAGTCCAGTGTTTTTTAAATTATCTCTCCTGGATCTATTTTCTAGGTCAGTTGTTTTTCTAATGAGATATTTCACATTGTCTTCTATTTTTTCATTCATTTGGTTTTGTTTTACAATGTCTTGATTTCTCATACAGTCACTAGCTTCCAATTGCTGCATTCTAATTTTCAGGAAGTATTTTCTTCAGTGAGCTTTTGGACTTCCTTTTCCATTTGGCCAGTTCTGCTTTTGAAGACATTCTTCTCCTTTTTGGACCTCTTTTGCTATTTGGGTTAGGCTATTTTTTAAGGTGTTTTCTTCAGCATTTTTTTGGGTCTCCTTTAGCAAACTGTTGACTAGTTTTTCATGATTTTCTTGCATCACTCTCATTTCTCTTCCCAGTTTTTCCTCTACTTCTTACTTGCTTCTCAAAATCCTTTTTGAGCTCTTCCATGGCCTGGGACTGATTCATGCTTTTCTTGAAGGCTTTGGATGTGGGAGCTTTGACTTTGTTGTCTTCTTCTGGTAGTATGTTTTGATCTTCTTTGTCACCAAAGAAAGATTCTATGATTTGACTTTTTTTTGCACAGTTTGCTCACAATCCCAGCCAATTACTTGAGTTTTAAACTCTTTGTTAAGGTAGGGGTCTGCTTCCAGTATGGAGAATGTACTGTCCCAAGCTTCGGGGTTTTTGTGCAGCTGATTTCAGAGATACTTCTAGGGACCTGTAAGTTCTTCCAGGGTGGTATGATCAAGGGCGAGGTGTTTACTCCTTTCCTGGCCTGTCTGCAAGTGACCACAGGCACTGTTTTCTGCCTTGAAACTGTGAGGAGGATTCGCTTCTACCATCACCACAAGCTCCACCATGCCAACACTCCTCCTTGCCCCAGGACTGCCACCCATAACTATGACCCAGATCCAGGCACAGGCAAAGCAAGAGAATCCTGCCTCAGCACCAGCAAAGAGATCCCTGTAATTCCTCTCTGATCAGCCACTCTATTCCTCCTCAGTCTGTGGGCCAAGCTCAGGAAGCAGCCACTGCCCTAGGGCTGTAGGCGGGACTGGGGCTAGGACTGAACTTCTCTCTTACTGAGGTCACAAATTTTTCCTACTGACCTTCTAAGTTGTCTTTGGCGTTTGTGTGTTGAGAAGTCTGGAAACTGCTACAGCTGTTCACGATTCAGTCCTCTGAGGCCTACTGCAGGTTCACTAAGGCCTATTTTGCCTTTGTGCCCATGTGAACTGCATTTCTCTCTCAGCCTGGCACAATAGACCTTTCTAATCAACCATCCAGGTTGTCTTGGGCTGGAAATTTCTTTCACTCCGTCTTTTTGTGGGTTCTATTGCTCTAGAATTTGTTTAGAGCCATTTTCACAGGTATTTGGAGGGGTTTGGGGGAGAGCTCAAGCAAGTCACTGCTTTTACTCCACCATTTTGGCTCTGGTGCCCCAAAATTTTTAATTTTGTATAATCAAAATTATTCATATTACCTCCTGTGAACCATATTACCTCCTGTGAACCCTTCTATCTCATTTAGTCATGCTGTATTATAAGACATGTTGCAGAGACCATCTTAAAGGCTGTTTACCTCGCTAGCTTTTCACTTCCCGTCTCCCCTTTTCTCTAAGTTGTGACCTTCAATTAGAAAAAATGTAAAGGAATACACCCTTTGCCCCCCACTGAATTACGAATCATGGAGATCTGGGTTCAGGATTTTCTGTGTGACCTTAGAGATGTCCTATACCTCCCTGAGGCCCAGTTTCCCCATTTCTAAAATGAAGCCTAACATTCTGTGAATGTAGGCGTAAACACGACAATATTATTGAATTATTAGAGATATGTTTCAGTATGGTGGTATAATTGGTTTTAAAAGTGGGTAAGATCATAAGTCTTAGATTCATAGTATTAATGCTAAGTACATTAGAAAGGTACTGAGTCAAGTACTTTGTGAAGTTCTAGGGTATTGGAAGGTTGCCAGTGTTCCTCTTGTCCAGGAACCAGTCTAAGTTCAAAGAGGGGCATCAGCAAAGGGTGGGATATCAAAGGATAACTTTTGATGACAGCATCTCATTAAGCCATATCCTGAGTATGGAATAGAGAGGCTATGATCGGCATGGGGATGTGGGGAGGAGAAGAGGGATTGAAGGTGTCTTGGTGTATAGTGAGTGGTGCTTGAGTTGAACTTTAGGAAATAATGTGAGCAAATTATGGAGAAGGGAGAGCACAGGTCATGCCCAGAGAGCAATATAAGATGTACCAAATTGTGGAAGGCCTTGAATGCAGGCCAAGACATCTGAACTTTACTGGATAGGCTGTGGGGGGTCATTAAAGAGTTTTGAGCATCTCTCTCTCTTTCTCTCATTCTCTCTCTCTCTCTCTCTCTCTCTCTCTCTCTCTCTCTCTCTCTCTCTCTCTCTCTCTCTCTCTCTCTTCCCTTCTCTCCTCTCCCCTCCCTGTTTTTCTTTCTCTCTCAGAGCAGCTCAAAGTCCTCTTAGTGATGGGGTGCTTGGACTTGGATCCCACTTCCAAGACCCCAATTCCCTTTAGCCTCAGAACACTATCCCTAACTGTTTTCTCCCCAGCTCAAAGACCCTATCTCTGGCAATAACTCATGAGTGGGCCCAGTGAGGTATCTTACTCTGTCTCCCTGATATAAGAACAAGCTGACCTCTGTAGAATTTCCCTTGTACTATCTTGTATCAGCAAAATCATCATGTACTGATTTCCACAGTTATTATATACAATTCAGAGGTCAAGTTATAGGCATCCACTCCTGAAGCTATTTTGTTACAGACATGACAGACTAAAAATACACCCTTAGGAACCCCCCTCCCTGGTTTCCAGTAGTAAATAATGCCTGTGACCAAGGGTTGTATGTTATTACCTAATTAGCATACTTGGCACAGAGGCCACTACTTTCCCTTTGTAAGCTTTCCTATTAGGCTGTGAGTTCCCTAAAGTGGCTCTGCCTGCCTTTATTAGTGTCGTAATAAACTTTTTGCCACCTGACTGCAAGACTGCTTGAGTCTGTGAATTTTTTCCAGACAATTCCGCCCTGTACCTCAGTATTTTGGGGTCCCTATGCCCCTAAACTGCATCATTTGGAGACATTTGCATGAATCATAGGTGGCAAAGTGGGCTTGTTCTACAACAACCCAACTCAGATTTCTACAGTGTTGTGAGAGGTTACGTGGGGCTTTTCCTACAATAAACCTGTGAAATACAGTGTACATATTATCCCCATTTTCCAGATGAGGAAAGTGATGCTCTTATAGGAGAGATGACTTGCCTAGGGTCCTCCAGATTTAAAGTGGTGAAGCTGGGTCTCACACACCAGTACTTCTGCTCTGTCTTGTTGCCTCTAGGATGGTGGAAATGGGAGAAGAGAGGAAGAGGTGGATGGAAGCAATGTTCAGAGTCCACAGGAAATGGTGGTGAAGGAGACAGACCCTTTTAGGTCACGAGAAGGGATGCAGTAAAGAGAACACTTGGGTTTCAGACACCAAAGTTTTGAACATGGAATCTAGTGACAGCAGTAGTGGTCAGAAGGGGGGGCAAATTTAGGGGACAGATAAAAGGATAAAGTGAGTTTGGGACATCTGGATCTTTGTTGGCTTGGTGTTCATAGGTTCTCCGTTTCGTCTGGCATTTATCTCTTCATATAATAAAGATCTTAAATAAAACTGAGCATAACCTAGTTGTTTGTTTGACACCTTAGTGTGTGTGGGATGCTTCCCAGTGTCTTCTAACCTGTAATTTATTCTTTTGTTCCCCTCTATCCAAATGTTTCCAATCATATGACTCATCCAATTTGAAATAATTTTTTCAAGTAAGAATGGATGAAATACTACCAAAAGTGCCAAATAAAATTACTAAAATACCTTTGCGCCATTTAAAAATCTTCTGATTGTCAGAAAGGGAACTATTCTGGTGTATTCCCTTTAGTTCTATTTTTTTTTAAATTAATTCTCATTTTCAGTTATCTTCTTATTTCTTTATACAGCTTCCCTACTACTTAGTAATCATTGTTGAAGTTTTTTAAATACTTAGGCTGTTTTCTTATATTCTTTTAGCCTTTCTCTCTGCTCAGTACACAGATCTTGTTAACTCTAGATTAAAATTAGATGCTAATTGTTGCTGTTATCTTCAGATGGTGCTTATCTGCATTTCATTATTTTTCCCTTTCTCCTTTAGTGCTAGTCATCTTGCCTTCCTTTTCTAATTTCCCAAACATTCATGCCTATATCAAGAATATTGGGCTTCCTTTCCTAAGTTTGGGTGCTGATTGCAACCTCTTTCTGCCTTCATACATGATTTAATGAGTTGGGGTGGCCCCAGACATTTATGACTTGGCTCTCCACCCTCTGTTGATGAACCTCTCTGAACTTAGCCTGGCCCTTGGGTGACATTACCTATCGGATTGTGTGCTTCCCCGGTATCACCGTAGAGACTCCTGAGTTGTGCTCATTCCATGATGAGGCATAGAGGAAGACTTCATTGGAGGTCCTTGTAATCAAGCCCTGGTGAGATGGATTCTCACACCTACTGCCCATTGATGTGAGGGATTGTGTTACCTTGCCTGATATTGTGGGTGTTTTAGTAACAGACCGGCAGGTGCATCTGTAACTGTGAGAAGAGGCAGCCACAGGGTAGTTGGTTGACCAGATGGAGGAGCAGCACTGGGGAAATCAACCGAATGAGGGAAATTTGTTTTCTGAGTATCTCTTTTGAAAATTCACTGGGGTTGAAAAGTGTCCACAGGAGCAAACTTTGTGAAGCTGTTTGTATACAGCTGGGACTGAATTTACAGACCACCTTTCTCTGACTTGCTAAAAAGCTGAAGATTGACAACCCCTTTCATACTGCATTATCTAGTTTGGCTTTTAACTCCAGGAGAACTGTGTTCACAAATTGATGCTTTGTTCCTCTGGGGTTGGTGCAGAAGCATTAAATTGTACTAAAATATTCATATGTGAGTGCATTTAGCTGAAAGCAATTGATGTTCCCATTCCCAAGGGAGCAAAGAGAAATGCTGTACGGACCTGCACTCTGGCACACACCCTAAGTACGCTTCTGGAGGGTAATTACACGGCCTGGATGATCGAAGCTCACACAGGGAAACTTACAGCTCAAAAGGATCAGAAGGACGTAAAAAATCTGGAGTGTATATGCTGCTGCCTAGGCATATGTGTGCTATTCAGCTATTGACTGAGTACATTAGAATTTTAAAGTAGTTTTCCCAGAGTGGGCCTATTGCCAGCCAGTTTTTCTTGGGATAATTTTCACTAAAAGTTAATTTCAGAGGACCTGTTCAATACGAACGAGGTTTTTCCACTAACATTTTACACATAAAATTAGAATTTTTAGCCACTGAGAAAGAAGTCTTATTGAACTCTTTCTACATAAATATTCTATCTGTTTAAAAGCATGCCACTGATATGATGATAAATTGACATGTCATGTAGATCATCAATGCAATTTAAAAGTTGGCATGGAAAATCATTAGTAGACAACATATTGGGATAATAATAATTGAGATAGTAGATAACCCTTTGTTACTTGTGAAGGACACAGAATGTCGCAAACTCCCCCCATTCGTGTCTTGCCTTTTTGCTAGAGGCTTCTTTTTTGCAGCTGTAATTTATTGTCTCATGCATGGCTTCAGGTGTATTAAATAGGCATATGTCACAGGCATATTATTATTAAGTAACCTGAGACTCTTGGAACATCCAGTGTCTAGTCAATGAATAATTGGTAGCTTAGCATGTGTAATTGGAAACATCCAGCCCAGGACTGAGAACAATACCAAGGTGGTAAGGAGCAGCTCAGGAACTTCATTTAGCTGCTTATTAGCACCAGTTGGAAAAAGGAATTTGAAGAATGGTTGTGGGGAGAGTCTGCCCCTTTGTCTGGTGACTGGACTGCTTTGAAGACTCAGAACTTAGCCTTAAGTAGAATAAAAGTCAAGTTAGTTTGAGAGTGAGGGGGAGAGTTTTTTACAAGTGTTACGTTCTCTGATAGCATCAGTCTGACCCTAAACTTAAGCAGTTTCAAAGGGTTTTTAAGGAGACTCTGAAGAGCTCGGGCTGAACTTCAGGGCTCAGGTGGCTTTTTGGCTCCCAACGCTTCCTTTGGGCTGAGGTTTATTTATCTATTAATTTTAGATTAAATATGTACAGGCTATTGGAGAGAAAAGTGTGCACTCTGCAGAGTTTAGAGGAAGGGGAACAGCAACGGATAGGGGCGGGCACACTTATTTGGGAGGTAGGTAACCTGGCTTCTGGGCTTGACTTCACCGCTGTTAGACTAGGTGACTCCCCTCTGGTGGTAAGTGGCATCTTCTGTAAAATGAGGGGTGTGGATAGATTTTGGAAGCCTCTTGTAGCTTTCCTAGGCATTCTGTTAAATCCCAAAGTACTGTAGAAATGGGAACTTTCTTTGTCACTGTTCATCCAGCCCTCTTACTTTGAAACTTTATCTAACCTTAAAATGTAAGTAAGGCCTTGGAAGAGTCTGAACTGTACTTGTTTTCTTGCAGGGCAGTTAATCTCTAAATCTAATCTTTAAATTAATCTCTCTAAATCAATTTTGTAAATATTCATTTTAATAGGATACTTTTTTTTTTTGGTGAGGCAATCAGGGTTAAGTGCCCAAGGTCACACAGCTAGTAAGTGTCAGGTGTCTGAGGCTGGATTTGAACTCGGGTCCTCCTGACTCCAAGGCCAGAGCTCCATCCACTGTGCTTCCTAGCTGCCCCAACACTTGCATTTCCATAGCCTTTTTTCCCTTGCAGTTTCACTTAAGAGATATTTAAGACATTTTTTCTAAGTGGAAAAATCTATGAACCAAACTGAAATAAATAGTTAAATGCAGAAAACAGTTTAAAGACTAGCTAAAGTTATGTGTTCTTTGAAAAATACTTTCTTTATAAATAAAAGAGATTTCAGAATGTGAATAACACTCCAAAACTGAGGTTTGCAGTTGAAATGCTCTCAGGTGTTTAGCTAAAAGCTGCATCCTCTCCCTTTGGTTTACTATGTTGGTATTATGAATGATAGTTCTTTTATGTTTAGAGTCCCTTTGTCATCACAGCCCTGTGAGATGGGGGATGTTGTTGCTTTATAGAGGAGACTCCTGAGGCCCAGAGAGGTGATGTCAGAGCTGGGACTAGAAACCCAGCTTTGCTGACCCCCAGACTGAAGAGTAGAGTGGTCTTCCATCATCTCCACATAACTTCACCCTCCAAGCAGTCAGGAAACAATTTCCATGTCCAGCCCTGCACTGGAAGATAGTGGAGTGGAAAAGTAGTATCTTTAATGTTAATCCTTGTGCTTAAGCAGCTGAGCCATCCAGTGCAGAGGATGACAAGAAGTTTGCCTACAGTAGGTGACAGTTTATCCCTAAATTAGTTGTAAGAAAGCTTTCATTTTGTTGCTTGTATGCAAAAATTGGTAAGGATAAAGTAAATGTTTCAAAAGTTCTTTGAAGTCTTTGAACAGATGACACCGAGGAGAACTGAGCACTCTGGCCAGGTTGAAAAATGAGGTCTAGGTAGCTTCCTCTCAGAGGCTCACCTGACTAGGTCTTTAAGTTTTAAAACAATAAAAAAAAAGTTCATCTAATCGCTGTAATGATTGTATGGTTTAAGTTGGCCATTCATCTGATGTGAAAGCCATTTCTCTCTCTCTCCCCTGCTTCCCTCCAACAAAAACAAAGATGAAGCAGAACAAAAGCCACCTTCCCACCTTGTCCTGTGGGATCTTCAGGTTTAAAACTGGAGGAGACTGTAGAAGTCTAGTTCAACTTCTGATTCTACAGGGTCAATATATGGGATATTAAGCATTTATTATGAGCTAGACATGGAGAAACTGAGGTGTACCAAGAGGAAGTGTCTTGCTCAAGGTCACACAGGCTTGTTTGCTGTTACCTGAGGGCAGGCATCTCTATTTCTTCCATGTAGTAGTTCTGGGATCAGAAGAAGAAGGTGTGACTAGAGGGCTGGAGGAGGGTAGCCACTGGGTAAGGGTCACTGCCCAAACCCTGGAGGAGATTGAACATACCTATTATGTTGCTGTGAGATAGTGTTTGTTAAGTTCTTTGAAAACCTTAAAACTCTGTAAATTTGAGTTATTAGTAGTAGTAGTAGCAGTTGTAGCAGTTGTAGCAGCAGCAGCAGCAGCAGCAATGGTGGCGGTGGCAGCAACGATGGCAATATAGAGGCAGCCTGGCAGACTTTGTGGAGTCAGGAAGACATGGCTTCAGAACCCACCTTAGGCATCACCCTGGGCAAGCCATGTCACGTCTGTGTGCGTAGGTTCTTGTCCAGGACTTCCTTTGATCTCTAGACCAGAGACCATTGCACTGACTAGTCAGTCGTTTGACTGCCTCAATAACTTTTGAGTACTTGGTTGTCCTGTCCTTTTTTTTGGGGGGGGGTGGCGCAAAACTCATTCAGGATTGGAAGAGGGGAGAAATGATTTAGTCTTTTGAGAGCTTTCTGAGTGGCATAGCACACAGAGCACTGGGCCTTGAGTCAGGAAGACTCATCTTCCTGAGTTCAAGTCCAGCCTCAGACATTTACTAGCTGGGTGAGCCTGGGCAAGTCACTTACTCCTATTCGCGCTAGTTACTCATCTGTAAAATGAGTTGGAGGAGGAAGTGGCAGACTCTGTCAGGAAAACCCCATATGAGGTGCTGAAGTTGGACAATTGAAAAATGACTGAAGAATGGTGGCAGCTTATCACATAGGAAGGGCCAAGTTATGGTGGTGCTTGGTGTTCAAGACAGGTCGGGTCATTTGATTTTGGGATGGAAGGACTGTGAGTTGGGATCCCAGGCACAAGTCAAATGGGTTAAATTGTTTATTCATTGACTTCCAGAGGGAGACAGGAAGGGTTCTGTACAGAGGCATATTGGGAAGCGTGTCTTTAATATCATAGAACTAGCCAAGAGTAGGCCTTGTACACCAAGGTGCCCTGTGTTGTTGGTGATGGAGCTGACTCAGTCTGAGCAGCAGTTAGTGTCATGGGCCCATTTGGATGGAGAAAGCTCTAGATGTTGGCTGCTAACCAATGATGGTGCCTGTCATCAGTCTTCTTCTTTGCACTCTTGTTTGGAGTCACATGCTGCCTTCCTTGAAAGCCAGGCCTTTGGCCAAGTAGTTTCAGCCAGTTTTTTTGTTTGTTTGTTTGTTTTTAGTAGAAATCATCTACCTTTTACAAAACAGCAAGTGACCTTTTCAATGGAAATGGAATTCAAAGGAATGACTGTTCCTGGGCACAGGGTCTTAAATGTAAGCACTCAGTCCCTGATGTTGGGGCTCTCACAGAGGTGAGGCTTGGGGAGCCTACATTAGTGGCATTCCTCGCTGACACGCCAATAATAAACACAGTAGATCTGCAGGATGTGGCCTCGTACTGTCTTCCTGATGGGGAGCCCAGAGTTAATATATGTATTGATACAATGAAGCATTTCTGTTAGACTTGGGGAAGAAAAATAATTCCTGAAAAATGGAGTTTTTCCATGTAATCTTAACATCTTAACATCTTGCTTTAAGGATTAACAGAGTTAAATGTGATAGAATTAAGTCCAGCATCTTTGATTTGGAAAAGGCCCCTCTGGTCATTTATTCTATCTCTTGCCTGAAGAGGAATCCCCTCTACAAAATCCCTCCTCTTTGAGCAACCAGTGGTCATCCACTCTGCCCTGGAAGCCTTCTAGTTCTAAGAAACCACCTCTTGAGGCAGCTCATCCTATTTTGGAGCAGCTTTCACTGTTAGAATGCTTTTCTTGATAACAAACTTCAAGGTGTCTCTTTGCGTCTCCACCTGTTGCTCTTCTGCTGTGGGGGGCCAAGCAGGTCAAGTCTAGGCCCCGTCCTATGAGATCAGCTCTTTTGTCCTTGATGTTGGCCATCGTGTCTCCCCAGAGCCTGCTTTTCTGCAGACTAGACATCTTGCTTCTTTCCCTCAGTTGTCCTAGGGCATTTTTGTTGAGTCCCCTTTTCACAGTGGTTGACATCCTCCAGACGTGCTCCATCTTGTAAAATGTAGTGCCAACCAGAGCCAAATACAGTAGGATCTGTGCTTCCATCAATGCAGCCTCAGGTACTAAAAGCTTGAGTTTTAATTGTTCTTGGTTGCAGAGGAGGTCTGACATTAGCCTCAGATTCCCTGTACTGTCTCTAGGATGGTGTTCAGACTGGACCTGCTCCCAGTGAGAGCCAGTGGGGCCATCCATCAGCCCTGTGAGGCAAGCAGAGCAGATACTGTCATGGCTGTTTTAGCAGATGGACGCTCAGAGAGATTGCCCAAGGTCATGCAGCTAGGAGATCTCAGAGCCATGATTCAGACCTAGTTCTCCCGATTCTAAACCCAGTACTCTTTCAACTAAACTGTACTCCTTTTTAACCTCTTTTAATTTGCCTGTCTCTGTGACTTGGGCTTCCCACTCCCATTACTCAACTTCATCTGCATTCTCTCTTGTGATTTGGACTTTGGATTTTTTGTTCTGGGTTAGGTGACTTCATGCCATTTCACTCTGACCCTCAGTTTTATATCCATGTTCCTGATTTAAATAGGCTCATTATGTGTCTTTTGGTTCTGATCCTGTTGTATGCCTGGGTTGGTTCCCTAGATACATCTTGTCTGGCCTCATTCAACTCAGTTTCAGGTTGACAGACATTTACTAAGTTTGCTCTGTGTGCAGGCCACTGTCTTCTGGTTTTTTCTTTTCTGCTTTGTCTTGAAACAGGAGTCTGCAGCCTTTGAGGAGGTTCCGAAGCAGTGTACAGACTGACCGGCACTGTTATGAGCAGCTCCTTATTGCTGCCTGTGACACATGCTGCCAGCTTGAAGACGGAGGGACTTGTGTCCTAGACTCTGGAGTCTGGCTACAAGGGAACCAGCTCAGCCCCTCCACTCTCCAGATGAAAACTGGATGAGAACTTGGCCATATGGGTTGAGCAACTTGCCCAAGATCATTTGCAACAATTAGGATCGTAGAATTTAAAGCTCAGTTTAGAGACCAGATAGTCCAGAAGTCAGTCAGCTAAGGAGATTTTTTTTTACTCATTTAAATAGTTTTATTGTATTTTAAAATGCAAAAACCATTCTTATCTTGTGGGCTGTACAGATACAGGCAGCTTGCTGAATTTGGCCTTCCAGACTCCTGATCTAGCCCAGTCTCCTTTTATAGGAAAAAAAGAATGGTTAAGTCCTAGAGAGTTGAGATGATTTGCCTAAAGTAGGGGGTGGCAGAGGACACTTTGACCTTGACCTGCACTTCTGCTGCTTTTTCTGTTGTCTCACTCTGACCAGGTTTATAACCATGGCATATCAGAGGGATGCCAACCCTCGCCTCAGTCTGTAGCCCCTCATGTTGGTTCTTGTGATCTCCTTTGAAGGTTCTTTGTATTGTCTTGGGACCTGATCATACATGGGGCAGTCTTTTGACCTTCCAGGGTTCTCTAAACTAGCCTAGAAAAGGTCATTGTTTCCTAGATTGAGAGCTGGAAGAGATTTTAGGCACTCTCCCATCCAGGCCTCTTATTTTACCAATGAAGGAACTGAGTGTGGAGAGATAAGGGACTGACTAAAAATCATAATACTAAGTAGTAGAGTTGGGATGTAAACTCCGGTCCTGTGATTCCAAAGCCCCTCTGCTCTCCATGCCCACCTTCACCTGAATCCTGCAGTTACAGATAGTACTCTGTGTTGCTGGGCTCCTTCCACAAAAGAAGAAACCTGAAAGAAGCCATGTTTGGCTGATAGGGAAACTAGTGTGGCCTTAGTAGTAAGATGAAATATTTTCACGATATTAAGGTATGGCAGGCTTGCAGTAATTAGAAAATATAGTTGGGTTAATCTGTTTCACAGAGACACGCATTCATTTATTTGTTGTGATAAATTACAGCGTTTAACTCCTAACCTGGCATTTGTCCTGGGTGTACATATCATGTTTCAGCAGTAAAATTACTGTTTGAGGTCATGCCATTTTATGCCTCTCTGTAAAATAGTAGGAGAACTCATTTTAAGTTCTGCTGAAATCCCATACTGGCTATAACACTCTTCTGCCCATTATTTCTGAGCCTGTGGCCCAGGATCCTGAACTGTAATCATTTTTACTTTGTGAGTTGAAAGAAACTTGGTTTTTCTTGTGTCTGCTGAGCAGCGGGGGCATGATAGTGTAGGAAGAACATTGGGCTTGAAGTCAGAAGGCTCCTTCACCTCTCTCCATCTCCATGGCTTCCTGTGTCAGGTGGCAGTTAGTAATCACGCTTGCACCCTTCCCTTCCTTGCTGACTGTCATATGCAGTAGGAGCATTCCCTTTCTGGTTTGTGCATTGAATGCTTCCGTTTTAATGACTTTAATGACTTACTCATCATGTAGACTGAAAAGCTGGAGGGTGCCTTCAGCCAGCATACAGTTGCTACCTAATTTGTACGGTAACTTATGCCACTTTCAGACTTGTGTGTTTTATTTGCATGGTGTGTGGTTACCCCTGTAATGTGTCACAACCTACATAGTGTTAACTCTTTGTCCTAGAAGGAAGAATGTATGTTTAGAAACTTTTATGTATGAAGAAATTCATCTGCGTGTTCCTCTTTTCATAAGTTTTATAAAGCAAGCATTTTAACATATGACTTTTAAGAAGTTAATAGTAATAATCACCCTTCTCGGTATCAAGGATTGTCACCTCCATTTAGAGCTTTGTCAGAAAGAAACTTAGGAGAGGTGGAGTACTTGTCAGTAGTCAGTCAGTAAACATTTATGAAACACTTATTGTGTGCCAGGCACTGTGCTAAGTACTAGAGGTAGAAAGGCCAAAGAGAGTCTGTGCTCTTAAGGATCTCAGAGTCTAAGGGAAGAGACCACATGCAAAAAATTATGAACAAACAAACAGCGTCCAAGGTAAATGGGCAGTACTCCACAGAGTGAAAGCACTGTCCTGGAGGAGGGCCGGAGAGAGGAGGCTTCCCGTAGAAGGTGGGATTTAAGGACATCCCAGGAGGCAGAGATGGGATGACGGTCAGAGCCAGGATGTGAAGCCACCTGGTTCTGCCCAGCACATTGTGCTCTTCCAGGAATTCTAAAATTCATTTCTCTCAAGGGCTGCTCTTCACTGGTGTCAACTCCTTGGACCAGCTGGTCAGAATGAGCTCTTCTTTTTAACTAATAGGACACCAGTGATACAGGAGAGGACAAGGATTAGAAGGAGAAGATGCCATTGGCTTGTTAGTGTTTCTTGTGTCATTGGGAGAGGACAAAAGGGGCACAGTGTTTTGAGGGTTTTGTTTGAAAGGGGAATCCCTTTTGCCCTCCTGTGTCTCTCAGGAAGATCAGTAATTTGTTTTATTTCTTTATGCTTGCTTTTCCAGAGATAGCGAATCTGCTGGCCATCTCTCCTCTTAGGCTGCACCTTCAGCTGACTTGCTAAACTCATGTTGCTGATTTTCCTTTTCTGCTCTCTGTCCCACTGAGGCTAAGACAATCTATAATTGATCTTCTTTTGAGCCAGCTATCAGAAAGCTCTGGACACACAGGACTCAATCTATCTCTAGATCTGCTGTCAGACTTCCCTGTCACAATCAACCAGCGTGTGCTTACGAGAAGGCTCTCTCTGTGGCGCCTGTGACCAAAGTATCTTGGATCTAAGACAAACACATTAGGCTAAAAGCAACATGTCCAGGATGGGGGTGGCCAGAGTCTCTCCCAAGCTTCTTTCCTTAAATTTTTTGAGTGTAAGAGGACTTCCTGGGGTTACAGTTTCTCGATCTCCTTTGCCAAGGAGGAAGAGGAAGCCTAGGAGAAGTGACTCTCTTGCTTCTCCCCCCAGAAAGCTTCCAAAGCCCAGCTTTCCCCTGAGTCCCCTCCCACTCTCATTCTTCAGGTGAGTTTGGTTTGTGGAAGACCAGATGAGAGTCTATCAAGTCCTGTTGATTTTGCTTTTTGCTGAGGGTGCTCATAGGCAATAAAACTAGAGAAACAATAATAAAAGTACATTATTGGCTATTGGGCAAGAATAGGAGAAGTCAGGTTGGGACCTTCACTTTTTTTTTTTAATAATTGATTTATTTATTTTTAGTTTTTAACATTAACTTCCATAAGATTTTGAGTTTTGAATTTTCTCCCTTTACCCTCTTGTCTCCCCTCCTGCAAGACAGCCGGCAGTCTGATATAGGCTCTGCATATGTTCACATTAGTCATGATGTAAAGAAGAATTAGAAATAGGGGGAGGAACCACGAGAAAGAAGAAACAAAACAAAACAACAGAGGAAAAGGAGAGCAGATAGTGGGCTTCCATCTGCATTCAGACTCCTAAGTTCTTTCTCTGGTTGTGGATAGCATTTTCCATCATGAGACTTTTGGAGATGTCTTAGATGCCTGCATTGCTGAGAAGGGCTATGTCTATCGATGTTAGTCATCCCACAGTGTGGCTGTTACTGTGTACAATGTTCTCCTGGTTCTGCTCACTTCACTCAGCATCAGACCATACAAATCTTTCCAGGTTTTTCTGAAGTCTGCCTGCTTATCATTTCTTATAGCACAGTAGTATTCCATTACATTCATATACCACAACTTGTTCAGCCATTCCCCAATTGATGGGCGTGCTTTCAATTTCTAATTCTTTGCCACCACAGAAAGAGTTGCTATAAATACTTTTGTACATGTGGGTTCTTTTCCCATTTGTGTGATCTCTGGGATAAAGCCCTTCATTCCTAAGAGTAGGCAGAGATGTTGGTTAGAGCTGCCTTTGCCCAAAGGCCTTTCCACCAATCTATAGAAGGTTCTAAGAGAAGAAACCTGATTCTTAGGACTGCGTTTTTCTAGTCCTTTTGACAACTTTCCTGTGGAGAGAATCTAGACTCTGCTGTCAGCTGGTCATGCTGAATGATTCCTCAAGTGGACTAGGCTTAGGGGGGATGGGCATCTGTCCCCAGAGCCTTTCCTATCCTGCTTTGGTCCTGCTTCTCTTCCCCTGGGCTTTGCTCCTCTCCCCTCCCCCACACCCTTCCCTCTTCTTCTTTATCCCCAGTAAGACCCCCCAGGATGCCCTCTTCCTCCTGATTGTTTCCTTTAATCCCACCTCCTTTTGAAGCTTTAATTGCTGTTCTCCACTCCAGCATTGTCTCTCATTTTCTCCCAGTGGTCTTACTTTGTGTCTGACTGATTTAGGATGTAAGCTCCTCAGGGCAGGGATTGTCTGGATAGGTTTGTGAAGCTGTGTCTAAAGTGCTCCATAAATTAGCATTTGTAGAGTGCTCAGTAAATGCTAATTATTATTATTGAATAACAAAAATGCTTTTTGAACCATAAGCAAATCATCCCTGAGTTCGAAGCTAATTGCCTCTATGTGTTTGAAAGACCCGACCACTCTCTTCCTTTCCCTTGAAAGCCTGTGAGGGTTCAGTACAAAGCCCAGAATCTGCTGTTTCAGCACTTATGGAGGGTAGGGACAGTACGGGACAACTTAAACATTTGTGTCGAATATCTTATTTTCAAGTAGTAAACTAGAAATTGACCCTTTGAATCTTTCAGACCTGTTTAAGCAAAGGTCCAGAAGGGCTCAGATCTTTGTGGAGCTCCTGACCTTGATTCGTTTATATTGTCTAGAATTTCCATTTTCCCCTCTGTGGGTGTTTTCTATCAGAATGAATTAGCATTTTTGGTTAGCAGAAAAGGTATACAGAGACTTTTAAGGTATGTTGAATTTTAGGGTAAAAAAACATAACAATGATTCTCTTAGGCCATGCTTGATTTTTTAAAAAAATTGCTTTTAAAGACTGACTTTGACTGTGATTGGTGAGATTCTACATGTGTGTACATGTACAAGTAAGAGACACGGCCCCCATCTTCATACCTGTGCACTGGCTGCCCCTCAAACCCAGCATATTCTTGCCCTTCATTTCTGCCTTAGTTTCCCTGACTTCAGACTCAGCTGAAATCCCACCTCAGGCCTATCCCAGATCCCTCTGCTACTGCTTTCCCCTCTCAGATTACCACCTATCTAGTTTGCATATGTCTTGTATTGACCTGGATATTTGCATATTGTCCCCCCCATTAGATTTGAGCTGCCAGAGAGCAAGCACACTGCCTGGTACACCCTAGGTACTTAATAAATGCTTGGTGACTTGACTATGTGGGGTCTGCCTTCACTGAGGCAGATCACTCACTATCTGTCTAAACCTTAGTAGATGGTGTCTAATAATTTCCATGAGCCCCTGAGAAAATGCATTAGGCTTTGAGTAATGCAGTCTATGGCTGGACCTCTCTGGATACCTTTGTAGTATTATATAGGACCCTCTTTTCAGCTTGGAGAACACAAAGTCTTCGTTAACAAATGTTTACTCTCTCTGTCTCTCTCTCTCTCTCTCTCTCTGTCTCTCTCTCTCTCTCTCTCTCTCTCCTCTCTCTCTCTCTCTCTCTTTCTCCCTCTCTCTCCCTCTCCCTCCCTCTTCCTCTCTCTCTCTCTTTCTCTCTTCCTCCTCACCCCCAGGCCTACACTGTGTGCCAGCTATCTTGTTAAGCACTAGAGATACAAAAAAAAAAAGCCCCTGCTCTAAAGGTTTTTGCACTCTAAGGGGAATGGGGACTACATGCAGACAACTAACATATTTACAGTGGAAATAAGACCTGGTCTCTGAGGCCGGGCCATACCAGGGAGGGGGCTGGGAAAGGCCTAGTGCAGAAGTCAGAGTTTAGCCGAGTCCTAAAGCTGGAGGTGGTGAGGAAGATGGTTGGCCAGGAGGGATAGCCAGTGAGAAAGGTAGGAAGACATGGAGCTGGGAACATCTCCCAGGGCCAGGAAGTTTTGCTATTGATCCTAGAGGTGAATGACAAAAAATAAAATCCCCTGCTGTCTAGGGAGAGACTACCTGGGCAGGTGTAGAAGCTTTGCAGGATAACTACTAAATAAAGATGAGGTGGCTGGTTAGGGCAGGGAGAGAGCTAATGATTGAGGGGAGCAGGAAAGCTTCCTGTGGAAGGTGATGCTGATGCCCCCTCCCCATTGCTTCAATTTAAGAATATGGGGCATACTATTGTAGATCTAGAATGGAAAGGTTCCTCCCAGTCACCTAGTTTTAGGAAGAGACTGAGGCCCAAAGAGATCAGCTTGCTCAGGTAGTATTAGAGGCAGGATTTGAACCAAGCCCCCTGCTTCTAGAGCCAGGACAGTTGGGCATCCAAATATTTCTGGTTTTTTGCTACTATGAATATTTTGGTGGAAATGACAACTGTCTTCTATCTTCTTGGGAGTGTAGTATATAGCAGTGAGATAGATATAGGAGACACAGGAGGTAGGTGTTTAAGCTGTTTTTTTTTTTGGTGTGATTTGACATTGTTTTTCTGAATGGTTGGATTAATTGACAGTTCCACCAATCATGTTATTAGTCTGATATAGGTATATTTTCAGAGGAAGCCAGGGCGTGCTTCTATCAGTCATTTGGGCACAATTGGTGGTTTACGCTGGATCTGCCTTGGTTTGGCCCACTGTAGGCTCATGAGTCATGCACTTGACATATTCAAGGAAGGAGTGCACCCAGAGGACAGGAACTGGCCTACCTTTTCCCATTTTCTCCTGGGTATCTCCCATCCCCCAGCATGCTGTCTCTCTATTGAGGGGTAGCTTCCTGTACCTTCAGGCAGCAGTAGCTGTTATTGATCTTAGAGTGATTTGGGGGAAATAACCTGACATAGGTAATTCTCTTCAGGAGAATTGTGTCCTGGAAGCACTTGAGCTTGGGTAGGGGAGCTGATGAGCTGCCTGCAATCATTGGCCTTCCCAAGATCAAATTCAATGACATGCCCATGCTGCATTGGAGAGAATTATGAAATGTCATCGAGAGAGATCTTTTAGACTCATTTTAGGTATGGAGATGGAGGCCCATAGAATAGCGGAGACTTCCCTCCAATCCCCAGATAGCAAGATGCTGTGAGAAAGGAGAGCTAGTAGGTCCATCTCTAAAGCTTCCTGTTTCCACATGCCTCTCTCACCCTCTGTCTCATCTCTCTCAGTAAGCAGTCATGGGACAAGTGCAAAGCAGGCTGCCAGGGGAAAGCTGCTCACCTGTTTGTCATGGTCGTGGAAGTGTCTCAGTCTTTAACTTGTAATAAGACCATGTACTCTGGAGCCACCTCTGAGTACTCTTGTGTGTCACTCGTGCTGTGACAGGATGTCATTATTCATTTGTTAGTTGCCGCAGTTTGGCCATGTGTTCAGTGCACCTTCTCTCCTCACCCAAGTCAAGGCTTGTTGGCACAGTTGAAAGGTGATGGTAACGTTGGAGTTTAAAATGTGACATTGTTAGGCATAAGGAAAAAACACTTCTCTCCACTATCATTAAAAGAAATAATTTGCTTTCTGTGAAGCTACATTTCATTTTAGTCTTTATATATAGCTGCTTTTAAAATCCAGACGGAAGATAAGGATCAGCTCTGACATGTCAGGCAGTCTGGACTTTTCCTCCTTATCATTAGTACCACATTTGTTGAAGCCCTTGTGCTGAGGACACAGAGCAGATGGAAGATGGTCCCTGCTTGAAAGAGGCTCACAGTCTTCCTAGGCAGGCAGGACACATGTGGAAAATGAACTCGTAATACAAGGCACCATTTATTGAATGCCCAGGGAAGAATAGGGAGAAGATTCGGGCCTGGGCCTGTGATTCCACTGGTATAGGGAACTCCCGGGGAAGGAGACACCTTCCACCAATGGAGGTTGGCGCTTTCTCTGCCACTTCTAGCCTTGGCACGTTGCCTAGGGCATCAGGAGTTTTGGTGATCTGCACAGACGCAGGTCTTCCTGGGCTTTGAGGACAGTTCTTCTTGATGCCACACTGTGTGCTTTTGTCTTGGTGAGGGGCACAGATACAGAGGCCGTAGGTCCTTGAGCCAGGACCCCTGGGGAAAGGCTCAGAGGGAGGAGGGCATTGGTATAGTAGTGCTTGTCCCGTCCGTCCTTTTCTGTCCAAGGAACGTGTTGTAATATGTGATTTTCACATCTAGCTGTGGTAACCCTGACTTCACTGAAATCTTCCAGTGCCTCCTCGTGGTTCGCAGGGGGGACAAGTAAGCCAGATAAACACCATTGCTGTGAGCTCTTGTTGGTGTGAGAGAGTTTTGAGGACAGGTGACAGGGTTATTTGCTTCACAACATTTTCTGGAAACTAGTTATTGAGATACGGAAGATGCCACGTGGAGCAGGCCCTCATTACCTCACACCTGGACTAGTATAATAACTGCTGGGGTGGGGGGGGGTTCTGCCTGCCTCAGGTCTCCCTACTCCAGTCCATCCTCCATTCAGCCACCAAAGGGATTTTCCTGAAGCGCAGACCTGGTCATGTTGACACCCCCCCACGCCCGCTCCCAACTCAGTAAACTCCAGTGGCTCACTGTTGCCTCTGGGCGCAGATACAAAATGCTCTGTTTGGCATTCAAAGCCCTTCACACCCCGGCCCCCTCCTGCCTTTTCAGTATTCTTACACCATACTTCTCAACGCGTACTTTTCAATCCAGGGACAGCGGCCTCCTGGCTATTCTGCAAATGAGACATGGCATCTTTTGGCTCTGGCCATTCTCTCTGGCTGTCCTCCACGCATGGAACCATGGAACGCTCTCCCTCCTCACCTTCACCTGCTGACTTTCCTCCCAAAATCTCACCTACAGGAAAGCCTTCTGCAACCCTTTTGAATCTGAATGCCTTCCCTTTCTTAATTGTTTCCTGTAAATAGCTTGTTTGTACATACTTGTTTTCATAAAGTTTCTCTCATTAGATTGCAAACACTTTGAGGGCAGAAACTGGTTTCTGTTGGGGTTTTTTTGCCTCTTTTTGTATTCCCAGCACTTAGCGTGGTTCCTGGCACATAGTAGGTGCTTAATAAATCCCTATGAACTGCCTGCCTGCCCTGGCAGTAATGTGCATCTTTTGATGCGTTACACAAAGTGATGCCAGTAGTGAGGTCTGCGCTTTTTAAAATGTTCCATTGTGTCCGTGTCTATTAATGATATCACCGTTTTGGTTACAGGAACTGTATATCGCCGTGGGGATATCTGGAGCCATCCAACATTTAGCGGGAATGAAGGACAGCAAGGTAAGTCGTGGGGTGTCCCCGCTGCTGTGGACCAGGAGGGGAAGTGGGTCCTTAATGACGTAGTTCTCTGTTGCTTGCTTAATAGTTAATGTCTGAGGGTTGTTGCCTTGAAATGCAGCCTGGAGCAGTAGGGAGAGCCCTGGATTGGACCAGGAGTCAGGAGGCCTCGTTGGCTGTCAGCTTACCATGTGACCATGACAGTGTAAAATGAAGCTGTGGCCCTGAATTCTGTGACTTCAGGACCCTACTTCGTGCCTTCTGCATGACAGACGGGAGCCCGTTCTGATGGCATGGATTAAATGCCAACTCCTTGCTGATCCCTGGGTTGGGCAGAAAGGAGCTCCTGCCTTCAAGGGGCTTACAGGGAGTGAACACATCCTTCTGTTGATGATAGCTGGCTTGTACACAGCTCTTTAAAGTTGGCACACTCTGAATTCTGTAAGCTTTACCACAACCCTGGGATGTGAGGTAGTCTTGGGAGGTATTATGATCCTCATTTTAAGATGAAGACGGTGTGACTCAATGGTAAAGGTTGTATGGATAGTTGAAGGTCTTTCTGACTCCCAGGTCAGACCCTGCCTTCTCCCTACCTTGGACCCACCCGCAAAGGCCCATTTTGACCCACAAACTGTAGGTCAAGGTCATATTGATTGTCAAGTGACACCTGATCCTTAGGTAAACTCCAGAAATGATTGGAGAGGAAAAAGTTGCTTTTAATTTGCTGATTAGATTGCATTGGAGCTAGTGGAGGGACTGGGTGGCTGTTGAGTCCAGGGATGCCATATATTTCTAATATGACATGTTTATTCATGCATAACAAGGTGTAATTTGAATTATGGGCTTAGTCTTTCATAGAGTCAGTGATGCCTGATACTTGTGCATTTATCTACTCCCATGGAAGCTTGATAGAAAATGTCATCAAACTTTAAAAGGTTTAATGTCTGCCCGGTGCATCTAGGACCCTGTTTAACCCACTAAATGGATCAGCCCAACGACCAGTCAGGCAGGTTTCTGGACTGAGCCACGAAAACAGGGACGCCGAGAGGGAATGTGTAACTGTTGAATTAAAAGGGGGGAAATGTGAAATATTATTTTCAAGATCTATTTGGGGGTGTCTAGAGCCTTCTCCTACGTGGCAGATCCTGGTGCTAGGCCCTGCCCACCTTCAGGGATGATGTCGACAGCGGAAGTGTTGCTGGCATCAAAGACTTGAGACCAGAGTAGTGTAAGGGGCACCATTTGTGAGGGGAAGCCTGGTCCGAGACTCGGCTCTGAGAGGCTCTGTGGTGAGGCAGCGTGGGGGCACACCGGGACTGAACAGGGCAGCTGGATGACTGTGGGCAGATTACCTCTCGGTGCTCAGTCTCCACGTCTGTAAGAGGGAAGGGTCCTGCAAGACCTACCTCACAGGGTTATTGTGCAGAGAGTACATTTATAGAGGGCTTGCTGTGTGCTCGGGGCTGTGCTGAGCACTGCACGCATTGTCAGTATCTCATTTGAGCCTCACAACAGCCCTGGGAGGGAGGTGCTGTTGTTGTATCCATTACAGGCAGGCAGAGGCCTTGCCCAGGCTCCCACGGCCAGTGAGCGCCCGAGCTCGGGTCTTGCTGATTCCGGGCCCAGCCCTCTTTCCATCGCGCCTCCGCTCCTGTCAGTGCTCCTGCCGTTGGTGCTGTGGCAGCCAGTTCAAATTGTTCTTAATTGGTACCCCCTCACATTGAATCATTTTTATCCTCTCAGTGAAATATAGCTCATTTTCTCCATTGACCCATCGAGCCCAGAGCTGCTGGCAGGTAGACGACATCTGACTGAATTGATTTGTAACTAACACATAGGGAGGGATAAGAGTGTGAAGATTCCAACCAGTCTGCCTGGTGAGGAGGGAGGACTGCACGGTCCATCCGCTGAGAAGCTGGGGGCATTGAGGGCCACTGGTGGCCTTAACTTCGACTCTAGCAGGAGTTGGAAGGTTCTAGCCATTTTAATGGACTCCAAGTCTCCCCGAGGGGTGAGGTCACACTGTCCTCCATCTCGAAGGCTTAGACAGTTCACCTCCGTCCCTATTGACCCAGGCCTGAGGAAGGACTGTGTGGTGCTGGATCAGAGCTCCTCAGGGTCCGAACCTCCCACGCCGGGCCTCTCCCCTCCAAGATCTTGCCAAGGACAGGAGCCTTGAACTCCAGGTGTCTTCCTGTCAAGATGACATCTGCCTTTGTCTTTGTTCATCAATCAGTCACCAAACATTTATGAAGCATTTACTGTGTGCCAAGGATTGTGCGTGGCACTGGGAATATAGATCCAAAGAATGAAACAATTCCCTGCTAATCTGGGAAGGCCGACAGCAAGCACACATAGACAGAACGGAAAAGGCTCCCCGCATGAAGAGGAGGTGCTTGGGGGTGGGGGAAAGCTTTACAGGGGATGCTGCTTAAGAGGGCTTCTGCAGGCATGGCTGCATCACCAAGGGCAGGAGAGGGAGGCGGAAAGGGGAGCCTGAGCCAGGCTCCAGAGGGGTTTCTCTTGGTCCTTAAGGTGATAAGGAGCCATTGAAGGCTCTTAGGGAGGGCAGGGACAGGATCTGCTCTGGCCTTTGGTGGGGAGGTGAGGGTGGCCTATGATGGAGAGAGAGGAGACAGGGAGACCTAGCCAGAGACTGTGACTAGAGATGGAGTTGGTGCAGTGGGGGGATGAGAGGAAGTGCCCTCCAGGCTTCCTACCTGAGGAACCAAGTGTGGGGAGAGAAAGTAAGTCCTGGGTGGCAGTTGTTTGGGGCGTGTGCTTCTTCCATCTCAGCTCAGGTGCAGCCTGTGTCCTGGGCCAGGCTGTGGCGGAGGGAGGCTCCTCGATGCCCCGCAGGGCCCTTCTCTGGGACATGCCTCTCAGCTTCTTCCTGCAGGTTTCACTGCCCACATGGGGCCCCCTCTTCTCCTTCATTCCACCCTTAATCTCACTGTGGTCCCCGTGAGTTCTGATCTGCTGCTGCCTGTCCTCCCCTGTAGTGAGCCAGCCCAGCCCTTAGACCCCTCACCCTCCTTTGTTAGATCCCCTTCTCTTGTCACCCTGTACCCTTCCCTATTGGTGGATGGCCCCTCCCCACTCCTGCCTCTGTAGCAGCCCCTCTCCCCTCCTCCATTATCAGTTTCCTTTTCCTTTCTCTCCCCTCTCTCTGCCTCTTACCATCACCTCCTAGGCTTCCCTCAGGTAAATACTGGAGCTATTTCCATTTTACTGATGCAAATACTGTGGCCTACTGAAATTTGGTTTGGCCAGTGTCAGAAAATGAGGAGTTATGGTGGATGGGATTTTAATTGAGGTCTCCTCTGACTCCAGGTGAGCATTCTAGGCCAAGCTGCCTTCCTCTTAAACCCTTGAAGGACTGTCAGGTATGTGACTTCCACTTGGTGGAAACTGCAGAGAGGTAGACACATGGGCTGAATCATGAGAACTGTCCACAAGTGATACCTTGACATGATGTAGAGTGGGCTCCTCTGGGGGTCTGGTGCAGGCTGGACTGGATAACTTCCCACGTCCCTTCCGCTGAAAACAGCATGCTAGCATGCTTGGCTCCAGCTGGCTTCTGGTCTTTTCTGTGAAACCTTAGAATCCAGGTACAGTGCCTGTGATGACCAAACCTGAGGAGAAGAAAGAGAATGAGCTTGGAAAGGAAGGAGGTGCTAATAAGGCTCCGAGATTCCAGGAAGGGTTTCTGAGGTGGTGTGTCTGGGGCAGAGTGGCAAAGCAGATCTGTTCCTGTGAGTGGGCAGCAAAAAGGGAGGTGTGGTGGCCCTCCTCTCTCTCCTACTTGATGGGACGGTCAGGGCAGTTCTGTTTCTGTGATGTGGCTGCTGATTTGTTTACACTCTTTGCATTGATGGCTCAGTGGTCCCCACGGTGTGGGCACATTGCCGTTCTCTTGGGTTATTTTCTCTGCCTTTTCATGGAGGAGCCACCCCCAAGACCCTGATTCTCTCAGCATGCCGTGGGCACCACTGTGGGGCTCAGCAGCCCTGCTGCAACCGCTTGGTCGTGCACCAGGTTCTTCCCGTTTGCCTGATCAGAGTGTGCTGCCCCCTTAGACGCTAAACTCTTCTTCCGTGTATGGCTGTGACCCAGATTTTAATCCTGGAATTGCAGAAAGGAATTGGGAATTGTCTTTTTCGTGATTGTCTCTTGTCCTCAGTTCATCTTCTGTTTGACTCTGCACAATTAAACTATGCATCTTTGGAGAGAGGAAGAGAACTGTGTATCATTTCACAGAGAACATTCTTTCTTGTAGGAGAGCTGGTACATGTGGCACACAGGTGCTTGCTCTGTGATGTCACCAGTGTGGCTGACTAGGCCCCTGTCAGGCCGTTTGGGAGATCCTCCCTAGAGGACCCTCTCACCGTGCTGGAGTCTTCTGGCCCTGAGCCTCTCTCGCAGACCCGCCACAGCACACAGGCCGGTCCCTTGGCTCACCTTCAGCATTTACGTTTTGTTGTTCTTGTAAAAGATAGTCTGTGTCCACTCATAGCAGATGCTGTTCGATAACAGGCGATACATGGTAGGATGTGTTTGGCAGAAACTGATACGTCCTGCCCAGGACATTTAATCTGTTTGGCTTCGTAAAGTATAGCAAACCAGACCTTCAAATTGTGTGCTCTATTTCAGATAAAACTCTTGAGAGGTATGCATAGAGGCGGTTGTGGAGGGATAAAGAATGATAGTTTTATTCTTTAAAAACTATATGACTATTAATGAGTCATCAGATGATATTTGAAGGATGAAATAATTGTGAAAAGAGAAAACAGCTGAAAAGGCAGCTAAAACAGAGAACTTAATGGAAACGAGGGCATCTCCTGGTGATGACTTGTACAGAAAAGGGGGCTAACGAGGCGTCCCCGAGAGCAGAGACGCCTGGAAGGGGACACGTCCCGACTAGGTCGCGGATGGGAGGGAAGCAGAGACCCCGAGTGCTGCAGGGTGACCCCGAGGTGGGAAGAAGCCCCAGGCTAGGGTGGTTGGTGGAGCAGACGCCGCTGCCTCCTCCCCTTGCCGGTACTGATCCAGCTGGCGCACGCTTTGCCCGCGTGCTCCTGGCAGGCCACTAGAATCCCAAAGACAATAATGGTGGTGAATCACGCTTCCCAAGAACTCTGGGAGGTGTGTACTGGAGCCCCGTGATTCTGCTAGAGCTGGAGAGACCTGTCCATGGTCAAACTGTTAAGTGTGACAGATGGGATTTGAGCCCAAGGCTTCCTGCCTCTGCAGTGCAGCCCTCTCTCCACCACTCCCATACAGGGATGCCGTAATAAGAGTCACACAGGGTGAGAGAGCATGAGCGCTTCCCCTGGTCTGCCTCTCCCCAGCCCTCACTGAGCTAGGGAGGTAAATCCGGGCTTGTTCTTCTCTTGTTTTACAGACGATTGTGGCGATTAACAAGGATCCAGACGCCCCAATTTTCCAAGTGGCAGACTTGGGAATCGTTGCAGATTTATTTAAGGTGAGTTGGGGAAGAGTCAGCTTTCGTGTGAAGAGGGTCACATCCGTGGGCAGAACTTTGAGGCCATCAGGACCTCATGGAAGTTTTCAAGAGAAACTGAATTGCTGTTTCTGGAATGTTCTCATTTTTCCCTGGAAGAGGGACTCTAAGTTAAGCATTGGGATAGTGTGCAGGCACCAGCTTCTAATTTACTAAATTTCTGCAAGAAGATTATAGAATATTGCAGCTAGATAAGGCCGTGGAGGTCGTCTGATTCAGACCACGTCAGGCGGGGGGACCAGAGAGAGCAGAAGCGTCCTGAGCCACCCACCAGTTAGGGCAGAACTCCAGGCTCCTCAGCTTTCCCTTTTCCATGCCTGTATTTTGAGACCACCGCTTCATGAGTGGTTAGCTCTTAGGTATGGTATAGTATTACCCCTCATCAGGCCAGTGTGTGGTGTGAAGCTGAGTGCTTCAGAGATCAGTCATTGTACAGAAAAAACCAAAGCCCCAGAAGAGAAGTAGCCTTCTTGGGGTCACATGGCGACCTCACTCTCCATCTTGGTGGCCTTCCTCCAGACCCCCATCCTTCCTGGAATGTGGTTCAGAGGATGCAGGCCTCTGGGCAGGGTGAGTGCCTTTTCATTCTGTGCAGCCCCCTTTCCATCCATTTTCCACAAGGGGACCACTCATTGGATTGGCAGCTGCCCCCTTTTGAGATGTTTAAACATTGCTTCATTCCAGTCCTTCAGTCTCGTGTGGTCTTTGTGGCCTCTGCATTGCCTGCCTCTTGTGTCCCTTGGCCAGCGCCCTCCAAGGATGCCATCTCTGCCCTGCTTCCACCTGTTGTGGCCAGATTGGATGGCTGCCTTCCGTGACTCAGCCGTCAGTGCCGGTGGAAGAAGATGGTTAAAAAGCTGGGCCTTTGTTTCAGGGAGAAGCTTCGGGGTCATTAAAAGCGCTGTAGCATTTTCCTAGGAAATCAGCCAGGGCAGCCAGATTTAGCATGAGCCTAAATCTTGCCTAGAACTACACAGTTCACTTAGTTCAGCCTTGGGATTCACTGTCTGGGTGTGGGCCCAGAGCCGGTGGGTTTCGCTCTGTGAGTGGAGAACAATGTTGCTCTCATTCCTTTGGCTCCTGGCCATGTCTCAGTGGGAAAGAAAGGCTGTTGAAGAAGTGCTGGGCCCTGTGAGTCTTTTCATACTTATTTACATGCTTATTTTCATACTTATTTCATGACTTTTTTTTTTTGTAAAGTGGAGTTATATAGAAGATTAGGAGATAGTTTGATTCATTCATTGAAAAATGAGATTAAGTTAAATGTTCGTTGCTGCATTACGCTCTGTTAAATTATGTGGCGGCAGGGTGAGGGCCGGCAAGACGACTGGGATAGACGCTGTCCTGTGGTGGCCTTTGAGGGCCTCTGTGGTCCTGCTTTATCTGTGTGTATTTCTTTCAGTTCGGCCTACTGTTGGGCAGCACTGGCATTATGCTGGGTGCTGAGATACAAAGACAAAATGAATGTCTTTAACCTTCTAGGAGCCTTCCTTCTCCTGGAGGGGAAACAGGTTGCCCCAAATGAGTAAATACAGGTAAGTTGAGGAGGGCTGGAGTGTCAGCAGCTGACTGTTGGGAGACCAGCCCTGAAAGCCCATTTCTCGTCTACCCAGGGTGTGGCGTTTGCACCATTTCCTGTATTTGGATTCTGCGTTAGCAGTGGTGAGAAGCCAAGGAGCTAAGAGCCATTCCTGGCTCTTCCCTTGCAAGCTCAGGACCCCTCCTCCCCTCTCTGAGCTGCGACTTCCTCATGTGTCCATGGGGGCTGAGAGTGAGAAGCCCTGGCTACAGATCCCACCATGGGCTCTCCTTCTAGGCCTTGGTGCAGGGCCCTTGCCTTTTCTGGGCTTCAGTGTCTTCATCTGGAAAACTGAGACAGTTAGACCAGATTGTCTCTAAGGCATTTTCCAATTCTTATATCCCATGACCCAAATTTCTGCCCCTGATTTGCTGTGTGACCTTGGGGAGACACTTCCCCTCTCCAGGACTCAGTTTCTCATCAGTAGAATTAGGGAGTTGGACTAAATGATCTCTAAGGTCTTTTCCAGCTCTCCTACCTTCTCTTTCTGAATCCTGTCCATCCTCCAGAGCCCAGCATTAATACTTCCCCTCTATGAAGGCTTCTGATATATGCAGCCTATTTGAACCCAGGCTATTCAGTAGTGTAAATTAGGCCAAGTGCTGCCTGAGGGCAAAAGCTAGAGGGGCTAGCTCCATCCTGAGCCATCTGAGGAGAGGGAAGGGCCAGCCTGTTTTGCCCCTCCTTGGTACTAATGCTGCCCCCTCTCCCCCAAACCCCCATGGAAGTACTGTGGGGGCCAATTTTTCTGTTTTTTTTTAATTTTTATTTTTCCACTTAATAGTATTTTTTTTCCAGTTACGTGTTAAGATAGTTTTCACCATTCACTTCTGTAAGATTTTAAGTTCCAGATTTTTTCTTCTTCCCTCCCCACTCCCCAAAGTGGCAAGCAATCTGATATAGGTTATACATGTACAATCACATTAAACATATTTCCACATTAGTCATGTTGTGAAAGAAGAATCAGAACAAAAGGGGAAAAGGGGGCCACTTTTGGGAAAGGATTGGCCAGATGAGGGCAGTCTTGGGGGAGACCTCATAGCCCATTGGAGAGCCTGAGTTAGAAACCACCACATGGTAGCAAAGGGAACTTTTCCTGAATGGAATTAGCTCCTGTTTCTAGGCATGGGAGAAGTCTGAGAAATGCCTCGCTGGCTGCTCCTGACCTCACTCAGGTGACCCTTGTGTACATATGAGCCACATGGGGCTTCAGGAGGTTACGCCAGGGAAGGGTGTTCCACTGGGCAGCTGGCATTCAGCGAGTTCTTCTGGCCTGTTTCAGATGGTAGGGACCGTCATAAACAGAGGAAGAGTTCTCCCTCTCTTTCCTTTGTTCACCCACTGTTTCTGCAAATTCCTGGTCTCTAGACAGACCTAGAAATCAGGATGTGAGGGCAGGCAATTGGGCATATCTAGCCTAGATAAGACAAGATTGAGGGGTGCCCAGTAGATCTGTTGTTATGCAGGAGGGATGAAACCAGTCCTGCTTGACCTCAGACCATGTGGTTCCCATCCACACCCGCCCTGACAGAGGGGCATCCAGCTTTGTCTCAGAGACCTCCAGGAAGGGCAGCCTGGTCTACAAAGGCATAGCTCCGCTTGTTAGGAAGTTTCCTCCAAGACCCTCTTTGCCACTTCCACCTCTGTGTCCCTCTTCCATATGACAGTCCTTCACATGCTGGAAGTCAAGAGACAGGGTAGTACAATGGATAGTGTGCTGATCCTGAGAGCTAGTGAGACCTGGGTTCAAATGTTCTCTGATACATCCTAGATGGGTGACTCGTAAGTAAGTCACTTCTTTGGGCCTTTGTCTGCTGAGTCATTGGTTACTGGTTGTGATCTACCCTGGAGGAGACAGTTCCTCTACTCCCCCAGTGGGAGTTCCCCTTGGGAAATCATCATTCCTTTCCTAGTGACTGCTTATTACTGTGAGAAAAGTATGGGAGCATTGCGAGGGACTCTTTCCACCTCATCCCTTTGCACATGCTTGGCGTCCCTGCCGATGGATGTCCTCCATCCTCCAGACGGCCCTGCAGGCAAGGGCCCTCCTGGAGCTCTCACCCTCACCCCACCTCTGGCCTGACTAACGCCAGATGCTTCTGGGCTTTTGAGCCGCTTTCCATGACGATATTGGCCTGGTTCCATTTAAAAGAGCCCCTTGGGCCCTACCTGCTCTAGTGAGCTCTTGAGGACAGGAGCTACCACAGCTGGTACTGTTTTTAAGGGATCGCATGGTTTGGAATTTCGTTATCCAGCTCTCTTATTTTGTAGATGGGGAACCAAGGCTTCAGAGCTCTAAGAGACCCTATCTGTCTAATGCCTGGTAGGCTAGGACTGACTCTGCCCTCAGGGCTCAATACAAATGTGCCAAGCGCATGAAACCCCTGCGGTGGGATTCCTGTCAGCAGCTCACATCTTGCTAGGCTTGTGGGCTTTTTACCCCTCTCGCGCCCCCTCCCTCCCCCATGGCACAGAGCTGGCACTTCACCAAAGGCTCGTTGACTATCCTGTTTGGTTGTCATGACCACCTCCCCGTGACATCTACAAAGATTGTTTAAATGACAACACTATCAGATCATCTGAACACAGCAAAGTTTACAAGGTGCTTTCCTCACACTAACCCAGCGAGAGAGGATGACACATAGTATTCCAGTTCTCAGCTATGGAAACGGGCTACAGGAGGCAAAGGGACTCATCCATCAGCACCTTTCAGATGTGCAGAGAAGCCCTGCGCCCAGAGAGGCAGCATTTTTCTTTGTTTTTTAAAAATGCTTTTTTTCATTGTGAATGTAAATATCATCATCTTCTTTTTCCCATATTAGCTACTGTATAGCTCCCCTTAGTATAATTCTAATAATGTCCATTGAGGAGAGAACAATTCCTGTGAATGTTTCTACCACTTCAGCAAAGACAGGCAGGGGAAAAAAAATAGTTTCTGCACAAAAAAAAATTATTTTTATAGAAGAGGAGGCTCCATTATGCTTATCATGAAGCTGTGTCAGCCTTGGGCATTGCCACCTGCAGATCGATCTGTATGTAGCCTGTGTGGTTGGTATGAATGAGCTCATGGTCTGTGCACCAAGGAGCAGGGCAGAGAAAGTGTGCCAGCACTCAGTGCCATCCCTCAGTGAGCGCCTGCCGGCCACGGTGCAAATGTGAGCCTTTCAGTAAGCTGGAGACAAAGCGACATTCGGAACAAACAGCATGTCGACAATTTCCTTAATAAATTTTGTACGAACACATTATTTCCACCTAATGGAAGTGTAGCTCTCTTAAATAATTGAGAAGCATGTTCCTCGGTGGTGAGTTCAGCCGGGATCTTTGTGAGCTGGGGCAGCCCACGGCCCTTGGAAAGACAAGGTAACTGATAGTTTCCCAGGGCTGCCAAGCTAGGTTTTCAGGCATATTCCGCATCCCAGGCAGCCGCTGTTGACCTGCTGGCCCACGGGCTCTAGTGCCGGTGCTCCTGCAGATCCCCCAGACAGGCCTCTTGGGCGGCAGGCAGAAGGCTCTGCAGCACACCAGGGGCTGGCACATGAACTGGGTGCAGTGGTTGGAACAATCCCATTTATACCCTCGCTGGATTGTGTGACCTCAGACAGGACATGTCCCCCCTGGGCCGCAGCTTGCTAAGGACTGGACTCTGTCTCTGGGGGCCCTCTTGGCTCCACCCTCTGCACCCAAAGCAGGGTATGAGAAACTAGCAATGACATCAAAGTGCTGGCGGAGGTCACAGGATAATTTGGAGCTGCTTTTGTTCCCAAAGTTGTAGAAGGCTCTTAGAAATCCTGGTGTGCAGTGGATTATTGTGATCGCATTTTTGAGTCTCTGATGTCGGCTCCTGGAGTTTCCACTGTAGAAAACGCCCTGGAATTGAATGCTTTCTTTCCAGTTTGCTACTTCAGGGTGTTCAGGGGAGGCCTGATGATTCAACGAGCTGTCTTGGGAGGCGATGCCCACCCCAGCACCCTTTGCAGGGTGGGGGTGGTTAGGATTGTTGGAGACTTTTAAGATGTTTATGGCTGCAGTTGATTTCTTACTCCGTTCCCACCTGCACAGAGCATTCACTGCCAGTCACCACGTTCTGGGGGAAGAAGTCCCCTGCTCCCAGGCACCCATGGCTGGATGGACAGCCAGGATTGTGAGCTCCGTGCATATATTTTGCCTTGAATGCTCAGTGGTTAATCAGCTGGCAGTTTGGGATAGCCAGAGGAGCCCCGTAGAAAGTAAGCCCACGTATGCAGGCCCTCCCTGGTGCCTCCTTTTTGTCTCTGTCCCTCGGCCCTGCTATGTTCTAGCCCAGTGTGGCCTCTGTTAACTCGGCTCTGAATACTGGCACTACTTCCAGGGCGACGAATGTTATCGTGCCACGTAATGATACCTTTCCAGCCCTTCTCTCCTGGGCTTTCCCTCTGCCTGCTCAAGGCCTCAGCCAAGCAGGGTTCCCTGAGCTTTCCTTTCTTCTCACCAGCCCTCCCTCTCCCTTCCCACCTACTCAAAGGGCACCTCCTCCCCAAAGCCTTCCCTCTGCCCCCCTCTTAGGATGGTGCTGGGCCTCGTGCTCTACTTCCTTTTGCATTGTTCGTAATGCAGTGATGTCCTAGACTGTGAGCTCCATGACTGAGGGCTTTGCATGCAGCAGGTATTTAATAAGTGCTGGCAGCATTGAATCGTTATTACTGCTAAGAGCTGTAGGGGAGCGGCTGCTCAGTGCTGCCTGGAAGGCTCAGGAAAGGCTCTCTGCCTTGATGCCTGGGTAGTGTGAGCAGGTGGTAGGGACTTCCAGGTAGCATGAACACAACACATATCTTGTGTGGTCTCTCAGTGGACACAGCCTAGAAAAGACATTCTTTTTGCAAACCATTTCTCATCCAGTCTCTGTCTAGCAGAGCACTTTGAGACCCACGTTGCTGCCTGTGTCCTCCCTTGCTGGGCAAGGTGAGGGTGAAGAGGTCTAGGACTTTTGGGGTGCTGCTGGAACCCCAAGATCGTGGTACCGGGCCCTGTCTGAAAGGATTCAACTCAAATCTTCTTCAGCCAGAGGAAAAGTTTATTAGTGATAAAACACTTAGGGCCAAGGTGACGCCTGTAAGGACGAGTGGGCATGAGAGGTTCTCAGCCTTTTGAGCGTGAGATTCTCAGCCCCGAATGAGGGCCAGAGTAGATCTTATATACTTTGGTGACCAGGGAAGGGTCTGGGAAAAGGGTCTGGGTGAGAATTCCCAGAGATTGGAATGTCTAGGAGATTGAATAGACAATAGGAATAGATGATGAAGGAACTGAAAGGTATCTGAATGAGATTAAAAGGTAGGCTAAGGCTTTCAAAGGCAGAGAGGGGCTGGGGCCTGTAGGCAAGGGAAGCCAGATTCCCTTTGGGGCAAAGGGCGAAGACCTGGGTTTGGGCCACACCCAATCAAGGGCTGCACAGTTCCCTGGGCTGTGAAGACCATCTGCACCATTCCTTCAGTGCCTGAGTTTCCTGTTTGGTTTTCACTTGCAGGTAGTTCCTGAGATGACCGAGATACTGAAAAAGAAATGATGAAGCTGCCGCCGGTCATGGTTTGAAACAGGCGGTCACCCAAAGTCACAGAATTCGTCCCCATTGCAGATGCCACGGAAAGCCTGGACAGCTGATTTCAGACAGTTTTTTTAAATTCTAAAAGTGCCAGAATGTCTTTTATGGGAAGATTCACATTTTCCTTTTCCTTTTTAAGTTGATTCTTGGTTCCAGATCATTTTTGAATGTTTTCTAATTCTCTAATAAAACCAATAATAATAAAGTCCTGACAACCTTAAGCCTGGCACTGAGACGCATTTTGTGCTTTGACTTTTGAAAAGTCAAATCTGAGAGTTTGGGGAGATGGGCGGGGAAGGTTATTTATGACTTTGCTTTGCTTAATGGTTTGAGCTGTGTGTGTGTCCTCCCTCCACACACACCCACAAATACACATGCACTCAAACATAGCCTTCAGGCCTCTGAGGTTGTCTCCATCCATACTGAAGTGTCACAGGATGACGATCCTCAACTGTGCATATGCCCTCCAGTGATAAAGACTGCAGCCTCTCTGAGCTTTAGTCAAGAGTTTTCATGAGTTATGGTGAAATTCACCACCCTACCTCCGACCCTCTGATGAATCTCTCAGCAGACTGCCCATCCCCGGGTTTCTCTGAGTGCCTGCCAAGAGCTGTGCTCCCCTGGCATCAAGGGGTCACCTCTGGGCCAGGACAAGGCAGCGCCTAAGTGTATCAGGCGCTGCCCTCGCAGCCGCCCTCAGAGGCACCTACCATGATTAGGTGATCCCGGTTTTATAGATGAGGAAGCTGAGGCTCCGAAGGGTCTCCGGGCTTAGCCGGTAAGTGTCAGTACAGGTGGCACGGTAACAGCTCACATTTGGGTAACACTTTTGTCACTAAACACTTGACCTACGTTCTGTAATTTGACCCCCAGCCCTTGGGAAGCATATGGTGTGGGTTTTATTATTCCCAGTCTACAGATGGGAGAACTGAGGCCCGGGACTGGTCTGAGTCAGCAGATGTGTGACAGAGCCAGGCTCTCCTGCAGCGTCCTTTGGTGAGAAAGACTCTCCCAAAGGGCAGAAAAGCCGGGAAGCTCAACTGCTCAGCCCAACCAGGTTAACCCTGAAAGGGCTGGATCAAGTTGGTTTTGTGTCTTGTCCGCTTAGGACCATCTGTGTCTGCTCGGGAGAGGGAGCAGCCGGAGCCAGCGTGGGCTGCTTCTGCTGTGTGTGGATATTTTGGTGCGTCATAAATGTTTAAAAAGTTGTTCGAAGACTGCGCTGGCTTTTTGCTGCCCCTGGAGATCTGTTTTGTAACTCCCGTGGGGAGTGAGCTCATAAAAATGAGGCCTTCATTCTGGTTATTTTGGCGGCCAAGCCACATGGCATGGGTTGGCCCCCCAACCCCCTGCTCCCCCTCAGTTACTTCCAGGGGCAGTCCTGTGTGAGCTCACACTATCACCCCATGGATGGGTCCTCTCCTCCCCACGCCCCAACCCCATCTTCCGTCTCCACCTCATTTCCCTTGATCCTGTTCATCCCTCCCTCCGTCCCTGTTCTCCTAGGCCTTCACCTTTGTCCTGGTCTCACCTGCCCTCTGTTAGCCTGCATCCTCCGTCGGCTCTTGAGCACTACCACCGTTCACACCCAATCAAGCCTCACGGACCGTTGGTCATGCCACCCCCACCATAGCGCTCCTGACCCACCGAGGGCCAGGGCTGGACAAATTTATGTCATTTCATTTGGGCTTGCCGCGATCACCACGAAGCTCCTAAGGCTTCCCTTGGTGAGCCTTTCGCCCTGCCTCAGACACCTCTCTCAGCTGTGTACAGTGATCGAGGTCATACTGAATCTGCTCCTCTAGCTTCGAGTTATGAGGCAGGTAAGTGGTGCTGTGGGTAGAGTGCTGAGTTCAAGACTTGCCTCGGACACCAGCTGGGTGATCCTCTGAACCTCTGTCTGCCTCAGTCATCTCATCTTTTACATTCTGGGGCTTGGATTCAGTGGCCTCTGCAGCTCTGAGTCATCCTGATCCCTTCCCAGCCACCCTAGTCCAGCCCGTTGTCGAGCTTTGCTGAGCCTCTGTAAGGTCCCCTTTCTCATCTTAGTCACAGTGTGCTAGTGTAGGCCATTTTCATCTCATGTCTGCCATTGCTGTAACCTCATAGGTGGTCCCAATTAGTTTCTCCCTAGTCTGATTGACGCATCCCACATAGTGGCTAAAATAGTTTGCCGAAGGCAAAAGTCCAGCCATGTCACTTCTGTTCAGAAACCTTCAGTGGCCCCACCCTTAACAGGATAAATCACAAACCACCTGGTATGGGGGGGGGCAGCTGAAGAGTCAGGAAGACCCGAGTTCAAATCCTGCCTCAGATACTAGCTAGGTAAGTCACTTAACCTGTCACAGCCTGAGTTTTCTCATCTCTAAGCTGGGGATGATAATACCTACTTTCTAAGATGATTATGAGGGCCAGAACCTGAAAGTGTTAAATGTAAATGCTAATTATTAACAGTATTTGGGACCCTCCACAGTCTCACTTTGACTTTTTTTTTTTAGTGAGGCAACTGGGGTTGAGTGACTTGCCCAAGGTCACACAGCTAGTAAGTCTCAAGTGTTTGGTCTGAGTCTGGATTTGAACTCAGGTCCTCCTGACTTCAGGGCCGGTGATTTATCCACTGCACTGCCTACCTGCCCCTTGACTCACCTTTCCAGCCTCATTTCATGCAACATTCAGAGTCTATGTTTCTGCCAAATGGGAGTACTAGCTTTTCTTCAAATACAAAATTCCATCTCCTGACCACATGCAGATATATCCCTCTTGCCTGTAGTGTTCTCCCTTTACATCTCTACCTCTTGAAATCGTCTTCCTTCAAGGTCCATCTCTTTTGTGAAGCCTTCCTGGATCCTGCTCTCCCCACCCTACCACCAGATAGTGCCTCCATTTTTTGTTCTATATGTATTTGCATAAATGTTGCAATCCCTTAGTAGATTGTAAACTCATTGGGGCAGATACTGTTTCATCTTTGCCTTTGTATTCCCAATGCATAGGACAGTGCCTTGCTTGCAGTAAGTGCCTAATAAATGCTCGTTGAATAGAACTTAAACAAAGCTCTCCTCTATCCTGGGGCATGGGAGGCAGTGAGTGGTTTGTGCTTGCAAAGTGAAGAGCCATTTGTGGGAGAAATAAATTGGGCAGTGCAGGCAGATATCTGGAGTCGAGGTTGGTAGGGGGACATCAGAGCATCCATCCAGAGTGAAGGTCAGGGCGAGCAGAGATGGCTGATGCAAGGGAGACAGATGAGAAACCAGAGAGTGCAAATGCCAGAGGACATTGGGCAGGAAGCTGGGTAGCCAAGGAGGCCTTGAGTTTGAATCCTGCCAGGACTGTAAGATCTGGAGTAAGTGATAACTTTCCTCATCTGTGAGCTGGAGAGAATGCCTGTGCTGCCCGCTCGCCAGGTTTGTGGTAAGAAATGTGCTTTATAAACCCGGAAGTGCCTTAGGATGTAAGCTATTAAGAGTTCCAGTGTCAAGGCAGAGAGAATCAAAAACTAGAGGGCTGGGAGAATGGGCATGACATGTGATGGGGAAGGACATAGTTAACTGAGGCAGGCAGGGCTGTGTGAGCTGGGAAGCTTTTATGTGTTTCCAGTTAGAGATGCAGCTAATCCCCATGTGGGGCTGTGGGTGGAGGGAAGGCCTTGCTGGACTGAGGAGCAGCGGGAAGGCACTGGGGAGGGGCAGATGCACATCTGGAGGAAAAATACTATGGAGGCTGGGGGTTCAAAGGAAGCCTTTGTCCACACTGCCTGGAAGCTGTGCTCTCCGTCAAGGACAGAAATGTGCCTGGAGGAGAAGCTGTATGTGTGGAGGTCCACATCAAAACAAACTCCATCTTGAATATGAGGGCTGATTAACTCAGCAAATCCTCTTGGTCAAGGGCTGCTAACTGAGGGTGCCATGTTAACATACCTTCCCAGTCCTGCTCACCCTGTCTCATTCCCAGAGGTGTGAGTAGCAGGACCACACTCTCCTGTTGATCTCTGTAACCCCTTAAATCTCCCTTCCTTCTTTCCAGGCCACCCTAACCCAGTCCACTCATGATCTAACCCCTTCCATTGGGCCCTCCGAAACCTCCTCTTTCTTGTCCACAAAATGCCACATCTTCAAATTTTTCAACCATAATCCCTTCCTCCTAGCTCTTCTGAAGATGCGAATTCCACCCAACTCTCTCCACTGGTGGTCACCCCCTTCACTGACTCACAGGGCTCAGCCTCTTTGAGACCTTTCCTTCCTGTATTATTGTCCTTCCACGACCTCTCTCCTTTCGAGGTTCTAATCTGCCATCTCTCCACCCTGGTTCCTGTTGTTTATTGGCCTCCAGGCCATCCCCTCAACTTTTTCTATGGCTTTAGCACTTGGCTTACTGTCTTCCTCTCCACCACATCTCCTGGCATCATCAAGACTGAGATCTCCAGCTCCAATGACCTCTTCCACTTCACTTCAGCCACACACTGAAAGATTCACTCTTTAATCTGGTTTTCTCTCGGCCTTGTACCTTTTTCAAGCTTTTGAACCCCCCCCAAGCTTTTGAACCCCCCCCCCCCCGGCCTCAGCCTCCTCTCCTCTCTCCCTCCCATGCTCTCACACTCAACTTGGTCTTTGTACTTGTTGTGATCTGCCATCCCTTCATCTCTCCTCCCTATTTTCTTAGTCCATCTGTCCCATTCTGGCCCTAGTTGTTTCATATGCAGCCTTGACTCAATGAATTGCTACTTGCATGCTGACATTAATAAAAACATGTCTGTCTCTTCCCCACCCCAGCCCACCCAAAGCTCAGAATCAAGAACAGATTCCTTTCCTAGTCTTGCCCCATTGTGCGCAAAAATTAGAAATTATTTAGTCAAAAGACCTCATTTTACAGAGAAGGAAACTGAGGCCTAGAGAGATTGAACTCCTTTGTGGCATGAAGTGAGTTGCCCTTCCCCCACCTCCCTTGGGGCCTCCTCTGCTCCCTCATTTGGCTGGTGGAGGAGACAATCCCAACCTAGTTAAGAGGCTTAATTGATGTTAGGAAGGCTCTGGGACCTTTGGTGAAAGGTGCCCTATAAATCGGAGTCATTGGAGAATTTTGAAGCTGTTCATTCTGGCTTTTCATGTTCTGATTGATTAGTGGGGTCGTCAATTTAATTTCCTTGTTTCAGAATAAATAGACAGTTTGCTCCCCCACACCGCTGACGGCATTTTTGCATAAAATCCCACCAAAGCGATCTCTTTGGGAGCTGGCTATAAATTTCAGCAGCTGACATTCCATCATTTTCTTTGGGTAATTAAATTAAATGTGCACCAGACGCCAATATCAAACTTTTTTCAATGTTGGAGCCTAAGAAGCTAACTTCGTTAGGGTTATATTGAGCATTTAATGTCTGTGAAATACGATGGGACTTGGGCCGCCGTAGATTTTATGCCTAGGTAGAGAAAAGGGACCTTATGGAGACAAGCATGGCTGCTGAATCCAGCGACCACTCTGCTCTCTGTTTCTGTTTGCAGTATGTCTGAAATCCTCGGATAGCTGGGTGCATGCATGCACGCATGGGTGGGAGCTGACAGCTCCTTCAGAGAAGCCAAAACCAGAATTAGACCAGAATCCGTGGCTCCTGGGGGTTGGGGGGAGGGCAGAAGAACCCAGGATAGGTTTGGGGGAAAAGCCCTTCCAGGTGGAACCCAGTGTAGACTTGGAATCTGGGGGCTCTGGGACATGGGTCAGGGTGTATACGACATTACATTTTCTGAACGGAACTCATAATCCTCCAAGGTCTCACTCTGTTCCAGCAAAACTCCACGACATATTCACCCTTCTCCGGCCCTATTACCCAGACCGGCACTGTGCCTTCCTACCTTGGTGCCTTGGGTCATGCTATCTCTGCAACACTCAGCCCCCATTCCCTTCTGCCTCTTCCCCGCCCCCGCCCCCAGCCGAATTCCTCCTCATCCTTCACAGCCCCACTTTAGGACCACCTGTTCTAGGAAGTTCTCTCAGGTGCCCCAGCCTGCCTTGATTTTCTCTGTGTATCCCCAGTGCTTGGCACACAGCAAGTGCTCGATAAATGCTTATTGATTTGATTCGACTTGTGTGTTGCCCTAAATGGAATCAGACCAAACCGAATTCTCCTTAAAAGTCTGAAGCTGTTCAGTGTGGGGAGGAGGCAGTGGAGCATGGTGGAATTTGAAATCAGAGGACCTGGATTCAAATCCCAACTCTGCTTTCTGTGCAAGGTTAGGCAAGTAGCTGTCCCCCCCTCCCAGCCTCAGTGTCCTCATCTGTAATATGAAGGACTGGATGATCTTTGAGGCACTTTGCAGCCCTAATTCCTAGACTCATATGAGGGGGGAGAATGGAAACCTTTTGTGACACAGAAGAGTCATGGAGACAGACCTTCCACTCTAGGAGGGACACAGCACAATAAAGGACATGGTAGCCTGGGAAGGGAAACCCTACTGTGGCCTGGAAAATTAAAGGGCTGGTGAGTGGCGCCATAGGCAAGCATGCTGCCACACCCTTTCCAGGATGGATTGGAGGATGGCTCCAGAAATGAAAAGCTTGTCTCCCCAAGCAAGTTGTCCCGGCCGCCCTTCCCTAGCGCCACGTGCTAAGCTCTTAATAGATGCTGACTGACTGCCCTGCCCTGCCCAGCCCTGCCCCGACTGGCTGGGCATCCCCAGCCGAAATGTTCTTTCTAAACAAGCATGGGAGCCAGCTCCTGAACAGGATGGGCACAGCCAGAGCCCCTGTTAGACTTCTGGGGGCCGTCTCTCTCTGCCTCCCAGGGTAGGCAGCTGCCAAAACCCAGACTGAGCACCCGGCCAGGCCACTCTGCTACCAAGAGAGACACCTGGGGCTCCCTCCATCTTTTAACTCCAGAAGCAGGGCTGGCTAAGCCTGGTGAAAGGATGTTTGTCACCTTTGTCACTGAGGAGGGTGGGAAGCTTTGAATGCTTTCAGTGAAGGAATTACAAGTAGAGAAGCCATCACTTGGGCCAAGAAAAAGAATCATGAGATTTAGACCTGGAACAACCTTTCAGCTCATTTAGCCCAACATGGGGCACGGCACCTCCATGTCCTGATTCACCTCTCCTCGCTCTTCCCATCTTGATCATGAGAATCATGCCTTTTATACCTTCAGAAACATCTAGTGGGTCTGTGACCTTGTCTCTGTGGGCCCTCTCATCTGGTGGGATCACAACCCATCTCCACCCTCTGATTCTGCCTGAGTCTTTCCATCTGGCCATAAGCCATCCAAAGAGGAGCCTCCTAATGTGTCAAAGACTTGCCTTGGTGTTTTTAAATATTTTGTAGACAGTAGGACAGAATGTGGGCCATTCCCCTGTGGGTGACACCCTTATCTTGTGTCATGGACCTGCCTGCCTTCTCCTCTGGTCACATGGGTCTTCGATGGCAGTCTTTAACTTTAGATTTTCAAAAGTAACATGGTTTATATGAAGAAAAAACAAGTGATATTAGACATGCTGAAGAGTTGGTAAAACTAGTTTGTTTTTTTTAAAGTAGTATTTCTTAATCCTTTCATGAGAGAGTACAATTATCTGGGGGGAGCTCTGGGTGCCTTTGAAAATATTTTTTAAATGATGAATTTAATTTTATAACAAACACTTGAAAATACAAAGAACAAAGTAGGAGGGCTTCTTCTTGGGAGGAAGGATTGGGGAAAGGTGAAATTCTTTTCTTTTTTTTTTTTTATTTGGCTAGGCAATGGGGTTAAGTGACTTGCCCAGGGTCACACAGTTATGTGTTTGAGGCCAGATTTGAACTCAGGTCCTCCTGAATCCAGGGCCCATGCTCTACCCACTGCACCACCTAGCTGCCTGTGAAATTCTTTTAAACACCATCAGGAAAGCATTTTAGAAGTTGTAGAGAGAAGGAAAGAGAGGTACCAGGGTGAAGGGCAGGTGGCAAAAATAGAGCAATTAATCACCACCTCGATAAATACATGTATGTAAGTATATCTATATTTACATATATATGTATATAGGCTTACATCTATATCTACTTGTATACACACAAATATATATGTGTGCACACATAGATTTATATTACATGTATATTTGTATGTAACACAAATGTATGTGTACGTGTATATTTATATATACATATACATATGTATATACACAAATATATAGGTGCATGTATATTTATATCACATGCATACATGTATATATGCAAATGTGTATGTATACATTTATATTGCACATGCACGTGCACATATGCATATACACACAAATGTATGTATGTTCAAATGGTGTCCCAAAAGTCTTAGTGCAGTTTCAAGCTGTGAAGACCACATAAGCTCTTACATAAGCTTTGTGGATGTGGTGAATGTGCAAACTGTCTACCTGGTTCCACTGAATTCACTGCATCCGTGCAGACAATTCTTCCCAAATTTCTCTGAACCCTTCCCGTTTGTCATTTGTTGTAGTATAATAATATTCTGCTCCTTTCACTGACCACAATTTGCACCGCCATCCCCCGGTGGGCAGGCACCCACTTTGTTCTCAGCCCTTGGCTACCACAGAAGGAGTTGCTGTAAAGATTGTTGGGCAGACGAGCCCTTTTCTTCTGCCTTTGATGTCTTTGGAGGTCGGTGCCTTGCTGGGGTATCACGGGATTAAGTAGTCTACGGCTCAGGGACTTGGAGGCCATGATTCCAAAGTTGCTTTCCAGAATGGCCAGACCTGTCAGAACCCTGGGTCCTCCAGGTCTGTGTGAGCTCAGCGTGATCAATGCCGGATCCTACCAGATTGGAAAACCTGTAGGTGCAGCCCGATGGGGAGGCAGGCTGCTTCTCCCATCTGAGCATCAGCTATCTCGGTGCAGACCATCTCCCCTGGATGCTCCCTCTCCTACGTCTGGTGTCTCTCACACCGTTTGAGTGCAGATCATCCCTGGCTGTATGAGAGTGCCCAGCACGGAAGAGCCAATGCAAATGCTTGCTGAATGAATACACGGCCTCCTCTTTACACCTGCCGCGAATCTCTGAAATGCTCTTTGCACTTTTTGTTAGGTTATTCTTTTCAACAAGTTTTCTTGATGGCGTTTGCTTTTCCATCATAGTCCTTTCTGGATACAGCTCCTCCCTTTTGTCTCCTTCCCACCCCCATTGTTTAAATCCTCCTTTGTAACAAGGAAAAACAGGTGAGCAAAACCAGCCGCCGAGGTGGTCACATCTGGCATCCTACACAGCCTTCTGCACTGGGAGCGCCCCACTTCTCTTTCATTATTGCTTCTCCTGCACCAAGATGGGTCATTACAATCACTCAGAGTCTGGCCTCCTTTTAACGTACTTTTTGTTGGCCTCTGGTGGCCATTATGTTTATAGGTGTCTTCTCCTCGCCTGCTCTTTTTATTCTGAGTGGTAGGAGCAACATTCTAACTCCCTTCCCCCCACGCAGGTTGGCCTGGTTTTTCCTTCAAAGGTATTGAGGTCACCTTGGGAATTGGATTGGTTCAGGGGATTTAAAGGCATGGGTGGTTGACCTCTGTTCTGGCTCTTCATTAAAACAAGTCCAAGCGCGTCAGCCTAGCTTACTGATCGTGATGGGTGACTCGTGCGCAGGAGGATTTCATTTGGCTAAGTCCGTTCTTGGAGCCCTTGGTACTTAACCTTGCTGCATCTCCTTCCTACACGATGGCCAACTCAATCTCCTTTTTTTTTCATCTGTTGAATGACGTATGTGTGTCTTATTTTGTTCTGATATTGAACCTAAGCCACCAGGGAACTGCAGGCTGAGTAAAGCCTGGCCAAGGCCACTTGGTATTCATAATTTCTTCCTAAGCACTTTCAATTCCGCACATCATGCTGCTCCATGGACTGCAGCCATGTGGCGTCACCAGGAGAATACTGATGGATTGTCATTGCAGGGAGCAACCTGAGATCCATAAAGGCCTGGTCCCATTTCTCTCATGTAATCCAACCTGTTTTCTTCCTCCAGCCCAATTCTAGATCCAGGTCATTGTCCATTCACAGGATTTAAGACACACATACTGACGACATCCTTATAGCTTCCTGTAAGGTAGGATTTGAACTCAGGTCCTCAGATTCCTGAGCCAGCATTCTTTCCACTGTGCTTTAGTGAATTAAAATTGATACAGGAACTCTCACCCTGGTGTGCAAGTCTCTTTCTCATCTGTCCCCATAGATACTCCGTGGAGCATCCCAGGGTACTGTAGGACTTGTTAGGGCCTTTATACATTTCATGGTTACTGGGACAGTCTCGTCCAGTCTGACCTTGAATTCGCAGGAATGATGCCAGGGGAATGTTGGTCCTGACAGTTCTAACAAGATCGAAAGACTTGAGTGTGGGCCTAGAGATAGACTGTATCTGCTATTTGAGAACCAAACCAGCTACATATGCAGAGAATCCTCTTCAGTAAGTTGAACCTTAAGTGATAGTGACAACCCATGAAGCAGATTTTACTACATTTTTCAAAAAAGAGGATTTTCAACAAATAAGGCAATTACGTTATTTCATTCTCACAATTACCCCAAAATGTCATTGGAGGTAGAGAGTCAAAATATTCCATAAACATTTGTAGCAGAGACTGCAAATCTTTCCCTTCTCCATACACAGTAGGCAGGGAAGATATATAGATGCCTCCTTATTTATTTTGGGAAGCAGGCTTGCATAGTTTGAATAACCCGCCCCAGGGCTGCCCCTGGTGCCCTCTGGTGCTTGTCTCTGAAAGACAGGTGATTATCTGAACCTCTAGCAGTATGCTGGGAGTGGGAGGGGAAAGTGTGTCAACTGTGATAGGTCACCATAAGCCAAAATGGAATTGGAGGAAGAAAGCCTCTTGTTGGATACACAGGAAGATTTCTCCTGGAGTCCTCTCTGATATAAACTCTAAATAAACCTGTCCATATATTGAGCCTTATGAGCCACCTGTGCTTGTAAGGGGGAACTGGTGACCATACCCTGGAAGTGGAGGTTGCAGTGGGTAGGAGGGGCATGTTATCAGATGCTGAAATTCCCAAATTTTTTCTGGGTAGATGTACTGAACTAGAGAAGTAAGAAGGCCCATCAAATATACCCACATCTTTCACGTGGGACACAAGGTCTGCACGTTTGTTAGAATTAGCATAGTACAGTGGAAAAAGTCCTGGATTTGGAATCTTAGGACAGGTGGTTGAAACCCAGCTCTGCCATTTCCTAGCTATGTGGTGTTGGGCAAGTTTTTTTCCTTCCAAACATCACTGTGCCATAACTTCAACTTTCTTATTCATAAAAAGAAGGGGTTGGACTTGATGACCTCTTAGGTCCTTTCCAGCTCTAAATCTATGGTCCCACATAACTCCTATGTGCAGAACAATGGGGGAGGTACTAAGTTTAGATAGGAAGATTGCCTGGAGGAGGTAGCATTGGGTTTTAAGGATGAGTATGAATTTAGCAGGTGAAAAGGGGAGAAGGAACAGTCCAGGTGTAGGGAAAATGTGAGCAAAATTCACTATGAGCGACATCAGCTAATACTGACATTGGCTAGTGCTTTAAGATTTACATAGCAAAGCAGATAATGGCAAGATTACTATCTCCCTTTGACAGATAGGGAAACTGAGGCTCAGAGGAGGAAAATGGCTTGTCAGTGGTCACAGTGGCAGGGAGCATTCTAACTGGGACTCGAACTTTCCCTATTTCAATACATTGTGCCATGGGCATAAGCATGGAAAACAGAGAACAACCCAGTTTGAATGGAGTGTGGCAAATGGGAATAAGAATTTTGTGAAGTAAGATAAGGTGGCAGCAGATTACACGGGGCCTTGAATGCCAATCTGAACTTTAGGTGACAGGGAGCCACTGAAGATTTTTGAGCAGAGATGGGACATGAGCAGGTAGATCTATGCATAAGGAAAATTAGTCTGTCAGTACATGAAGGATGATTTGGAGGAGAGGGGTGATGGGAAAAACTGTTGGGAGGCCATTGCAATCACCCAGGGTGGTGGAAATGAAGCCCTGCATTAGATTCTCACTGGGGTGGTGGGACCAGAGAAGAGGTGGGAGACATTGCAGGGGCACGACTACAAGCACCCTCCCCACCCCACTTTTCAGTGCATTCCTTCATTTATCTGTCATTGCCTGATGAAGGCCTCAATCCCTCTTGGGTGCCTTTATCTGCTCAATTGACAGTTTCTATGGATGATACTGAACATGTCCCCACATGAAAGCAACAGCAACAGAGAATGGGATTTCTTATGGAGCACTGAGCCAGGAGTCAGGAAGAGACTTCAGTTCGATCCCGCCTTTGGCGCTCACGAGCCATGTAAGCCCAGGGAAGTCATCTAAGTATTTGAGCCTCCCCTTATTCATCTGTCGTTTCTGGGACCCATCTTACCTGGTAGCTGCGATAAGATAGGCAGAGCCATATGAATCAGTTAATAAAATAATATTGAGGATCTCTCGAAGATCACAGCCCTAAGAGCTAGAAGATATTTCAGCTGAAAGGCCATCTAGTCCATCTCCTTTATTTTACAGAAGAGGGTGTAGCTTGCCCAAGGTCACATCATCACCACCAGAGGCAGGATTTGAACCCATGCTATGGAATTTTAGAGCCTGCTGTGGTCTCCAGGAAAGCATTACATCATCCAGTGGGAAGTGATCATGGCTCTCCATGGGAAGGAGAGAGAGAGAGAGAGAGAGAGAGAGAGAGAGAGAGAGAGAGAGAGAGAGAGAGAGAGAGAGAGAGAGAGAGGTACAAGGACTAACCCAAAGTCAGGAAATGACAGAGATAAGACTGGGACACCTCTGTGACTTTGGCAACCCAGATGTCAGGGAGACTCTCAGGCCAGGTTTCCATAATTCTTGCATTTTTTCTGAGCAGAATTCAATGGAATGTTGCCTTTACTGATCTCAGGATTTCAATTCAACACAGAGACCATCTAGTTTGACCTCTACCTGGACAAGAATCCTCAGGTTCTGGAGCCTGAGGGTCTGAGTTCAAATACTGCTTGGGCTATTTACTATCTCTGTAGCCCTAACCAAGACCCTTGCCTTCTCTGAGCCTCAGTTTCCTCGAGGAAAGGGAGATTGGCCTAGAAGATCAAGTCTGGATTTGTGATCCTATGACCCTAGTGCACATTCATACTTTCTTCAATGAGGAGTAACTCACTTAATTTCTGGGCAGCCCACTCCACTTTTATAGAGATCCCGTTATTAGTGTGTCTTCTCTTACAGCTGAAATCTGCCTTGCCCCAAGTGCCAACTACTACCCATAATTCTGCCCTCTAAGCCCATGAAAAACACAGTGAGTCTGTCTTCCACTTGGTAACTAGGCAAACACTTAAGGCAGCTGTTAGAGTCTTCTCCTCTTCCTCCTCTTCCTCTTCCTCTTCTTTCCTCCTCTTCCTCCTCCTTCCACCTCAGTCTTCTCTGCTCTACACTGCAATCCCCATTTCCTTCATCTAGACCCTCGTTCTCCTGTTCCCCTTCCTCTGGGCCTTTCTTAGGATATTGATGGTGTAGGCCTGTCAGCTCCTTCTACCAATGAGGACCAGGAACTGTTCTGCAGCTTATAGTCTTGGGGAGTTTCAGGGATAGGGAGTAGGGAGGGCAGGGGGAAATGAAGAGGTTAAGGATCACACATCCAGTATATATCCCTGTGACTCTTAGACCAGCCATGGCATCCAGTATGACATGTTTGGAATGTGACACTCCAGGTGTGGTCAGACCAGGGCAGAACACAGAGGGCCCATCACCTCCTATTACTTCTGGGCATTCATGGTAATGGTTAATGTAGCATCCAAGCCCATTATGTTCTATGGCGTGACATTATGCTGTTGACTCATTGCTACAAAGCTGCCACTCCTTGTCCTCCCAGCCCCAAGCCCTGGGTCACCACTCCTGCCCCGTGTGCTGCCTTTTTAGAAATGTCTTACCCACCTCCCAGGGATGTTGGGAGGAAAGTGCTTTGTAATCCTTAAAGCTTGCTATGGGGATCCCAGGATTTTACAGCTGGAGGGGGATCTCCAAAGCCAAATTTAAGACGCCCCCATTTTATAGATGGGGAAGCTGAGGCCAAGAGATGTTAAAAGACTTGTTGAAAGGTCCCAACGGGGAAACCCACTCTCCTTTTTTCCTTCCTGGCCACAAAAGGCAGGAATGTCAATGAGGGTGTACTTTCTACCCCATCATGCCAGCTGGTTTGCCCTTGGGCAAAGTTGTGGTCTGGGATGGGGGTCAGCTGCTCTTTGTGTCTTCTTTCCTTTGGTACAGGACTTTGTCAGATCTCAAAAGGTCCAAGAATGGGAGCCCATCACAGAATTAATTGGCGGCTGAGCCCAGTGACAGGCATAGCCCCAAGGGGCAGACTGAAGGCTGCCAGCACCATGTTCTGCAAGGGAGAGAAGCACTTCCTCTGTTGACTATGGGACATTCAGATGTGAACTTGATGGGGTGGATGATTTGTAGCTACTCCTCTAGTCTTGAGCCCACTCTCCCCAGGGGACAAAGTGCAGAAGGGAGAGGGTCTTCCTGACCGGGCATGTTTTGTGCTTCTGTGCTTTGTGATAGGGATGGGGCATTTTGTATTTTGGTTCTTGCTATATCTTTTCAGTAAGTATCTCTAATTCATGCTAATTGGCTAAATGACATTCGGGCACTCATCACTGGGCAATCCATGATGTAGAGGAAGATCTTAACTCTAGCTGGTGATTGCTGTTGGGAAGAACACACCAGAAGAGGGGGTTTTGGCCAATAGCATTGAAAGAATCCCTCCCATTGACCCTCAAGACCCTCTGGAGCCCCAAGGCTAAGATGTAGTATCTTTGCTTGAGTACACGGGGTAGGAGAGTAAGTCCAAAGTGTTACTAGATTCACAAATGTGTTCGTTCAAATTTCTGTGTAACATGGTCAGCAGCTGGTGTCAGCGATGTGTTATCTGACCGCACCAATTGTAACAGCTCGGTGAGGCCTTGTCCCAGGTGGAGTGACGAGGTTCTTGGAGGCTCCGCCAGCCATGGGCTGGTGATGTACCATGGGCCTGGTCTGTGGGCAAGGGCTCACCTGCCTAGGCTTGGCCACCGGAGAAGGCAAGAGTTAGGCCACAACTCATGGCGGTGCTCCATTTGTCAGGGAAGGCCTTCCGTGGCCTGCCTTCAGTTACACCTCACTGCCCTTCACATGTGCCACGGTCCAGTCAGACTCACCTTTTATTTTTCCTCCATCTCCACGGCTTTGCCCAGGCCATCTTCCAGGCTCAGGAGGTGCCCCCTCCTTGCCTCTTCCTCAGGACAAACACCACCTACTGCAGGAGGCTTTTCCCATTCCCCAACCAAGTGTTAGTGCCTCATCCCCCAAAGTTACCTCTTACTGATGATGCATATACAACTAAGCCTTTCTCCCTGGTTGTCCCTCATGCCTGGAATACTTGCCCTCCTCATCTCTGCCTCCTGGCTTTCTTCTAGTCTCTTGTTAAACCCCCTTCCTGCAAGAAGCCTTTCCTGGTCCTCCTCAGTCTTAGTGTCTTTCCTCCAAGATCATCTATAGTTTATCCTATTGCACCTGGCTGAAAAACAACTGAACCACAACAAAAATATGTCTTGTTTGTACATAATCGTTTACAGGTCTCCCCTAGCAGACTGTGGTCTCCTTGAAGACGGAGACCATGTTTTTGCCTTTCTTTGTATTCCCAGAGCTTAGCACAGTGCCTGGCACATAATAGATGTTTAACAAATGCTGATTGACTGGCTATATACCTATCCGTGTTGTCTTCCCCTGCCTAGACTGTACGATCCTGGAGGGCTGGGTCTGTCTCACTTTGAGGCTTACTGTTTGTTGATTAAGGGGAGGGAGCACGCACATTAATAAATAAAATCCTGACCCTTTTGAAGTTAGCACAGACGACCTAGCCAATCATCTTCCTTCAGAAGGAGAGATGGTCAGGAGACCAGGTGACAAGACCAGGAACTCAGGTGCATCCTATACCACAGCATGACCTAATTGAGTGTAGCTGCCTGACGGACTTGATTGTGGGAAGGAGTGACCTCACTTAATAAATAATTTTGTGCCTGGGGCAAGTAGCCTGAAAATCTCTACCCAGTGGCACTGGACAGGCTGCTGCGGCCTAGACGGTAAGGTAACGTGGGAGAACTCATCTTGAGTTCAGACACAGGTACACTACTTTAACTAAAATTACCCTTGCTAACTATAATTATTTCTTGGACGCTGAACTCCCTAACTCCCATTACGCCTCCCTAATTAACAGCCTGACAGTATCTGAAACTTAATGATAAAAGTCTAGTCACTTCTGTAGGCTTGGCCTGGGTCTCAAGGCTGGAAGACCCTTTCCCCCTACCTTGGACTCCCCTCACTCAATATCTTTGTAAATTTAGCTAGGTTTTTAAAAAATAATATCATTAAAGCCCCTTCTCCATTCCCACACTCTTGGATTTTACTGAGTTGTCCCAAGACAAAAACTAGATTTGTTTTCTGAATATTCAAAGATACTGATGATAAAAAATAAGACTGAAATATGAGAAATAGGACATATGAGACTGAAATATGAGATTGGAAGCCAAATGAAACAGAGAGAGCCTCAGATACCATTTCTTCCTGTCTTGACCTTCCAGAAGATTCTCTAAAAAGGGCTTTTGGGGTCAAAAATACACAGAAGTAAAGTAAATAAAAACCAGCCACACTATTGGTACAAAGGGGTTTAGAGCTGCTGTGTACAAAGAAAATGTAAGAAATCAGAGAAAGAGAATTTGACCCTCAGCTATCTTCTCCCCGGCTAAAGTCAGACCCTGGCATAAGGGCCAACAGTCTTTGTGAAAATGACTTTTAAAAAAACAACTGCCATCACCTCGCTGCCCTCCTCCAGCCCCCCAAAGTCCACCCTTCCTGCCTCCCAGGCCCAGAATGGGGCCTGAAGAACCTCAACATTTGTGAAGTCACTGTACAGTGCGGTGGCCTTGCCGAAGGGCTAGCGGATGGACCTTCAGAAGTCGGAACAGAATGGATTTGTGCTGGCTGTCAGGACTCATGAGTCTGGAGGCTTGTCCTCAGGCCACCCCAGGAGTAAGGCCCCGCTTCTGGCTGGTAATGGTCCCCCGTCAAGCTGTGAGAAAGCTGTCTCCCATCCTCCCCCCTCCCTTTTTTTTTCCAATCCCTCCCCACTACCCACACCTGCCTCCCCTAACCCCACTTTAAAGCGCATCAGGACTCTGGGATCTGGTTCAACTTCTGATCTTTGGATTCCAAAGACTTGTACTTATCCTCAAACATGGTGGGGTTTGGTTGAACATGGAGGACTGGCTTGATCTGAAAGACGGTGAAGCCTTCCTGATTCTTCTCATTATACATCTTTACCCTGTGTTCTACCTCTGGGCTGGTCAGGGCTGAACTGGCTGGGCTAGGCCTTCTGAGATTTACTAGGTCCAATCCTTTCTGTGCTAAGCAGGAATCCTCCGAGAAGGAGGAGAGGAGTTCCTGGACCACAGTGTTGTTGACCTGGGGCTGGGAGGCCTTCACCGGGGGGAAATTCCCCCCCTGTTCCAACGGGCAGAGCTCTGAGGACTCATCCCGGGTCGTGCTGAAGTCTGTTGAGGAGCCCAGGGTCTGACTACTGTCACTCTGGGCCCATGTGACTGAGCTGCCCATGGAGCAGGACATGCTCCCGGATGTGATGCTGGGACAGGTGCCATTGCTACCCAGTTTCAGGGGCATGTCCACTGTGAACCGGTCAGAGGAGGTGTCAGGATGGTGGATATCAATGGCGGCTGTGGTGATGACACAGATGGCTGGCTCAGGAACCCCACTGTCTGTAGGCAAATGAGAAAAGTTGGAATTAAGAGGGTCTGACAATGTACCTCCCCAACCCTCCACTCAATAAATTCCAGTGGCTTCCTATTACCTCCAGGATCAAATCTAAAACCTTCTGTTGGGCTTTTAAAGCCCTTCATCCCCTGCCCCCTTTCTACCTTCCCAGTCTTCTTACCCTTCCCTCTCCACCATGTATCTAGGATATGTAGACACTGCTATTCCCTCATGACATCCCATCCCCCAACTCTGACTGCCCTGGCTGAATGCTCTCTCTCCTCCTCCTTGCCTTTGCCTCTTGGCTTCCCTGACTGCCTTCAAGACTCAGCTCAAATCCCAGTGTCTTCAAGAAGCTTCTCATGGTTCCCTACCTCTACCCCTCTCCCCCTTACTGCTAGAACCTGCCCTCTTCACCTTCCTTCCATTTCCACCGTATGTTTCTTGTATGTGCAGATATTTGTGTGTTTTCTTCCCATTAGAATAGGAGTCCTTGAGCAAAAGCATTGAGTTTTTGCCTTTTGAGATTATATCCCCAGCACCTGGGACAAATGCCTGGCATAGCATGAACACTTAATAAATGCTTGTAGACTGACTGAGAGACGATAATTTCTGTGAAAAGAATATATTTTTTGAGTGTCTCTTAATGGACTTCAAGCTCATTACATGTCAAAAGCTGGGAGGCAGAGAAAAGGAGAGAGCTATGTGCCTGTGCCTGAGACAGTGGGCACAGCTGCCAGCTTATTACCCTAACCTATGTGAGGGCACCATCAAAGAGTCACTGCAGAGACTGGAAAAGCGGCCTGGGTGTGGAGGAGGGAGGGGTGAGTGTTGATGGAGAGTTAGCATCTATGTGAAGCGCTTGGAAGTTTATGAGTTTGAGAGTGGTAGAAAGGTGGGAAGGAACATCACGTAAATGTGAGTCAGTTTGGTGTGAATAATGAGTGAGGAGGAGTGTGGAGATGGTGAGCATTGGCCTGGTCCGGCTGTGCTGGGGGCACGGTGGGGAACCCCAGAATGCATGGCTGCTCCCCACCTTACATCGCATGGCCCAACAGAGAAGAGCAGAGAGGAGACACTGTTAATTAGGTTAGGCTGATTACCTAGATAGGACATTTTCTGATCTCTTTCTGGTTCTGTATGGGAAAAGGGTGATGGGCACCAGGGCACAGAATGATCCGGGCTGTGGGGTATTTGTGATGGTGAGGGACTTTTAGTGACATAATCTAGTCTTCAATGTCGCCTGGTCTACCGATGCCTATAACTGCACCCACATCTCTCTAGCCTTTAGAAACCGCACTAGCTCCTAAGACCCCTAACATCCCCTTATCTTCTCTCTCTCCTTCCCTTCTTGGCTAAACCACTTGAGAAAGTCATCAGCTGCCTTAATTTCTTCTCCTCTCCCCGGAGGCTCAGGGGTCTTCCACCTCATCATTCCACTGAAACTGCTCTCTCCAAAGTCACTGAAGATCCCTTCACTGAGTCCTCATGCCCTTTTGGCCCCTGTGCATCCCTTACCAATGCTGACCACCCTCATCTCCTGGATGCACTCCTTTTTCTGGGTTTTCAAACACTGCTCTCTCTTTTGGGGGAGAGGGCAGGGGAAGTCAATCAAGGTTAAATGACTTGCCCAGTGTCACACAGTTAGTAAGTGTCTGAGGCCAGATTTGAACTCAAGTCCTCCTGACTCCAGGGCCAGGGACCTCCTGGTTCTTTTTCTACCTGTCTGGCTGTTCCTTTGTCAGTCTCCCACACTGGCTCATCATTCCTAAGAAAGGGGATCAGAAGGCAAGGTATCAGATGGGCTCTCTCTTCTCCTCTCTCTCTCTCTCTCTCTCTCTCTCTCTCTCTCTCTCTCTCTCTCTCTGTCCTCCTCTCTCTTATTCTTTCTCTGTCTCTCTTCTCCTCTCTCTGTCTATGTTTCTCTTCTCTGTCTCTGTCTCTCTCTCCTCCTCCTCTCATTCTCTGTCTCTCTCTCCCTCTCTGTCTCTCTCTCCCTCCCTCTTTCTCTATCTCTCTATCTCTGTCTCTCTTCTCCTCTCTCTCTGTCTCTGTCTCTCTCCCTTTCTCTACCTCCCTCTCTCTCCTTCCATTTGGTGACCTTGTCAGCTCCTGGGGCTTTATTGATTCAGATGATATATTTCCAGTCTCATTCTCTCTCCTGAGCTACTGTTCCATGTCGGCAGCTGTCCATTAGACATTTTGGACTGGATCTCTGGCTCCAAATCTGACTTTCTTTTGACCTCATTAACACTGATCACCTTTTCTTTGCTCTGGTCAGACCTCATGGAGTACTGAGTTCAGTCCTGGGCACCATCTTTTAGAAAAGACATTCACAAAATGGGAGCATGTGTAGAGGAAGGTGAGGAGGCTGAGAAATCCTGACACGGAGGGATCAGTTGAAGGTATTAATGCTGTCCACTCTAAAGAAGAGAAGGCTTTAGGAATAGCTGGGTAGTGTGTGTGTGCACTTGCACGTGCGTGCGCATGCGCACACACACACACACACACACACACACACACACACACACACACACACCATCTTCAAGGATTTGAAGGGCTGTCATGGACAAGTAGGATTGTTCTTCTTGCCTCCAGGTACCAGAACTTCAAAGAATAGGTAAGACAGATTTTGGCCAGAAGAAAGAATTGCTGACAATAAGAGCTGATCCAAAGTGGAACAGGTGGCCTTGGGTGACAGGGAACTCCACATTAGTGGAGATCTTCAAGTGGGGATTTAGTGACCACTCTTCACTACCTATGAGAGCCCTTGGAGCTTGGAGATTCTGACTGAAAATTAGGTGCTCAGAGCCTAGGAAAGAGAAATTCCCATTCAGTTGAATGTGTTTGATCATTGCCAACTGCTGGGGTCATAGAGACATGACTGTCAATTAGGAGACCTTGCTTTCCCAAGTACTCGAGTGAATAGGAGGTGCTAGCTTAACTACTGCTGGGGTCAGGGGTCTTTCCTTTCTATGCAGTATCTCCAGCCATAAGAAAAAAGCAACTAAGGTCAGGGTGTTAATGTAAAAAGCAAATCTATTTGTCTGTCTGTCTGTCTATCTATTATCTACTTATTCCTATAGAAACAGATCTTTAACTCACCTGCCTTTAAAATTAAGAACAAAATTGAGGAAACAAAACTTTATTCCAAAAGCATAACACATATTTTTAAAAGTTTCAGTTCTATATTCTAAAAAATTGTGGGGGCTTCACGGAAAGTGAGAATGGAGAAAGTGAGAAAAGCAAGGTGAAGAAAGTGAGAGGAAAGGAGAGAGAGAGAGCATGAGAGAGGAAGAGAGGTTTGGCTACCTGCTGGTGACTGTTACTCAGAGATTACAAGCTATTCAAGGTTAGCTTCAGAGTATTATCATTTGTTACCTATTTGTTCTTTAAAAGTCCCAACTCGTTCCCAATCCTTCCATCTTTAGCGGCTCTGTGCTAGCTGAAATAACCAACCTATGAAGGTGTGACTAGACGGTCCTGGGCTGCAGGAGCAGAATGCAAGAGAGAGTCCTTCTGAGGGCTAGAGGTCAAGGTTGGTTCCTGGTGTGGAGCTTCCCTGTTCTGATCAGGACTGATCTCTTCCTCCTCTCTCTCCTCAGGTGGTATTCGCTCTGAGGTCATGTACTTATCATCACTCCTGGGCTTGTTTTCACATAGACCCAAGGGCTGTATTTGTATTCCTGTCATGGGACCCTCAGGGAAGTTAGGATCTCATATATGTCACACAGACACTGAATTCATGGATCAAATTTAAAAAAAAAAAAAGAATTTGCTGTTCAGGAGGAAAAAAAAATAACAGATTATCCTTGAAGAAAGATTGCACTGAGAATTTGAGAAGGAAAAGATTGAACCCAAGTTCAAAATCCTAGATCTGCCATTTACTGTTTGTGTGACCTTGGGCCACGATTTCCTCATCTCTAAAATAAAGGCATTGATTAGCTGGGCCCTAGAATCTCTTCCAGATCCAAACCCCATTCGTGGATCTATGAAAACGCCTGCCATGGAGAAACATGTGTCTGCACCATGGCAGAGATCAGACCCTTCAGGGGCTCTGGGTTCTCTTGGCTACTTTGTTTGCCACCAGGTGAGGAGGTGGGGTCTTACCCTCAGAACAGACAAGGGATGATTCTTCTGCCGAGGTTCTTGTGGGCAGCACAGAAGAGAAGAAGGACGGAAATCCCGCAAATAATCTATACAGAATGACATCTGCCTCGTGGCGGCCACATGTTGGGGCATATTTGGAGGGTCAGTTAGATCTTAGGGAAGGAGACTTACCGCTGCTAGGCTCATTGTGATACTGGCTGATGGAGCTAGTCATGTCATCCTTCACCATGGCTTCTGGGAGGGGGAGACAGAGAGGGAAACTCTGAGCTTTCCTTAACATTAATGGAGTATCTGTAGGATGCTAGGCATCCATTCATTCATTCATCTGTTTGACAGGCATTTATAGAGGGCCTGCTAGATGCTAGATGCTGGAGATGAAACTGGCCCCTATCCTCAACAACCTTTCATTTTACTGGGGAAAATAACATACATGCCAGTAAGTAAATATAAACCATATGCCTATGTGTATGTATGTGTATATATATATATATATATATATATATGTAAACATATATATATATATATATGTAAACATATATATATATATATATATATGTAAATATATATATATATGGGCAGCTGGGTGGCTTAGTACATAGAATGCACTGGAGTAAGGAAGACCTGGGTTCAAATCTGGCCTCATACATTTGCTAGCTATGTGACCCTGGGCAAGTCACTTAACCCTGTTTGCCTCAGTTTCCTCATCTGTAAAATGAACTGGAGAAGGAAATGGCAAACCCCTCCAATATCTTTGCCAAGAAAACCCCAAATGGAGTCACAAAGAGTCAGACATGACTGAAAAGGACTAAATAACATACTTACTTAGACTAAATAAAATAAGTATATATTTCCTTATCTCTATAATACAGGCATTGATTTAGATGAACCTTAAGAATGCTTCCAGATCCAAATCCCATGAAAACATCTGCCAGGGAGAAACAGGGCATTCAAAAGCAATTGGTCTTGTCTCAGTCTCATTGTATAACCCAACATATACCTAGACCTATACATACCTAATACACACACACACACATATACATACATATATACACACACACACATATATCCCTATACCTATAACTATACATCCATACACCTTTTGTGCCCTTCCTGATTCGAATGGTTGCCTGAGTCAGCTCTCATGTGTGAGATCCTCACACTCAGCATCATGGGACCGTGACATGCAGCTGTACGCTGATAAATATTTAACAATCAGCTCTCTGAAGGAAAAAAATGTAGCAGGACACACTTCAAAATTTAATCTGCAATAACATTTCCTCCATCACTCTCTTCAGGCTAGAAAATTAAAAAAACTCGATAAATCGAGCCTTGATGTGTATCATTTGCTGATTTCTGAGCTGTAAATGCCCACTTTGAAAATTTAACAAGCAGCTCTCCTAAGCCAGTACAGGCTGGCTCTTAGCACAGCCCTGCCGATATCCCTCTTCCCTCATCCTCTAGCTCTAGTCCCATCTCCACCAAAAATCTCTCCTGGATAACTCTAGCCCAACATCGCTCTCTCCCCTTCCCAACTCCCCAGTATACTAAGTATTCCATACATTGCATAATTCACAGTGATCTTCAATCCAGTGACTTTTCTTGTGCTCTCATTGTCTTGGGTGGGAACTTTGCCTCTCTAATCCCACTACCCAGTCCAAGAGCAGGACCTTTATTTGCTCCATCCCTGGTCTCTTCCACAGCATCCAGCAGAGGGAAGGTCATGGTGGACACTCAATATAGACTTTGGAGTTTCTTAGCCTGGTATCTATGAGGCTAAACACCCCCCATCCCACTTAAAAAATGCATTTCTTTATTTTATTTTAAATAGCTGTATTTCATTTAAAAGGGTTTCCTCTGTAATCCTATTTTTTTAACAGGCATTTAAAAGCATTATCCCCAGAAGGGGTTCATAGATTTTTCCAGATTCTTAAAGGAACAAATGGGTTAACAATTCCTGACTGGGAAAGTAAACAAACTTCAATGCCAACAGCGACCAAGTATTCTGTCCATGTTTTGCAGGTAAGGGAAAAGCGGCTCCTTGAAAGAGGTGACCTGCCAGGGGTCTCAATAAAGTAATGGCCCAGCCAGGAGCTGAATTCATGGAGTTAAATGGAAAAGGTCCTGAGACCCTTCCCCGGGACTGCAGCATGGGTTGGGGGTGGCAGCCATGGCCTTGAAGGGAGAGTGGAGTTTGTGGACTGCTGAAAGCTTGGGCACGCGGTCAGCTCCTCTGAGAGGGAGCCTTTGCCCAGCCCGGTATCTAGCTGAAGCGCTAAGAGCCTCCTCTCTCTAAGTGCTCTGGGGGAGGGGAGGCTTCGGAAAGGCTGAGCTCATCCCTGGGAGCCCGAGGACACCCTGCCCTCCCGCCCCCCAGCCCAGGACCTGACTCTGGAGGCCCATAGCGGTTTGCAGGTGAAAGGAACAGATGTTTTCCGAGGAGCGCTCTCCCCACATGACAAGACCCAAACCACCAAGCAGCGTGGCCCCAGCCTCCCAGGCAACACGCCTGTTTTCCGCATCCCATAGGTTCTTAAAAGGCTTTTTGGGCCCCTGTTGATCCTTAAATGTCTCCAGTCAGAGGTGTGTCTTGCGCTAATGTCTGAGTTTAAAGGGGCTGGATGAGTCGCCTTGGGGCGTGCTCCTGGACCGGCAGAACAATGCTCTTGCCGGGAGCTGATGGCAAAACACACTTCTTTGTGCCCATCCATAATTCATACTCTAAATGCCCTCTCCCCATCACGGCTGGGGGCGTCTGCCCAGGCATGTTGGGAAGGGAGACGTAGCTGGTCCCCTTTGGGATTAGAGAGAGGAAATCCAAGGATGCCAGCAGCAGAGGGGTGGACCAGACCTGGGGGAACAGACTGTATGCTAGGTTGAGGTAATGGAGGGCAAGGAGGGTGGATGGCACAGATCCCTTCTGTCCAGCTTGGGCAGCTCAAATGTGGGGCAGGAGTGAGTCAGCTGGAGGCAGCCCCTTTAGGTCTCAGCATTCTCTGGTGATGAGACCCATTCCTGCTTCAGGATAGGCATTGTTACAGGGGAGTGAGCACAGGTGTAACCAGGGTGAGGCGGTGGGGGTGTTGGCCAATGTTGCCTGATATACAGAGCTCTTGTAGTCCTTTGGCAATGTAGAAAAAAACCTATGTTCGTAATAACATACTGGTAGTAACACAGAATGGGAAGCTCCTCTCTCCCTGCAAAACTTGTCTGATTGGAGGTGTTTGCCCCTGGTGCAAACATCACTAAGGACAGCTAGGGACATAGAGGAAAGAAGTCTTTTCTTTGGGATTTGTACAAAGCCCTGACATTCCCTCAGCTCCCAATCTAAGCCCGGGAAAATACTTCAGGGGTTATGATTGGGGATGTACAGATGCTACTTCCACAGGTATGGATGGCAAACTCTTTATAACTTAAGATTATGGTGTCATGGGTTGCTATGATTGAAAACAAAATGCTTGCCCCGTAGATGAGCCCCCTTGCATGTAGGCTTTGAGGGCAGGAAGTATCTTAGATACTTCATTGAGTTCAAATCTGGCCTCAGACACTTACTAGCTGGGTGACCCTGGGTGAGTCACTTCACCCTGTGTGCTTCAGTTTCCTTCTCTGTAAAATGAGCTGGAGAAGGAAATGGCAAAGCACTCCAGTATCTCTGCCAAGAAGATCCCAAATGGGGTCAGGAAGGGTAGAGCATGATTGAAGAATGGCTGAACAGCAACAAATGGTGTTGGGACTGAACCTACCCCACAGTCCAGTCTTCCCAGTCTGTTCCCTAACCTGCTGAGCTAAGGGGCCCCAAACTAAAGGCCTTGAAGGTTAAAGATCAGACCCCAGGTTTCCTGTACCTGGAATGTTTACCCATCCCATCTGGATTTGCTGAATTCTACCTGACTGTTAAAAGCCAATTCAAATGCCTCTCCCTCTATGAAATCTTCCCTGAAATTCATTTGTAATGAATTTTCACACAGTACTTTCTTTTGTATAGTTCTAATACACTTACCACAATGTTGTGCCTTCTAAAAATCACACCAGCACATTAAAGTTGGAAAGGATGTAGATCAGCTGGTACCTGAACAGGAATTCCCTTTGTCACACCCTTGACAAGTGTTAACATGACCTTTGCTTGAAGACCTTTGGTGACAGGGAGCTCACTACCTCCAGAAGCAGGCTATTCCCCTTTGGGACAGATCTTAAGTTTTAAACATATTCCTCTTAAATCAAGTCAGAATCTGTCAATTCCGCTCATCAAACCTAGCTCTGCCTCTGAGGCCAAGCAGGAGGAATCTAGTTTCTCTTCCTCAACCTATCATCCCTCAGTCTTCTCCTCTCTGGGTTAAACAGCCCAAGTTCCTTCAGTCTATGTTAGTATGAAATGGTGAGCAGTCTTCTCATCATCTCCTCAAGGATCTGGGCACGCTCCTCGATTCTAGTTACACGCACTGGTGTCTTATGCTCTTACTAGACTACATGCTCCATGAGGAGAGGGTCATGTGTTAGGCGATCTTTTTATTTGTCCCGGGATCCAACAAAGTATTCTACAGAAAGAGACATGTTGTGAATATTATGTTTTGAGGTAGTCTAGTGTGGTGGTTAGAGGGCTGGCCTTGGATTCTGTAAGAGCTGGGTTCAAGTCATAGGACTGCCATATACTTGCTGTCTGACTATGGGTGAGCCACTCAAATACTGTAGCATTCCAGGTAACTTGCAATTATAGAGATAAGTTGCTGACCTCTATTGATGGAAGGCCTTTCTCTCATTGTGTAAATATTCCAATGGATCTGCGATCTCACTGAAGTGGAAATTCTTTCCAATGGTGCAGAGTGCCTCCCATCTATCTATCCCTGCCCTTTTTGTAGAACTCCTATGACCTCCTGAAAGTTTATCGTGGAGGGATTAAGGGTGGGGTGGGAGTCCACCCAACATGGCCTTCCTTAATTTCTTTTGGTATGGTAGGTATCCCAGTGGAGAATTTGAACTGTCCACCAGCCATTTTCCCATCTTGCCATGTTACCAGACCATCTCTTTTGGGAAGGGTACATTTCTTTGTTGTTCTTGACTTCAGTTCACCTTTGTCGTTTCTCGGTGGTTCTATGTTGCGATCTGCTCACACCCACCATGCACCTCTGCCCTCCACAAGATGCCCATTTGGAATTCTTTGGAATATCATACTGTTAGCCCATTGGACTCTACTATGATGAAATCACAGGTCCAAATGTTATCATCTGGGGGAAGAAAGAATGTGTAAGAAACTGGAAAACTCATATGGGCCCTTCTCCTAGAAGTTGAAATGGCCTAATTCCATCCAAAAGGCCAGTGCCCTCAAAGCCTGGCCCCCTGACCTTCCTTGCTGGTCCCTCAGTGGAATGTGAGCATGGAAGAGAGGGCCGCCCCAATTTAGGAATAAAAATCCATTTAGAGAAAAATCCCTTCCCTCTGGTGAGTTCATCACGTAATTTTGATCTCCGGGCCAAGGAAAAAACAGTAAATTTGGTGCTTCCATAAATGCCAACCCAGTCAGAGGCTGCCGATTCCTCTTCTTGCCTACCTTCCCCCATCCCAACTTCTGTCAAGGTTGGGCTGCAAGCGTCTTCTCAATGGCTCCAGTGTTGCAGCTGCTAACAGGCCAGCCTGGAATAGCATTTGTGTACATTTTTATGACGGTATTTGGAAAGGGAGGAAGGGGCTGTAAGGGGTTCCAAGCATCCTTCTGCGCCTCCAGCCTTACTGTTTTTATTTCTGCTCTGTCCTTCCCAGCTTCACCAGCTCCTTTCTGTTCAGTTGGTTTTTCCAGACAAAAGAACTATTCTCCTCATAAGAGGCACTGGCGGGGCCAGGCCAACTTGCTTGAGTATAATGGAAAATGTGCCCTGGGATTATTTAAAGAAGGACTGTGCTCCAGTGGAATGGGCTGCCCTGAGCTCAGCTGGTGAGGATGGCTGGGAATTAGCTCAAACCTCAGCCTGCTTGGCAGTGTCCCATCCTAGAGATGCTTGATGAGTAGACAGCAGGGGATGCATTGTGATTTGAGGGCAGTCCCCTGCCCCAAATATTGCCCCCAGTGCTTATCATGGGGCCTGAACATTCACTCTTAGAGAGTCATTTCTTGGGAGTTTTGAGGACTTTTTCATCTCCAAGAATCCCTTTTGAATGAGCAGGGATCCCCGAAGCCTGTGCCCTCTTCTGGTGGCATTTGAAGTCCTTCACAACTTGGTTCCAGCTGACCACTCCCCTTCATGCCCTCTGTTGTTCAGCCAAACTGGCTACTTCCCGTTTTTCCAGACTTGTTCCTTTATACCCCTCCATATTGGTACAACCCAGAAACACTGGCTTTCTTGCTGTTGGTCACACACAACATTCCATCGACCACATTCGTGACTTCACACAGGCTCTTCCCATGCCTGGAATGCACTCCCTCCTGCCCTCTGCCTCTTAACATGCAGAGTTGCCTTCAAGCCTTAGCTCAGCCCAGGGGATGAAGAACATCTGGTCCGCTCCCATGCCCTCAATTTCTGGGTAATAAGAACTTATATTTTTGTAGGCTCTAAGCCCTCACAATTGCTCTGATAGGTAAGGAGGGTAGGCACTATTAACCCCCTCTTACAGAGCTTTGAACTGAGGCTTTGAATCGTGGCCAAGGTCACACAGCAGATGAGCGTCCAACACTGGCCTGCAGAGCCCAAGCCCAGCCAGCACTCTTCACACTACATGACCTCGCCTCTCAATGGACATGCTTGGGTCACAATAATAACAGCTAGCACTTACAGTACACTTTGAGGATTACCAGTACATGCAATACATGATTGCATGTGATCCTCACAACCTTGCATGGTAAGTACTGTTATTAACCCAATTTTACAGTTGGGGAAACTGAGGCAAAGAGCAGTTAAGTGACTTTCCCAGGCTCACACAGCTAGTATTTAAGGCAGGATCTGAACTCAGGTTTTCCTGATTCCATGTACAGTACTCTCTTCCCTATGCCATATAGCCACCCAACACGTAATTGTGGGTCATGGAATCCTAGGATTTAGAGTTTGAAGGGATCTTTGACATTATCCAGTCCAATTCTTCCAATTATAGGAAACACAACTGAGGAACTGTCAGGGCTGAGGTTTGAACTTAGGTCTTCTGAGATAAGGTAAATTTTCCCTCTTCTATGCTAGGGTCATGAGATCATAGATTCAGAGATGTAAGAGAGCTTAGAGATCATCTAATTCAATTGCCTCTCATCCCTCTATTTGTTAGATGTGGAAACTGAGGCTCAGGGGTAAATTGACTTACTCAAGGTCACACAGGTAGAGCAAGGCGGCCAAGGGCAGTAGTTGTACCCCCTGGTGAGTTTCTTTTGGGGTCTCCATTTTGGGTAGGGGCCCAGGTCCAGCATGCCTTATTCTACTCCTGGCTGTGTTTCTGCCTACAAGCTTTGCTACCATGCACATGGAAGGACCTTGTTTTTTTCTCCCTACCCTTTCTCCAATTCCCTTTTATGTGTTGTCATCTACTATTAGAATGTAAGCTCCTTGAGGGCAGGAATCTTGTTTCTTCTTGCTTGTATTTGTATCTCCAGCACGGAGCACAGAGCCTGGCATACAGTGAGTGCTTAATAAATGCTTATTACCTTGAATCCAACCTGGAATGTGAAATCTTAAGTTTCCAGGCCAATAGGGTTTTTGGCAGTGGGCAGGATGGCTGCAGAGAATGCCCAAGGCTCTATTCCTTTGTATCGTCCTGATACTTTCCTTCATCAGCACCCAGAGCTCTTTGTAACCATGACCTCATTAATCCTCCCAAAGCCCCAGTCAAGTGGAGAGCTGACAGCCTTCATTATTGAGGCTTTGCCTTCTGGGGAACGCAGCCTGACCTGCCCATGGTTGTAGCATCAGGGAGGGGAGGCAGGTGAGGGCAGGTGGCATGAGTCAGTGACAGAGACCGGGAGGGAACCCAGGGATGCTGATTCCCAGCTCAGTAGAAAAAAAAATGCCTGAAAGATTGAGAGTGACGCAGAGTCATTAGATTTCTGAGCTAGAGGCAGACTACTCTGGCAGAAAGAGCATGGGATTTGGAGTCTGAAGAGCCAGGTTCAAATTCCAGCTCAGCTGTTTAGGATCACCAGATTTAGACCTGAAAGGGCCCTTGCAGCTCAATAATTCCAGTCCTTTCATTTTATAGACGAGGAAACTGAAAGCTCAGGGAAGTTCAATGACATGCCCAAAAGTACGTGGCTGAATCAAGATTTGAACCTATGTTCTCTGACTCCAAATCCAACATGCTTCCCACTTTCCCTGCTTCTTGCATTTGACTGACTGACTTAATGAATGAAAAAGCATTTATTAAATGCCTTCTATATGCCAGAGACTATACTAAGTACTGGGCATACAAATACAAAAGAGAGACGGTCTCTACCCATAAGAATCATATGTTTCTCATTGTAAAACCTCTTGGCAAAATTACTTTTTTCTCTCTGGGACTCAGTTTCTTCCTCTGTAAAATGAGAGAAGCTCTTTGTATGCTCTCTGCCATCCCTTCTGATCCTATGCTTCACAGCCCTGGCAGAGGAGCTAGTGACTGTGGGGAACCCTTACTTTTCCTTCCCTGACCTTTGGTACCTCATCTGGACCCTTTCCCCCCGAGGAGGTAACACAATCACTACTAGTGCTGGGAGCCTCAGTGGTGGCAGGGGGAGACAGATGGATGAGGCCCCCATCAGAGTGACTGTGGCAATTTTGAATTATCAGTGTGGTGGAATGGGACTCCAAGGGCTGGGATGATATATGGGCTGATGTGGCTACGCCCACTGGGGACTGTAATTCATTCATTATGGGTGATCTTCAAGACTAATAAATTTGGGAGGGAAGTATTCATGCCTACACAGGGGCACTGTGAACTTGGCAGTCCCCAAAGCCTGGGACTTTGCAGCCCTGGGTTTTAAAGATGATTTAAAGGAGTTGGGCTGGAGCAAGTCTGAGCAGAAACCAGCCAGCGTTTGTCTGCTTGGGACCCAGTTGGCAGCTGGGGTGGGGGGAGGGAACTTCCCTCCGCTCTTCAGGGGGGGCTTGGCAATGGCCTGGAGAATTTCTGTTCAGGTCTTGATGTTTCCACTCCCTTTGGAGGCTGAGAGGCTGCTGCTCCTTCACCATCAGCTCATGATAAGGAAGCCTCCTGGCCTCATCATATCCTCTGTCAGGCTTCCCACAGCAGCAGGAGCTGAGCAAGCAGTGATCACTTTGAAGCATAGCATGGTTCAAGTTGGACTGACCTCGGGACAGAGGCCATCAGAGCTGGAGAGGACCTTGGGGACAGGTCCAGCTTCCTCCCAGCTTACCTTTATACGGTGCTATGAGGCACGAGAGATGCTTCCCGTTACCTGTGGTATCTCATCTAAATCTCATTTTATAGCAGAGGAAAAGGAGGGCAAGGTCATGCAGCCAGTTGGTTGGAAGACCAGGTCTTGAACTCAGGTCTCCTGGCTCCAAAGTTCCTGCTCCTCCCACCATACTGCCCTGTTCTGTCCTCTTCCTTGGCTTATCTCCAGAGCTACAACTGGGAATTCTAGCATTTGGGGAACATTTTAGGGAGCTGGGCATGGGGGATCGACACAGAAACTCTGGGAAGGCCCGAGGCAAGTACACATCACCACTGATCCCAGCAATGCGGTCCTCTCCAGTTGGGTGCCCAGCTGCAACGGTGGGATGAGACGGAAATAAGAGCGCCTGCCCCCTAGGGAGGAAGGGGCCCAGGCCAAGGAAGGGGTGAGGGGCCTCGTCTGGAAGTGATCTTCAGGCCTTGACATCTCCATGTGGGCCCCGAGAGACGAAGCCTGGTGGCTCTGGGCTCATTACACCTCTGCCCATCACCATAGTTCACAATCCTGCCACAGATGTTCTGCTGACATGGACTCCATCAAAATCATCACTTTCTTTGGAAACAAAAATTCTCCCTAGTGGGGCCGCCACCATCCAACCTCCAGTGCCTCATTATCTCTTCCCAACAAAACCAAGTTTCCTAGTTGGTTATAGTTAATGGTGATTTGGAAACAGCACAGAAAATTAAAATCAAAAAGAGCTTTGAAGTAGCTTTTGAGCAGAGTCCATCAGCAACGGGGAGGAGAGGGGTCAGGAGGCTCAGGCCCTCCTCCTGACTCTGTTGCTAATTTGCTATGTAAACTTTCTGGGCCTCTGTTTACTCATCTGTAAAAGGAAGGAGTTGAATTAGGTAACCTCAAAGGTCCCTTCTGGCGTTAACCTTTTGTATTCTAAGATTCCTCCCTTCTCTTCCGTCTATGTGCTTATGTGTCTCCAAGCTATGACATTGTGTTTAATGTTCTAAGATCTTTTTTTGTTCTGACATTCTGGGTTTTATATTCTAGGTCTGATATCTTATGCTGTGTATTCCAAGGTCCCTCCCAGCTCAGCCATTCTATACTGTATGGTCCCTCTGAGTTATGACATTCTATGTTTCATGCTCCAAGCTCCCTCCTAGCTCTCTGTCTCTGATAGTCTGGCTCTATCTTCTAAGGTTCCTTTCAGTTCTAACATTCTAGATTTTAAGGTTCCTTTCAGATCTAATATTCTATGTCCTTAGTCATAGGGCACCCAATAGCTCTGATATTCTATGTCCTTAGGTCTCTTTAGCTAGAGCATACCATGTTCTATGTCTTAGACAGCTGCGTGGTACAATGGAAAAGGGGTTAGGCTTAGAGTCAAAAAGACCTGAATTCAAATCCAGCCTCAGACACTCCCCAGCTGTGTGACCCTGAGCAAGTCATTTCCCCTCTGTCTGCCTCAGTTTCTCCAACTGTAAAATGGGGATAATAATAGCACCCATATCCTAAGATTATTGTGAGATCAAACGAGATATTTGTAAAAGAGCTTGGCACATAGTAGGTGTTTTATAAACGCTTATTCCCTTCCTCCTCTCCCTTCTATGGTCCTGCTTAGCTCTGACATTCTCTGTTCAGAGAATCCGAGGTCCCTTCTTGTCCAGCCAGTCGCTGATAATGTGCGTATGTTCAGAGGTTCCTTTTAGCTCTGACACCCCCTTCAGCTCTGACATCCTAGGTTCTAAGTTCTAGGTCATCTTCCACCTTTCACGGTCTGGGTTCTATGGCCTCTTCCCACTGTGAGATTCTGTGTTCGATGTTCTAAGGTCCCTGCCAGCTGTGACTCTCTGTTTCTGATGATGCCTGGACTCCTTTGGATCTGGCCTCAGATTCCTTCTTGCGCACACACTCATGTCTGTGCACTAATCCGTGCATCTGCTCTGTGTTTTCCCATGTCAGTGGGCCTTTTTAAAACACAGTTGGCTTGGAGGTTGGGGCTACCAGCCAGGGCCTCCTTCATCCTTCACAAGAGCCACCTGGAGAGCCTGATTACCTGGCTATTCCAAGTCTTGTGGGGCTTCTCTCCATGGGCACCTCCCAGATGCCAAAGGAGAAAGCGAATCAGCTACGCCATGTGCGTGACTCCCCAGTGGATGCCAGGGGTGGGGAAATGCTTGCTTCAATCCCACCAATGGACTGAGGACTGGGGAAAAGGAAAAGCATGAGCTGGGTCTTTAACAGCTGCTGAGTGCGCTTCCTCCAGTCATCTATTTTGTCTGTGCTCTCAATGACTCTGGTGAAGGCAGAACTGGAAACATCAGCCTTCTGCGTGGATGGGGGAATGAGGAAATGCAAGATGGGGGATGAGGGTGGCTTGCTTGGCAGCTGGAGCTGGGTGAAGGCACGTAGGCCAGCTCCAGAGGGGAGCAGCAGGGCCAGGGGGAGCATTGGATTTGGAGGTGCTTTGTTGGGAAGGGCAGAAAGTGGAGGAATTCCGGTCTGCATACCAGAGCGTATGGATGGCATCTTTATGGAGAGAAAGGGCCATTTCTACATTTCTACAGAATCGTATCCCACCATCCTGGACTTCATTATCATTCATGTGGACTTTGACTTCTTGGACCATCACCTCCCAGCAACCCAGGCAGGCAACCTCAGTGTCCCTCTCAACTATCTCTTTCACCCCCTGCCCCCAAACCAATTTATTGACAATTCTCATCATTTCTCTCCTCACCATATTCACCTTCTAATTGGTCTCCCTCCCTTGAGCTTCTCCTCACTCCAATCCATCCTCCAGTCAATAGTCAGTCAGATAACATTTACCAAGTAATCCCTTGCTATATGCTTCTAAGTGCTGGAGATACAAAAAAAGGCAAAAGACAATGCCTGCTTTGCCCGAGCTCACAATCTAACTGGAGAAACAACTATGCACAGATAAGCTATCTACAGGATAGACCAGGAATAATTCAAAGAGGGAGGGCCCCAGAATTAAGAGAAGTCCTCCACTCTGCTGCTAGAGCACAGGACTGAGCATGTCACTGCCTCCTCAGCAACCCGCTGTGGCTCCCTATTCCTCCTAAGGATCAAATACGACGCCCTCTGTTTGGTGCTTAAAGCCCTTCACAAACTGGCCCCTTCTTCCCTTCCCAGCCTTCTTTCACCGCAGCCTCTGACCCCGTGACGTCGGCTTCCTTGCTCTTCTTATACGAGATGCCCCGTCTCTGGACTCCATACTTTTCCACCAGCTGTTCCCATACTGGAACGCTCTTCTTCCCTCCCCCCTCCCCTTTATTTCCCTGGCTTCCTTTAAGTCTCCGTTCAAATCCCACCTTTGAGAGGAAGCTTTTCCTGAGCCCCCCAGCAGCCGGAGTCTTGCTGCAGGACGACCTTCAGTCTACTCTGTATGTTTCCTGTATTTACATATCACCTCCCCCATCAGAATGTTCTCCTTGAAAGCAGGGACCATTTATGCTTTGTTTATCTAGTACTCACACAGTGCCTGGTACATACATAGTAGGTGCCTAATAAATGCTCACTGACTGACTGTCCTTTCCAGCTCTGAAAGTCTGTGATTCTATTGTAGCAGTCACCTTAACCGGTCTGCACACTTCCCCTCAATCCATCCTGGACCTCTGACAAGGTGGGCCTGACAGTCTCCTGAAAGAGAGCCCATGACGCCACGTCTGTGTGAGGCTACGCACCCTGTGATGCTGTGTCTGTGTAAGGACACATGCCCTGTGATGTCATGTCTGTGTGAGGATACGTGTCCCATGGTGCAGTGTCTGTATGAGAACACATGTCTAATGATGCCATGTTTGTGTGAGGACATGCATCCCATGATGTCATGTCTGTGTGAGGACACATGTCCCATGATGCCATGTCTATGTGAGGACACTTGTCCCATGGTGCCATGTCCGTATGAGAACACATATCTAATGTGGCCATGTTTGTATGAGGACATGTATCCCATGATGTCATGTCTGTATGAGGAGACGTGAGAGGACCCGTGACCTGTGATGCCGTGTCTGTGTGAGGACATATGTCCTGTGATGCCATGTCTGTATGAGAACACATGTCTAATGATGCCATGTTTGTGTGAGGACATGTATCCCATGATGTCATGTCTGTATGAGGAGATGTGAGAGGACCCATGTCCCATGGTGCCGTGTCTGTGTACACATGCCTTTTGAATGGCTGAGAGAAGTCTGAGCCCATGACATGTCTGTATATGTCTCCTCACACTCCTTGTGGCTCTGAGGCCAGCTGTCTGTCTACATACCATGTTGTCTTTCAAGCATCGTCCTAATCACCCCCGATATTGAGCTCACCAAGGAGGAGGGAGGAGGCAGTTCTGACAGTGAATGGGAGAGTGGCCTTCCCTGGTGGGAGTATCTGTACAGAGGAATGTGGGGGTGAGGGCCGGCCCTCTGCCAGGTGAGACCACGCTGCTCCCTGGGGCTCGCAGGGCTGGGGGATTGGGAGGAACTCACCGTGAGGGGGCCGCAACTCCGTGATGTTCTCTGTGCTCTCGTCATCGTCTGAGTCTCCTGCGTCCACCACCTTGTACCTGGCACTGCCCTGCGGGTTGAGGACGTGAGGGGCTTGCAAGGCTGCCTCCCGTTCGGCCGCTAGGTCCAGGTCCTGTTGGGCCAGGTGGGCCCTTAGCTGCCGGATTTCAAACTGGAAAACCAAGGGGGATGGGTCATTGGACCTGAGTGGTGGAAGCTGGTCTCCTGTAGGAGTCATTACAGTGCCAGGGAGAATCTGCTCTCTCACTAGGACCTCTGGAACTGCCCTCAAGGACACCTCTTACAGGAAGCCATTCCTGATACTCCCAGGACGAAGTGCTTTGAATAAACAGCATTTACTCAGCTTGTTTTACTGCACCATAGAGCAATGCATCCCTTGTGTAGAGCAGATGCTTGTGAAATCTAATTGAATTCACTTGAGATCCAAAGACCTGGATTCAAGTGTCAGTCCTATTACTTCCCAGCTATGTGACCTTGGATAAGTCACTTAACTTGAGCCTCAGTTTCTTTATCTGTAAAATGGTGATTATAATGTTTCTAATACCTACCCCATAGGGTTCCTGATTTCTCCCAGCTGTTAGTGTCCTCCTTTGACAAATTTCCTTGTATTTATTCTGTAAATGTTGTGTGTGTTGTTATTCTGTGCATATATTGTTTAAGACCTGAGTTCAAATCTGGCCTCAGACACTCACTAGCTGTGTGACCCTGGGCAAATCACTTAACCTCTGTTTGCCTCATTGTTTGTACAATGGGAATAATAATAGTACCCACCTCCCAGGGTTGTTGTGAGGATCAAAGGAGATAATAATTGTAAAGCATTTAGCACTGTGCCTGGCACATAGCAAGTGCTATGTAAATGTTAGGTATTATTATTATTCTATAGCCATTTATAGCTGTATCAATGTATATACACACATACACACATAATCCATATGCTTACATACTTGTCCAATTACTATGTACACGTAGTGCATATATGTACTATATAGCACACATCCACACACATATATGTGTGCATGTAGAGTGCTAATATAGAATTATATTGTATATTATATATTATTTTATATATGCATATATAATGTATCAGAATGTAGAACATAATGTACATATCATAACGCATACATACGTACTTATGTAGATGTGTATACATGCATGCATGCACACATGTTTATGGAGTGGAACCAGGAAAGGGAGTTTGAGAAACCTTAGGGGTGGGAAATGAAATAATTGGGGAGCCAATTACACACCCTCTGTAGAGGCAATAGTGGTGGTGAATGGATTACAATTCTCTTTGCAAAAGGTAAAAAACAATAGATCAGGAGAAATGGCTGGGCTGAAGTCCGGCTAGGGCAGGACCAAACCTTAACAGAGTAGGTGCTTAATAAATGCTTACTGCCTTCCCTTCCCTCTTTGAACAGCCTCTATGTGGCAGTTGGGTTTGCCATGGCGTTTTCAGGGACAAATGGAAGCTTTCCCTAGCTGTGTCACAGGACATAGAGAGAAAAGTTAGGGCCACCCGCTCGTTCAGGGGAGGCCTGAGCCCTGCAGGATGCCCAGGGAGCTGGGGGAAGGCTGGCGGCTGAGCGCACCTAGGGAGTGAAAAGCAGAAGTACCTTCCGTGCCACCTGGTGGTCAAAGTGTAGACACACACTCGTTTCGGTCCGGCTTTGTCTCATTGCCAGCCAGCTGTGAAAACTGCCCAGGCATGAAATATTTTTCCTTCATGGTAGGAGAAATAAATTCTCCCTGTCCTACTGTCATCCACCTCCTCTCCCTAAGGATGGATAGTCTCTGCGGCCAGGTGTCTTCCAGGCTTCAGGTTACATCCCAAGGGCTCAGAAATGAATGAGCGCTTGGAAGCCGGCAGTGACCACTGAGCACGGACAGAGCAAATGAAACCGGGAACGGGGGCTTCAGCGCTACGGGAGCTGCTGACTTCGCACGCAGTGACCGAGGATGAACTACATTCACCCAGCCTTGACTTTGAACTTTAATTCTTGATCCCATCTCCAGACAGAGCTTTACCCCAGACCCAGACTGAACCCTGTCCCTGAATATGAACGGAGCTTTAACCCCGGCCTCACACTGAACCCTAATTCTAGCTTTGGCCTGAGCCTTAATCCTGGATACAAATAGAGCCCCAGCCTAGGACTGAGTCCCCAGCCCAGTCCCAGGCTGAGTCCTAACCCCAGCTCAGAGTGACCCCTCTTCCCAGGGCTAGTTTGGGTCCTAACCTTAACCTTTAACCTAAACTTGAGACTTCACCCCACTTTGGACTGACAATTTCTTGACAAATGGTGGCTACTTGAAGACAGCGATCACACCCCTCCTCCTTCCCTCTCTCCCAAATCTTTTCTTCAGGCTGGACAATTTCTGGAGTCTTCACCCGATCCCCTACCCTCATCTGACATGGTTTCTGGTTCCTCACCTCAGCCCCGGAACATAAATCTCTCAAATGTATATACCAAGTTGTGAAATTCTGGACCCTTTGGTTCAACTTCTAACGGAGGGAGACTCCTCTTTGTAAGTGTTTCCCCGACCAGCCTCTGCCTGAGACTTCCAGGGACAAGGAATTTACCCTCTCCTGAGACATCACATTGTAGTTTTGAATCCCTCCCACAGTTAAGACATTCTTCCTTATACTGAACTGAAGACTAACTCTCAACCAATCAACGAGCTTTTATTAAGTGTCAGCTGTGTGCCGGGCTCTGTGCTAGGTGCTGGGGACACAGAGACAAAAGGGACATAATTTCCAAGCCACTTCCCCCAGTTCTGCTCTCGGGGGCCAAATAGAACAAATTTAACCTCGTTGTACAAAACAGTCCTTCAAAGATTTCAAGACAATAACAGTGATTTTAGAGAAAACTTAGACTAAAGGGCAAACAGAAGCCCAGAGAGGGGATGAAGCTTTCCTAACATCACACAGCTAGGATTCGAACCCATGCCCTCTGATTCCAAATCCAGGGCACTTTCTAAGGCATGATGGTTCTTTTCTTCAGACTCCCTTGATGGAATGTAAGTTTCCTGAGGAAAGGAGCTGTTTTTGCCCTTCTTTATATCCCCAGAATTTAGCACAGTGCTTGGCACATCACGAATACTTAATCAATGCTTGTTGACAGGTTAATTGATTTTCGATGATTTTCTAACCTGCCAATGCTTTTCCATTGGAATGGAAACTTCTTGAGAGCAGGGACTCTGCTGTATTTCTATTTGTACTTTCAGCCTTAGCTTTGCATGTAGTAAGCACTTAATAAATGGTTTTTCATTCATTCATTGATTTGTTCATTGATTGACTTACTCATTCATAAAATGTGGTGCTCAGAAATGAACACAATATTCCAATGGAACATGACCCAGGTAGTGGACAACAGGCCAGTCTTAATGCTTCCGTTGATGCAGCCTAAGGTCACATTAGTTTTCGGCTTCGATGTCACACTGCTGACTCAGTCCACTATGCAGTCCAGTAAGGCTTCTAGATATGAAGGCTGATACTCCCTAGAGAAGGCAGATAACCGTATGGGAAGATGCAACCTTCCTTCTTCCATCCATGATGATTAATCATCACCCTGGGCTGAAAGGGAGCCCATCCGGGTGGTCGGTCTCCTGATGTGTGTGACTGGTTTGTCCTGATGGCAAGATCCAGTCCTTGGGTGTGCTTGTGATATAGTATGAATGTGTCACTGAATGAATGAATGAGTGAGAACAGGGTTCAGAAAACGAGTGAAATATGGGACAGCTAGGCATTTGCCGAGTGGGAGGAGAGCGAGTATTATACCTGTTTTATAGATGAGGAGATGGTATCTGCGTGCAGCTCCTTGGAGCTGATCCCATGTTTAGAGGCATGGGTAGATGGTTCTAGGGCCAGGCAGAGGCAGATGACGACTCTGGGTGAAGCCTGGAGAAGTTGTGGCCCTTGTATCATGCGCTGGTCAATTCCCACAGAATAATGGCAGCATTTAGGGAGTCGTGATGACCTCACCTTGGAAGGGGCAAAAAACTGGCTCAAAGTTTCTGCATGAGAAAAGAGGGTTTGGGGAGAAGCTAAGGGACCCCAAGTCTGCATGGAGGCATAATTAGTGGCAAGCAGGAAACCCTTACGGGTGGGGAGTTGGGGCTGGTCTGGAATAGCTGGCCTTTTCCACCTGCATCACATGAGTGCAGCACACCGTTTTGAGCCTAAGTGCTGAACTTTACATTTATGCCTATTCGGTTTCATCTCAGATTTTTCATAATGATCCATCTTAGGGGGCAGGTTTTTGACCCTGAGTCTCCCGGCATTGTGTCATCTGAAAATGGGTAAGCATGTCTTCCATATCTTCTGCTAGGTCATGGATGAAATGCCAAAGCAAACTGGTCACTGACCTCAATTCAGCAAGCATTTACTAAGCACCTACTGTGTGCCAGGTGCTGGGGATGGAAAGAGAAAAACCAAACAGCCCTGGCTCTCAAGGAGTTCATGACATTCTCCTTTGGCCACTCACTGTAAAAAGAGAGCGCAGAGTCACAAAGTCTTGGCATTGAAAGGAGCCATCGGGCCAACTCAGATTGGAGCAATAACTTGAATACCTTCACTCACAATCAACTCACTACCTTCTAAAGCAGACCATTCCATCTCTGGGCGGCTCTCCGTGTTCATTTTCCCTTAAATTGAGTGGAAAGTTAATTCTTTTCCGCTTCTATCTGCTGCACCTCGTTCTGTCCTTTGGAGCCCAGCAGGGAAAGCCTGAGCCCTCCTTTGCATGAGAGCACTGCAGTGTCTGAGTGGAGCTTTGCGGAAGGTGCAGTCCCTCGTGGCTAAACGAGCCACGCTCATAGAGTTCCAAGACCAGGTCAGGCCTGGACAGGGATGAGCATTTGCCTTTGAGGAGATGGCTGGGGCCTTGAGACCAAATGTGGAGAGTGCAGAGAGGAGACAAGGTGGCTAAGGGACAAGCTCCTCAGACACGAGCGGGATGGCGGCCCAGGCTGGTCCATCTCCACAGCTGTGCTGGAGGCAGCCCCCCACCCCCAGCCAAACACGCACATGCACAAGCCCGGGGAGGGGGAGCGGCCCCTCTTGGGTACTTCTTTGGCTTGTTTTCAGTGGACTAGAAATTGAGGCATAGGAAAGAGGCTTGTGCAAGCTTCATTCACATGTGGAGGATTTCTGCCAAAGCCGAGCCCCTACCTCCTGCCTGGCTCCGAGTGCGTGACTGGCCCCTGCCTCTTCTTCACAGACAAGACCACAGCTGGTTTGGGGCTGAAGGCGGAGAGGGAAGAAGATGCCACACTGGACCAGACTTCCCTCTGGCGCTCCCAGCCATTTATGCCATCTCTACCACCACAGAGGAGTGTGTGTGTGTGTGTGTGTGTGTGTGAGTGCGTGTGCACGCATCAGTGTGTGTGTGTGCATGTCAGTGAGTGTGTGTGTGTGTGCACGTCAGTGAGTGTGTGTGTGTGAGAGAGAGTGCATGTGAGTGAGTGTGTGTGTGTGTGTGTGTGTGTGTGTGTAGGGCGGGGCTTCCCATTCCAAACCAAGCTAACGGCTTGCACTGTCATCTGTTATTTATAAGAAGTAAATAATCTAAGCAGCCACGCCTAATGAGGAGGGTGAGCTTACGTTTATTCCAGAAGGCAGGAGGCAAACGGCTAACAAGACCTGAAGGCCTCCACACACACACACACACACACACACACACACACACACACGCACACACACACATGTGCACACATACACACTCCACAAACATGCACACACACACACACACTCCACACACACATACACACAACACACACACTCCACACACACGCACATACACACACACTACACACACACATACACACACATATACACACATACCACACACACACACACACACACACAGAGTCATAGACACACAGAACTTTGCAGGTATACTCAACATCCCTCCCTTTCTCTTCCTTGGTCCTGGATGAGTTCTGGCGTCCATGACCAGAATAACTGAAATGCATATCATTTTGAGGGCAGGGGCTGAAGAACCGGCCTCCACGCCAGGGTCGCCTGAGCTCACAAGCCCTGCCTCCGGCTCCCCCCAGGCCCTGTGCGACCCGGGGGAGCATAACCAAAGCCCCCAGGGCTCCAGACCACCCTCTAAGACTCTAAATCACAGAGAGGCAGCCGACCTCTGTTGGTAATGGAGTTTCCTTCTATCAGTGAAATCCCAGCCTCTATTCCTCTGATGTTTAAAATATTATCTCATTGGAGCTTCACAATGACCCAAATAGCTAAGCTCTACAGGTATTATAATTATTATATGATCATTCATTTAGTTTTGTTTTATTATTTTGTTTTTTTTTGTTTTGTGAGACAATTGGGGTTAAGTGACTTGCCCAGGGTCACACAGCTAGTAAGTGACAAGTGTTTGGTCTGAGGCTGGATTTGAACTCAGGTCCTCCTGACTTCAGGGCCAGTGCTCTATCCACTGCACCACCTAACTGCCCCTAGAAAAATGTTTTGATCACTGTGTTTCAACATAATCAGTTTCCTTTGAAATCCTATGTATTTTATTTTATGCTCTTAAAAACATTATCCTGAAAAAAAGTGTGACAAAGGGGTTCTGAATCAAAAAAAGGTGAAGAACGTAACTGTCTAAGTAGATAAGTTACAGCAATCATGGGATTGCTAAGGGCGGAGGCTGACCCAGAACCAGGACTGGGGGAGGCGTTAGCCAGGGCAGAGCATGGGACTTTTTGTAAGCCCACACATTGCTATAACGCAATGCCTTCCCTTTCCCCCAGGCTTGAGAAGGACAGACTTCTGGACGCTTCTTTCCAAACTGAGATGGGTGAAGGTACAATGCTATACTCTAGGTGTGAGGACGGAGGCTCAGAGCTGGTGGTGAATTCAGATTATTATTGGTTTTGTGACCTCAGGCTCAGGACTGGGCAGAATCAGACACCTCCGAGGTGCCTTCAGGCTCTGGGTCCAGAAGCCTATGAATTAAGTCATCCCAAGTGGGATGAAATTGTGGATCCTTGAAGCATTTGGCTAAATACTGTTATGATTTCTTGTCTTGTATCCCCCAAGATGCCTGCTGTAGTGCCAAGGACATCACAGTGCAGGCTGGAAAGAACGTAGGACTTGGAATCAGGAGAGCTGGCCAGAGCCTTGCTCTCTGCCCATCTCCCTCACGCCTGGCTCTCCTCCTCTACTCTGTGAGCCTGCTGCCTCGTCCAGGACTGAGCCTCTGAGGCACTTCTTACAGCCTCCTCACCATGCCCAGGGCCTTTCCCAGCCTTTCCATCCTCCCTTTATGTGTGGTCCTCTTCCATGAGAATGTAGGCTCTTTGAGGGCAGGGGCTGTGTCTTGCTGGCTCTTATAGGTATATACACATGTGTGCATATGTATGTATGCATGTATGTGTATGTATATCTTCACTGCTTACTTAGCACAGTGCCTGGCATGTAGTAAGTGCTTAATAAGTTTTCTCTCCTCTTTTTTCTCTCTCCTCTCTTTCTCTCTTTTCTCTCCTCTCTCTTTTTTCTCTTTCCTTTCTTTCTCCTCACTTCTCTCTTTTTCTTCTCTCTTCCTTTCTTTCTTCTCTTTCCCTCTTTTCTCTCATCCCTCTTTCTCTCTCTCTCCCCCTTTCCCTTTCCCTTTCTCTTCTCTCTCTCTTTCTCTCTCTCTCATCTATCTCTTCTATCAGTCATCTATCTCATCTATCTATCTATCTATCTATCTATCTATCTATCTATCTATCTATATTTATCTATCTTTCTGTCTGTCTATCTATCTATTATCTATCTATCATCTATCTATCTACCCATCTATTTATCTGTCATCTATCTATCTGGCTATAGGACCATGGGCATGTCTTTCCCCCACTGTCTGGCCCTTCCTTTCTTTTCCATCTGTAACATTCCATGGCTGTCTGAGCTGGGCCTGTGCTCATGTCTTTCTCTTCCTCCTCCTGTCTTCTGCCTCAGTGGTTCCTTTTGTCCTGTTTTATTTTCAGCCAGAGGAACAGTAGTAGCTTCCATGTATAGACCATTACAGATTATCTTGTTTTAGCTCCCATCTGCCCTGGGGGGTGGGTGTTGTTAGTATTAACATCTACATTTTACAAATGGGGAAGCAGGCCCTGTAAAGGTTAACAGACTTCCCCAGGGTTGTGGAGCTATGATCTAATAGGGGATTTGAACCCAGGTCTATCCTGACTGCGGGTCCAATGCTCTATCTACTAAGCCACACTGCTTTTCACTAGAGATCCTAACAGGGCATGGGTTATAGTGGGAGATAGGATGCAGAGAGGATGATGTATAAGATTCCCCCATTATCCCTCCATTCTGTGAAGCTGTGCTGTCTTAGCAGAGTGCCTGGCAAACAATAAGTGCATAATAAATGCTTATTGACTGACTGACTGGTTTCTCCTAGACCAACTGGAACAGGCAGTGCTGTATGGAAGGGGGAAAGGCCTGAACCGAGAGTCAGGAACCTGGGCTGGAGTTCTTATCTGGGCATGTCATACTATGGCTTTGTGCCTAATGTTCTCCATCTGTACAATAGGTATACTCTTTGCTCTATCTAGCTCTTGGGTGGCTTATAAAGATCAAATGGGCTAGCATATGTGGAAGGATCATGTAACCACAAAGCCCCATGTAATGCCAGGTGATGTTAACAGGCATAGAGAAGAAATATGGCCTGGCAGATACAGAGCTGTCTGTGCAGTCAGGATGACTTGGGTTCGAGTCCTACCTCTTATATGCTGGTGTGGGGCCCTGGGAGCATCACTTAACCTTTCAGAGAGGTCCCTGGCAACCCTCCAGGGCCAGGAAAGTTGGAAAATAGTGGCTGATCTGCAGCATTGGTGTTATTGTGTGACCCTGAGCAAATCACTTAACCTCTGTTCGCTTCAGTTTCCTCATCTGTGAAATGGGGATGATAATAGCCCCTACCTCATAGGGTTGTTGTGAGACTCAAATGAGATGATAATTGTAAAGTGCTTAGTATCATGTTTGGTGCCCTGCAATCATTACATAAATGTTAGTTATTGTTATTATTATTATTATTATTATTATGCAAATATACCTGAGTCTGAGAGGAAAAAGGATTTCATTGAACTCTGCTGGGTGAGGAACAGGTGAGGGAAAACCTGTGGACACCCTGGAAATGGATTGCAACAAATCTGATGTTGGCAAAACTGGGCTATTGGAAAACAACAGACTTGGGAAGAATTAGCATGCAGTCATAGCTCCACTTAATGCAATCCATTAGCCAATTATTTATAAACAGACAGAATGACAGGGACCACGATGGATCCACAGGGAGGCCCCCCTCGTGCATTACCAGAGTGAATGGAGGTGCCATCCGTCCTGGCTCAAGTCAGACTACATGCATATGAGGAGTCTCGGGAGGAGGAGATAAATGCACTGAGCACTTCTCCTTAATGGGCCGGCCGGGGAGTGTAATTGACGTGGCCTTGGATGGATCGATGGACACTTTGGCAGGATGCTTCATCGCATCTAATGGAGGAGCCGTCAGCTCTGCTCCATCCTCTTAGTGCCGTCTACACAGATGATCCAGCCCGAAAACTCATCTGCCATTGGGACGGCGTCCAATGTTTATTTCCATTAGGTTCGCCATTGTTGGGAACGATAAAAAAATCAAGGGATAGTTGCAAACTAATGATTTACAAGCAGGGTGAAGTGGAGGCCGACCTTGGCCACTTTCCATGCACTAGGAAGATGACTGGGAGTTGGATATAAATTTAAATTATTGCAAAAGGATAGCATAAGTTATTCCTCTGATAGCTAATTTTATCAGCTAAAGAGGCATGTCATTAAAGCTATCGGCTGTTTTACAAATCATTCCCCAAGTTAAAAAACTTGACTTTCCCTAGTTGAGAGTTCTAATAATCAGGCTGATGAATCCCAGCCAACTTCACCAATATTTATTAAGCACCTACTATGTGCAAGGCCCTAGGCTGGTTGGGAGGAAGGCAAAGAAGAAAGAAGAAAGCAGATCCCTGACCTTATGGAACGGGGGTGGGAAATATAACATGTCCATCAACATGTAGAACGTGACATGAAAAGGTTGGATTAGATGGTCTCTGAAGTACCCTCTATTTTCGACACGATGTGGTACAGTGGAAATAGCTCTGATTCTGGACTGAGAGGAGCTGAGTTCAAATCCCCCCTCTGACAATGACCACCTGTGTGACTTCAGGTAAGTCATTTCACATTCCTGGGTCTCACTTTCCTCCTTTCTAAAATGAAGGGGTTGGATTACAAGGCCCTAGAGGGTCCTCCTAACTCTAGATCAACAATATTATGAATGGAGCTGGTTCCAGTTGGCCTCGAACTGGATGCTCCACATGGAGGACTCCATCTTAGCTAGTCAATGGGACCTGCCTGTATACTAGACCCCCATTACAAATGCACAGTGTCATAAGGGCAATGGGAAGACCCAGAAAAATTGCCCTAGGAAAATCTGAGGAGGGAGAAATCTCTTTCAACTGGGGTTGAGGGAGGAAGAATCCACCAAGTTTCAAGGACCAAATGGCAGCTGAACAGAGACTTGATGGAATTCCAGGGGCAGAGATGAGAAGGGAGTGAGTTCGAGTGCTGTCACATCCAACAGAATCCATTCCTGATTCTTCACACTCCCCCAGCTGCCGTCCCCACCAGGAATGAGCAATTTCTCCCTCATGAAACGACTTTGTAATAATAATAATGATACTAATAATCATAGGTAGCATTGATATAGTATCTTGAAGTTTGAAAAGCACTTTATAAACATGGTCTCATTTTGACAACCCTGGGAGGTAGGTACTATAATCATCCTCATTTTGTAGATGAGGACACTGAGACAGACAGAGGTTGTGACTTGCCCAAGGTCATAAAGCTAGCAAGTGTCTGAGGCTGGATTTGTATGTGCTTTGGATTACTTGTACGTGTAGGATTTGTGCCTCTATTTCCTTGGACATACGTTACATTCTCCTAGAAGCATGTAAGGTCCTCTTCTGTTTTGGTCTCTGTCCCCAGGCTGCAGCAAACAGAGCCTTCCCCCTACTAAATGTCAGGGGCCAGTCCGTGTGACTGCAAGAAGGCAGGCAGGATGAGGTCAGGGAGTGGGGGCGGCCCTTCATCCAGTTTGACCAGAACGTAGAGCATGTAAGGGGGAAGTAGTCTGAACTAAGACTGAAAAACATCATCTGGCTTCAATTATGAGATGAGGCACAGAACAGAGGAACAAATACTGGTCTTGAAGTCAGGAGACCTGGGCTTGGGGCCCAACTCTGACACTCACCAGCTATGAGTCCATGGGCAGGTCCTTGCCGCCTGTCTGTGCCTCAGTTTCCCCATCTGTAAAAAGGGTCCAGGGTGGCGGCTGCGCAGAAAGAACCGTGCAAACCTCAGTGCGTGTTATAAATGTGAGCTGTTCTCATTAGGCTTGCCCTTGGGGAAATAATGTCAACCCTCTGGTCCTCAGTTTCCTCATCTGAAAACCGGATCATGTTACCTGTAAGCCTGCTACTTCACAAGTTTGTTGTGAGCATCAAATGGAATCAGGTGTACAAAGCGTGTGTAAACAGTAAAGTGACGAATGAATATGAGCCGTTGTTATTGCTGTCCCTGCTTGGGCTTTGTCCCCCAGGCTCCTGCCTGGGTCTCTGTCTCACCCCTAGGTCAGTCCTGGCTATTCTGTCAGGAGCAGGAAGGGAAGGGGGCCTAGGCTGGGGGGCTCAGAATTCTTCCCCACTTTAAATGCAGGGCTCTGCCCACCCATTTGTGATGAAGCCGGGTCAACAAAGCATTTATTAAAAGCACCTGCTATGTGCCAGGCATGGTGCTAAACCCTAAGGATAAACAGCAAGGCAGAAATCGCTCCCTGCTCTCAAGGAGACCCTCCCCATCTAAGTCCTTTCTGAGACCCAAAGAGCAGGGAGCACTCCGCCAGGGGCTCGTCTGGAGGGGAAAGATGCTAGGTGGGGAAATGGGAACGGTGCTGAGGTGAACTGGCAATCATGAGACCCTAAAGTCATCACGGTCATTTAACGGCTGTGCCTAAAATAGCATCTGCTCTGATGTTCAAAAGGACTGAATTCTCAACTCTCAGGCTCAGAAAAGACCTTGGGGGGGCACAGCCAGGCTGGCCCGAGCCTGGCAAGCACGCCTTCCATAGCCAGTCCCGACATCATGCTCCGGGAGCCCAGCGGTGCTGGAGACAGCCCCTTCCTGGGGCCGCTCTGGGCCCTCCTGCCCCCAGCAGAATGTCAGAGAAGCCATATGACGCCAGATCTAACCAGCAGCTGCCTGCACTGCTTGTCCTCTGTCCAGCTTTACAGGAGGCCTGCAGTAGGGCACTCTTTGGCCTGGGGTAAAAACCACTGATTTGGGGGGATGGGAGAGAGATGGCCATGGTTTGATAGACAGCAGTCTGATGATGGAAGGCAGCTGTTCAAGGAAGGTGTAAAGGGCTGTCTAACTGTAGGTGAGGGAGAGGGGAGGGCAGGAGTGTGCAGTACTGGCTAAGAGATGCCATGGAGCTGGGACTTCAGAGGTGAGACCGTATGAATGAATACAGCATAAATTGACAGAGGACAAGACACAAGACATAGACGGCCGTCTCTAGATCACTATGGAGAGAAAGCACTGCCTTCCCTACCATGTCAGCTCCCTGGAACAAAGCTCTGGTTGTCCCACCCTGGTTACAGTTCTATTGTGTAGGGATTGCCTCACCACTTAACCTCACATCACTTGGTCAGCTCCTCACTCGTCTGAACATTCACTGTCTCATTCCCTCATTCCCTCCCCTGCCTCTGACCTGACCTATACTCACATTATTCTCTCCTTCTCAAACCACTCTGGTCCCCAGAGTTCCAAGCCCTCATCACAAGGATGGAGCTACCTCTCCAGCCTCCTGCCTTTCTTCTCCACACCCAGGCTACTTTTCCAAACACTGACCCTGGGATTCCTTCCTGACAAATGGGCCAAAGGAGTCACTTGCTAGCGGTGTGTCCTCTACTGCCTCGGGTACTCAGTCCTCAAGTACGGCTTCTGCTTTCCCAAGTCTCTCCCATGGTCTGCTTTCTGAGTCACCGCCATCTGGATGGACTCCAAGCTGATGAATTTCCTTCCCCAAACCTGGCATCCAGAACTGTCTACGGCTCTCATGACTATTCATAGGGTCATTGAGATTGAGCTGGAAGGGATTTCCAAGGCCATTTCCCCCATTATTCCAAGACGCAGGGAATTTCAATACCTTGCCTAAGGTCACACAGAGAGTTGAAAACTTCAGAGGTGGAATGTGAACGCAGATCCTCTGCCTCTGTCTACCTTCCCGTGTTCCAAGTGTGCTCTAAGGTGGAGGAGGATAAGATTATCCCAGCTTTCCTTTTGGATGCTGAGATGTCACGTTAGTGCCGTTGGCTGCCTCATCAAATGTTGGCTCACGTTGACTCAGGTTGTCACTAGAATTCCCGGTTCTGTTTCATGTAAACTGTCGGGCACAAGATCTCCCAGTCCTTGGCACAAGCTAGGCACACGGGGGAGAATCCACCTTTTCTTGCATTCAACCCTGTTCTTGCCAACTACGACTCTACTCCAGTGAATTCTGAACCACTCACCCATGTGATATATCCTAGGGGCATTCACGTGAATATAGGATTTGTTGACCCATGGGGCTTAGTTCAGCATGTCCATCCTCAGCCACACTGGCCACTGGGTCAGCCGGTGGCTTCACTCAGTGTTTGCTGCGTGGTCTCTTATGCTGTTCATAGGAACCCAAAGAAGTGTCAGGTTAGCCTTGGAAGGGACTGTCCAGTCCAAACTCTTCATTTTACAGAGGAGCAAACCAGGACCGCAGAGGTTGAGTGTGACCTCCAGATTCAAGATCTGGCTCTCTTTCCACTAAGACATCGTGTTTCTTCTCCCAAGGCACAATCAATGGAGGCTGCTGTCTCTGCTGGTATCATCCTGCTCTTTATGGTCGAGGGCCCAGCTGCGAGGGGGCTGCTGCGTATGGCCGGGGGCGACTTCCTCACCCATGTCCAACCGCTCATTGATTCTTCCCATCTGTACTCCATGGCCTCAGAGAGAGACTGAAAGGTTTACAAAACCCTTTACAGACGAGTCTCAGAAGCAACTTTGTGAAAAGGAAATGATTGTCTCCATTTCATAGATGGGGTAACTGAGAGTCAGAGAGGTTGAATCACTTTCCCAGGGTCACACAGTCTGTACTGGCACTCAAATTTGAACCCAAGTTTCTGACTTCTAAACTAGTGCTCTGTCCACTGTGGCATTTGCCTCAACCATTCTGAAGACTGTCCTACATTTCTTTTTTCTTTTTGAGGCAATCAGAATTCAGTGACTTGTCCAAGGTCACACAGCTAGTAAGTGTCTGAGGTCAGATTTGAACTCAGGTCCTCCTGATTCTGGGACTGGTGCTCTATTTACTGTGCTCCCTAGCTGCTCTGAGTACCTTACATTTCTGACCCTCCTACTACTTACTTACATGTGTCCTCTGGAGAACTCCTAACCCTCACTATAACCCTCTTCATTGACCATATCTTCCTCCTTCCTGACCCTGTACCTCTTTGTCCTCTTCTTGCTCCCCTGCCCATCTGAATCTTGCTCATCCTTCAGGCTCAGCTCTAATGTCACCTCCTGCAGGAAGTCCTCCAGGACTACTCCGGCTTACACTACTGCCAATCTCTGAACATCAGCATTTTTCTGTAATACTCATTTGCCTCTTACATATGTCCTTGTACTGTTAGCCCTCTCCTTGAGGATATGTGCCTTGTTTCTCCAGCTACACTATAAACTCCCAGAGGTTGGGGAATACAACCTCTACGTCTTTGAATCCCCCAAAGTTCCTAGCATGGGGCTTTACAGCCAGTCAGTCAACAAACATTTATTAAAAGTGACTATGAGCCAGGTGCCTTAACAAGCTCTAGGGATACAAAGAAAGGCAAAAGCAGTCCCTGTCATTGTCAGTTCTCAATAAACATTCACAGGCACGCGTACCAACCAATCTGTCTCCAGCCTTGGCTTCACCACTCACTCTCCCTGGTCAATATTTGTCCAGGAAGACACCCACAACCTTTCTCCTCAGGAAACTCAAAGCAACTGCCTCCTAGGATTGCAGTAAGCCCCAAAGGAGATGCTATACATAAAAGACTTTGTAAACCTCAACGCCAATCAACCAGAAAACATTTATTAAGCACTCACTGTGTACCAGGCACTATGTAAACCTCAGTCATCATTACCATTACTACTGTCATTTTTATTATTATTTCACTGGACCCGGGCTTTCATCAGAGTAGGGAATTCCTGGGGAGAATCTTCATTGGCCAATCTGACCAGCACCCACCGTCTATGGTCTTAGGCAGTTGTGTGTGGCATGCTTGGGACTCCCTTATTCTTGATCCCATCCAGCTAACATTTCTTGCTTTAATAAGAAATAGTCTCCCAACCTCTACCCCTCAACCTCGGTGTTCTCCCTAGCTGCACTCTCCTTCACCCCCAACTCTGTCAGATCTCTGCTCTTGAAGGTCACCAATAACCTCCACTTGCCAAAGCCAATGGCTAGTTTTTGGTCGTCCTCTTCCTTAACTGCTTGGCAGAATACAATGCTGTTGACCTTCCTGCCAATACCTCTGCTGCCTTGGCTTCAGAGACACCATGTTCTCCTGCTTCTCCTCTTTCCTCTCTAACTGCCCCATCTTTGTCTCCTGCGCTGGCTTCTTGGGCCTCTTATGTACCCCATAATGTGGACATTACCGAGGTTCTGGCCTTGACACCAGAAAGTTTAGACCTCATTCTCCCCCCACGCCCCAAATTTGCAGGGGGCTTGAGCTGGAGAAGGAAATGGCAAACCACTCCAGTATCTCTGCCAGGAAAACCCCAAATGAGGTCACTGAGAGTGGGACGTGACTGAACAACAATAAAACCCCAATCACAGGAGCCTGAGGCCAGTGGCACGGTTGTTTAGTCAATTTCAGTCCCGTTGGACTCTCAGTAACACCATCAGCGCACTCTGCATACAGTAGGCGCTTGATGAACGCTTACCGGGAACACACGCTCCTTGAGGGCAGGGACTTTCGCTTTTGTCGATATCCCTAGAACTTAGCGGAGTGCTTGGAGCACAGCGGGCATTTAATAAACACTTTTAATTGATTGACTGATGTGATTAGGAAAGAGGGAATAGAAAGTGACTCTCCAGATCAAGCATTTCAATGAAGACACTGACTTCAAGCAAATCTAGTCTTGAAAAATAGTACCTTTTCCCTTTCCCCGGACCTACTCCCTCACAAGCCAGGGGTGTGGGCTTCTTTGAACAGAGAAGCACTATTTTTCTTAATTTTGTGTAAAAAAAATGGTGATAAGATTCTCCAGGTGCGAGTCAGGACAGTATAATGGAGAGAGCACTTAATTTTGGGTCAGAACTTCAGTTTTCTCCTCTGTAAAACGGGAACAATGCTATTTGCCAAAGCTTCTTCCCAGGGGGTCCTGAGAAACAAACAGGATAATGGGCATAAAGCATGCAGAAAGCCACAGGGACTCAGTGTGTGAAGGCATGAAGGCTGTTAGCCTCCCCATTGGCTCTGTTTCTTCTCATGGAGGTTAGCACCCTTCTGGAGCACCTTGACAGACAGTGTTTGGCGGTTGCCTTGCAGGAGGAGATCCGTGCCCACTTGGCCAATCCTTAGTGCTTAGCTAACCTAGACCTCCTATCGCAGACCCCCAGGACTTCTCCAGGCCTGGGCTTGAACTCCTCCTGGCTTGGTAGGACCAACCAGCAATAGTCTTCTGCTGTGCGGGCATGGCCACCAGGATCCCCCTGGGGTCACTTCCATGACACAAGGAAGACTTCAGTGGACTACTGCTATTAGTTGGTCCAGGCCTATGATTTCATTGGTGTAGGGGTTGGAGGCTGGGGAGGGTAACGAGCATTTATTAAGCACCTACTATGTGCCAGGCACTCTGCTAAGCATTTTTTAAAATCAATATTATCTCATTTGATCCTCACAGCAACCCTGGGAGATAGGTGCTATTATTGTACTCATTTTACAGAGGAGAAAAAGTGAGGCACACAGAGGTTAAGTGACTTGCCCAGGTTCACACAAGTGTCTGAGGTTGAATTTGAACTCAGGTCTTCTTGACCCCAGATCCAGCACTGTGCCACCTGGCTGCCTTGATCCCAACAGTTTTGAGTGGTTTTGAGCCAGTCTCCTTCCTCATCTCCTTCGTTGACTCTTAGAAGCAATTGTATTGCACTGACTGAGGTATTTACCTCCCCCACCCCCTCCTCACAATTCCACAGTATTTCAGGGTTCCCTACTTGGCTTTCTCAGACACTGCAGCTGGGACCCCTGCTCCACATGACCCTGCCTGGCATTTCCTTGTCCTCTGTCCCCTAACCCAGATGGCAGGGTTGACGGATGGCCCTTTGAGGGGGCTGGCTTTAGAATTATTATCTCCTCATCTTTTTCTATGTGATTCAGATAAAAATGATTTGGGGACAAATCTCTACATTCTCTTGAGCATCAGAGGATAACAATTTGAAAGCTGTAAGAGACCTCAATGGCCTTTTAGCAAAACACACACACATGCATATACACACACATACACAAACACACATATGTGCACAGTATGTTCACACGCGCACACACACACACACAATCTCCATTATATCATAATGTGCCCCACAAGTGGTCACATTTATGCTCAGTGATCTAGAGATTACTGCACAGGTAAATAAAATAACTCCTTTTCCTAGTTGACCAAAACTGTTAAGATGCAAACTCATCCTATTTACACCCCCTGAGAGCCTCTTTGGGACAACTCCTGTAGCAGGCAAGGAGAAGAGGTGTGTCTCCCTACTATGAAAACTTGGGGTGGTGACATCTAGTCACAATGTTCTTAATCTATTCTGATCTTCTTCCTCCTCCTCCCTCCCTCTCTCCCTCCCTCCCTTCCTTCCTTCCTTCCTTCCTTCCTTCCTTCCTTCCTTCCTTCCTTCCTTCCTTCCTTCCTTCCTTCCTTCCCTTCTTTTTCTTCTTCCTCCTCCTCCTCCTCCTCCTCCTCCTCCATTATTGTTATTGTTACTACTACCACTACCTTTTTTTTCCTGAAGCTCCCCCTTCAAGGCAGGATAATATAAAAGCATCCTTGTCAATTTTCTCCTTTTCTGTATCCACCGAGATGAGCTGGGCTTTGAGTGTTTTTTAAATCAGGATGGTTTGCAACCTTTCATTGCTTTCCCAGATGTTGCTCTTTAGGGAAAACCTGTCTTTCTTTATTGGCTCTTTCCTGAGTAGAAGCTGTACAATTTAACCTCTGCTCGAAACATGCACTCACAACTGAAAACCATAGAATTACTACATGCCAGAGCCAGAAGGGACCTTAGTGGAACAGAGAGCAGTCTCTGGGATCACTGCCCAGTTCCAGTCCCGTCTTTGATGCTTACTTATCTGTATGACTTTGGACAAGTTACTTTACCTCATTGGGATTCACTTTCCTTATTTGTAAAATATGGATTAGATAACCCCTGTGGTCTCTTCTGCATCTAGCTCTGTGACCCTATGACGCTTGGCACGTGAGAAAACTCACCTCAGAGAGGAGAAGAGCTTTGCTCAAGGTCACATGGCCATAAGTAGCAGAGGAAGAATTTGAACCCAGGGCTCAGGATGTCAAGTCTAGGGCTCTTTTCCCTACACCATTTCAAAAGAAAAGAGGGCTGGGAGCAAGGGCCATGGAGGAGGCATCTGGGTCTGTGATATTTTGAACATGGTGGGAGATGATTTCCTCCTGTCTTGGCTGTATAGATATTTGTGCCATTAATGTGACTTCATTCAAGCTGACAACCTGTTCCCTGCAGAATTATGAAGCTGTTAATTTACGGAGGGAAGACGCAATACTTGTGGCAACATCTCCTTGCCAGCTCACAGCAGCAAACGAGGGCGTTTCCCTCGAATGGTAGCTCACACCGACATCTGCTTGGCCCCAGTTCAAGGTCTATCAAGACAGAGGAAATTTATGAGCCGTTGTTTGCTGCTGGGACGTACTGTGTCCATCCATCCATCCATCCTTGGCCGCTTCAGAGAGCTGCGATTCCATCGGTGCGGGGCTCCCCCTGGTGTCTTTAAGAGCTCTGGGGCTGACAACACTCATCATCCTCGGGGGGCCAGACCTTGGGGGGAGCCCCCTTCGTAGAGCGTCCTGGCTCTGCTCCAATAGCCTGGGACACCTCCCCAGGCCACTGTGATGCTGAGACGAGGCCTTTAAGACTCAGAAGACTTTGGAGTCAGAAGTCTTGGTCTAATCTCTGCCTTTTACACATAAGAACTGAGGCTCAGACAGAGGAAGTGATTTCTGGGGTCATGCAAGGATTTGAACTCAGGTCTTCTGACTCTATGCCTAAAACTCACCTGCTCTTTTTTTCTACACCATGACTTGAACTCTTCTCCTGCTGGGTTGCAGTAACTCCCATAAAAGGTATGGTTGCCCCTTTAATGGACACCATGGCCAACCATGATTCCAGAGGACTCATGATGACCACATGTTATCTACCTCCTGTCAGAGGGATGGACCCAGGGTGCAGATTGGGAGACATATTTTTGTTTTGGGCATGGCCAGCGGGGGAAGCATTTTTTGGTTTTGTTTGCTTTAGCTTGACTAGGCATACTTATTACCAGGGTTTTATTTTTCTTTCTTTTTAAATTGTATGTGGGGCAGAGAAGGTGTATTTTCACCGATTAAAAAATAAGTTATTTAAGTTTATTTTAAACAAACAAAAAGTCTTCTGAAATGATTTCAAAGATTTGACCTGGTTGTTTTAAGGGGGGGATTTCTTTGCAGTGACTGCACAGTCTCCTGTCCTTCCTGTGATCTTTCAGTCTCTTTAGCTGGAAGACCTGATTTGAATATCTAAGAGATTCATTCATTCAGTGAATTCTTACTGAGCACCTAGTAAATGTAAGATATTGGGATAGGGGAAGTTAAATGATTTTCCCAGGGTTACACAGTATGTAGAACAAACAAGACTTGAACACTGGTCCTTTGAATCCATCTATGTGCCCCCTACATCATGCTGGCCCACCTTGTGGAGCCAAGAAGACCTCAGTTTGAAACAGGCCTCTGATACTCTGTGTGTGACCCTGAGCAAGTCATCTGATTTTCTGAGCTCCACTTTCCTCCTCGGTAAGATGGGGATAATCGTAGCACCTACCTCACTGGATGGCTGTGAGGATCAAATATTGTGTATGTCACAGACTTTGTAAAGTTCCAGATACATCATCATCATCATCACCATCATCACCATGACAACCACCACCATCATCATCATCACTATGATCACCACCATGACCACCATCATCACTGTCATCATCATCACTGTCATCACCATCACCACCATCACCAGCACCACCATCACCACTATCATCATTGTCATCATCATCACTGTCATCACCATCACCACCATCACCACCACCATCACCACCATCACCATTGTCATCATCATCATCACCATGACCACCACCACCATCATCATCACCATCACCATTGTCATCATCATCATCACCATGACCACCACCACCACCACCACCATCATCATTGTCGTCATCATCATCATTAATATTATTATTATGTCTGTGTAGCTGTGAATGTATGAGATAAGCAGCTTCAGTCTCTCACCCCTGGTCCAGAGACAGGGATGCTTCTGACTTTCCCTGGTATAAGTAAGAATGCAAGAGCATCTATGAAGCACCCCACTATGGGGTGGGGGATGTGGTCTCTGCCTTCCTTACCTGGCCAGGGCAGCCCCACCATCCTCTGACACAATGTTTCCTGCTCAGTGGCTCGATTAGAAAGTGCACTTTGAGGTCCAGCTCAAGTCCCATCCCTTTCCTGAAGCTTTGTTCACCGTCACTGAAGCCCATTCTGGGATCTTTCCCAGAGCTCCTGTGGGGTTCACTGCTGATGCCACTCATAGACCCATGGAAGGAGACCTGGAGCAGGAAGTGACCTCAGGACCACTGAGCTTAGCCCACTCCTTCATGTCATGTGTCCCGTACTAGACTAGAGGACTTTCATGGGCAGGATCCATCTTTGAGCTCTCCACTGAGTGCCTGGCGAGTATTGGGGGCTTGGCGACTTTTAACTGGTTAGTGGATTCTTAGTTTTAGAGAAGGCTGGGTGTCTCTTACACATACATAAGGAGAGCTTCGTGCTGCTACTGAGAGAACTCAGTCTGCATGAAGAGGCTGGCATAATAGAAGGAAGACTGGTCTGGGTGTTACACAATGGACTTTCCAAGCTTTAGTTTGCCACTGTCTGGCAGTGACCTCTGGAAAGCCATGCCCTCTCTGGTCTGTTTACTTATCTGTGAAAGAACATGAGTTTCAATGATCTCTGAGGTCATAGGGTCACAGATCATGGATTTTTAGAGCTGAGAGGAAGTGTAGGGGTTAAGTCTAATGCCCTCATTTTGCACATGAGAAAACAGGCAAACAGAGGTTAAGTGACTTGTCCAGAGTCACACAGTTATTAAGTGTCTAAAGAACATTTGAACCTGGGCCTTCCTGACTTCAGGGCCAGCTCTTTAATGCCTCTCTCAGATGTCTCCCAACTGTGATGTTCTAAGTTCTAAGATTCCTCCCAGCTGAGACATTCTATGTTCTAAGGTCCTTCCCAGCTGTGACATTTTGTGTTCTGAGATCCTTCCCAGCTGTGACATTTTGTGTTCTAAGGTGACATTCTTGGTTCTAAGATCCCTCCTAGCTATGACATTTTGTGTTCTAAGGTGACATTGTTAGTTCTAAGGTCCCTTATAGCTTTGACATTCTGTGTTCTAAGGTCCCTCTCAGATGTGACATTCTATGTTCTAAGATCTCTCCCAGCTGTGACATTCTGCGTTCTAAGGTCCCTCTCAGTTGTGACATTTTATGTTTAAGGTCCCAGTTCTGACAGTTTTTTCTAAGGCTCCTTCTTTGCCCCTAATGTTCGAGGCTTCTAAGTCTCAGTAGAATCAGGGCTGTTGAGCAAAAACCCAGACAGAGTAAAAAACCCCAGGTGTATTACCCCTTGCTCCTGGCAAATCTGCGTGAGCCTCTCCAGCTGCTCATCTTGGATGACCTTGGCTTTCTCGTACTGCTGAATGACCATCTCTAGCTCCACCTTCACCGGCAGGACATAAGCTGAAAGGAAAGAGATGACTGATTCACAAAGGCAATGATGACCTGGCTCAGGCTGGAGCCTTCCAAGAGCTCAACTCTGGTCAAATCTGACTCGGAGACACCGAAGGGTAAAGCAGCTTAATTAACATCCTGTGCTCCTGCTTCTTTGAGGGAAAAGCTGTTGGCTACCCAAAAGCTCCTGGAAGATGCAAGCTAGTGAAAATGGTCACACCTTCTTAGACCCAATCTAGGAACACTGCACTGTTTACCTGAGGCTCTCCAATACGCTTGGGAAGTCTATTGGGTCAGTTTCAAAGCTTCAGCTGGTCTCTGTCTGACTTGTTTGCCATGGTCAGACTCCTCTTTTCCGCTGGTAATTTATACACCGTCCAGGGCTGCATACAGACTCAGGAGACATGGGTTCAAATCTTCCCATTGATACTTACTAGCTGTGTGACTCTGAGCAAGTCACTTAAAAAAAAATCTCTCTGTGCCTCAGTTTCCTCACCTGTAAAATGGAGATAACAATAGCATCTACCTCATAGGGCTGTTGTGAGGATCAAATATGTTAATATGTAAAAACCTCTTTATAAGCCTATGTAAATGATAGTTGTTGTTAACTGTGTAACCATGGGAAACTCATTGTACCTTTATGGAACTCAGCTTTCACATCTTCAGAATGGGGATAATAATACATGTGCTACCTAACTCATTAGGTTGTAAAATTTCAGGCACTACCACAAGTATCAATACACTTGATTATTATATTATTTTAAATTACTGAATTATTATTATTGATTCTTTTAAATTTATTGTTAAACTTATTTAAATTTATTGCTGTTGTTACTTATTTTAATTTTTTTTTAGAGAAGGGATTCTTGCCCCGGTTCTGGACAATAAGACAGCCGGCAAGCGCCCTCTCAGCTCTGATTCTGTTATTCTTCACTAATTGGCATGACCAGGTGGGTCTCCTGTGAAGGATACAGGGAGGCTGTCTCTTCATATGTGCTCAGATTCACAGCAGGTTCATGTAGTGTATCTTTTTATCAGGAATCTTCAATAGGGGGAGGGATGGCAGATGGAAAAGTGAAAGGCACATCTAGGAAGAGCATTTGGGGGTGGGAGCTCTTATCTTCCATTAGTGTCTAAGTGTCCATCTGGGCAGAACAGGTATATAAGGTGAGGAAACAAAGTCCTGGCCCCCAGAGGAGCTGTCTTTCTAAGGGTCTGACTGAGAGAGGTCAGGGGCTGTCAGGGAGGCTGTGGAGAGCAGCTGACGGAGTCCTGGACCCAGTCTCAGGAGGCCTGTTCGCCAGCCTTAAGTCTCATGTTTACAAGCTGTAGGCATATGGGGACAGGAATGAGCATTTATGTGGCACCTACTATGTGTCAGGCACTGGCTAAGCACTTTACAAATTTTAGATCATTTGATTCTCACAATAACCCTTCAAGGTAGGTGCCGTTATTGTCCCTATTTTACAATGGAGGAAACTGAGGCAAACAGAAGTTAAGTGACTTGCCCAGGGTCACACCACTAGTAGGTATCTGAAGCTGGATTGGAACTCAGGTCTTCCTGACTCCAGGCGCAGCACTCTATCCACTAAGCTAGTAGCTGCCTCTCTCTGAGACCCAATTTCCTTGTTTGAAAAATGAGGATAATAAAACGTGCACTCCCTAAGTTACTGGCTCATAGACACATAGATTTTGAGTTTGAAGGGACTTTAGAGGTCTGGGAGTCCAATGTCCTCATTTTACAGGTGAAGAAACTGAGGCACAGAGAGGTTAAGTGATGGGTACGTAGCTAGTAAACACATGAGGACAGGGCTCAGTCCTTCAAACGCTATGTAGAATTACCTTTCCAAAGCATAGATCTGGTCACGTCTCCCTCTCCCACCTGGCTGCCCCTGCTGCCAAGGTGACCCTTTCTCTGTCTTATCTATGTGAATGTATTCTCCCCAAGTGGAACATAAGCTCCCTGAGAACAGGGATGATTATCTACTTTTGTCTTCCTGAAACACAGTAGGTGCATAGTAAGTGTGAGCTGCTTGCTCGCTCAACAGTCTTCAATGGTTTCCTGTCGAGTTCAAGCCCTTTAGCCTCTCGTGCCCCACTGGACGTCTCTAGCCTCCTCTTGTGCCCTTCTCGCCCATCCAGTCACCGTGGACTATTTTCTGTTCCTATTCTCTCCCTGTCACCTCTGTTTGCTTACACTGCTACCCATGCCTGGAATGTGCTTCCTTTGGCATGGTGCTATGAAAAGAGAGCTGGATTCAGAGTCTGAGGACCTGTGTGCAAATCCTGACTCTGCCACTTACTAATTCTATTACCCTGGGGAAGTCATTTAACCTCCCTAGGCATCATCTTCCTCATCTCTAAATCGAGTTGGGGTGGACTAGAAGAGATCTAAGGTCCTTTATAGTTCTGAGTCTTTGATCCTATGATGCTTGTTGCTACCCACCCTTCCAAACCCACCTCACATCACTTCCTCCACGAAGTCTTCCCAGTTTCTCCCTATGACTTCAGATTGTACTTTTATTTGCACACATCTAAAATGCCTGTCGTGTAATAATACCATGTACTGCAGCAATCTGTATTTATGTCTCCTCCTCCCCATCTTAGCCTGCAAGTTCCCAAGGCTGGGTGGGGGCACTTCTTCTCTGAATGCTGAGCCTCCCCCAGCACCGGGCATGGTGATCTACACACAGGTGTCCTGACTGACAGAGGACGCATTTAAGGAATAGGCCCAGGTCTTCAGCTGGTCCCTGCACCCAGACAAACCACTTTCTCTACTGGCTGAATCATGCTTACCATCAATGATTCTCTTTACTCTCCATATTCGGAGGGTGATGATCAGGCTGATGGCATCCCATGGGCTGCTGGGACCATTGGCGACGGTGGATGCTACCATGGGGGCCAAGGATAAGATGATCACGGCCCCGTCAAACACCTGAGAGGAGGAGGAGGAGGAAGATGTCAGGCGGGCTTAGCTGGGGGCAGGGAGTGGTGGTGGTATGTGCTTTAAGCAAGGGACAGCAGCCATCTGTGTTTAGCAAGAGGGCTAATCATTCCCATTATGATATCTAGAAAAGACATCTTCAAGAAGTTATGACTATTTCCCCCAGCCCAGAATTTATGCTTCCCCTTCCTTTCCTTGGCCTCTCTAAATCCTACCTTCAAGGCCTCTCTCAGGTACCACCTCTGCCAGGCAGCCTTCCCTGGACACCTCAGCTCTCTTTTTCCTTTCTTTGAATACCTGCCTACACTCATTCACAGACTCAGGCAGGTGTAGACCTATAAGGGACTTTGGAACTCCTCTAGTTTATGTTTGTTATTTCAGTCATTTCAATCATGTCTGACTCTTCATGACCCCATTTGGGGTTTCCTTGGCAGAGATATTGGAGTGGTTTGCCATTCCTTCTCTAACTCATTTTATAGATGAGGAAAATGAGGCAAACAGGGCGAAGTGACTTGCCAAGGGTCACACAGCTAGGAAGTTTCCGAGACCAGATTTAAACTCAGGTCTTCCTAACTCCAGATTCAGTGCTTTACCCACTGTACCACATCGCTATCCCCCTCCTTTAGCCTAGGGAGTACTTCACCTTGTTGAAGTTTATAGACAGCACCTCTGGCAGTCTGGGGAAGTCTTGTGAACCCTCCTCCAAATCATGTTTATAAAAACATACGCATGGGATTGCAAAGGAAATCAACTAGACTAAATACAAGTATGAAAATATTTTCCTAATCAAGTCCACAAATCCCAGTGATCTGGACCCTGATTAGCTTTTATAGATGAAGATTCTGGGGTCTAGGAAAGGTAAAGAAGTCATTTACCCAAAGGAATACTGAGCAGAGTTTAACCTGGGAACCTGGGAGTAACAATTCCCAGCCATTCAATTCAATAAACATTTGTCAATTGCTTGCAATGTGTTCTATGCTAGGGACATGAGGATGCAGTAAGACAAACTTCCAGCCTTGAGATGTGTAAAGTCCCAACAGCTAGTATTCTTTCCACTTAGTCTGTCTTACAAATGATCTGATGAGAAGGTACGTGAATGTGCTTTTTAAATAGCCAGACAGAAGGCATTGCTGTTATTATTATCATTAGGATAAGCCACTGGCTGGTCAGATCCATAACATACAAAACAATCCTCTTTCCTCTGACTGACTCTGTTGAATATCCCAGCTTGCTGCAGTCCCTGCAGGATGTGCTGATGACATCAGCTTCCCAATCAGATCGTTTCCCCATATCTACCTCCTCGCCTTACTAGGGGTTTCCCCAGGGAATCTTCTGGCGTGAGGCACCTTTCATACTCCCTCCATAGCACCCCATTATTCCAGCTGGAGCAAAGATTCCCAGTATTGGGGGAAAATCTTAACTTGGTCTTTTCCTTCACCTGACAAATGTCCTCTCCTTGGCATCTCCCAAATGTTTTAGTACATCTTTCCATGAGACTAAATTAAATTTGGCTTGAGACAGTCCTTGAAATTGGTTGGGATTGTCTGAGGCACTTGGCCAAGGCTGGGCTCTGATGAGCTAGAGTCATGATAACAGTTGAATAATTGTTCATCAGTGAATTTAAGTGAACCTGAGGGTGCTGGAGAGTGGGGGACACTGGGGGGATGTGGTAACGATCTTCAAATATCTTAAGGGATGTCATGTAAAGGAGGGAAGAGAAGTAGGATTTAGGATCCTGGGATTCTAGTATTTAGACTTGTCAGAAGCCTCTGTGATCATCCAGAACAGGGATTATTAACCAGGAGATTCATGGAGGTTAATGAACTTGGATGGGCAAAAATATACTTTTATTTTCATGAACCTTTGGTTTCTTTTGTAATTCTATGCATTTTATTTTATTTTGTGCATTTAAAAATGTTATTTGAAGAAGGGAGCCACAGGCTTCACCAGACCACCCAACAGGTCCATGACACAAAATTCAGGATCATGTGTAAGGGATGTGTGTGTGTGTGTGTGTGTGTGTGTGTGTGTGTGTGTGTGTGTGTGTGTGTAGGTGGGTAACAGTGAGGCAGATTTTGGTTCAATACAAGGAAAATTTTTCTAATAGTATCCAACAATGGACCACCTATGAAGGTAGTGAGTTGCCCATCATGGTAGGGTCTTCAAATAGAAACTGGATGAGTACTTGTCAGGGATGTTGGAAAGGGGATTCCTGCTCAGGTAGGAGTTGGATGGGATGACCTTTGAGGTTCTTCTATCCAAGTCTAAGGTTTTACCATACTAACTATTGGGACCTGTAGTAGCAGAAAACCTTGGGCAAGTCACATCTCTGGGCTTTACTTTCTCCATCTGTAAAATGAGAGGCTGGACATGGCATCTAACGTCCCATCCAGCTTGAGATCTTTGAGCCTGTGAGCCCCCTCTGGGCCTCAATATCCTCGGTGAAGATGCTAGACTTCCAGATTCCTTCCAGTTCTACTGTTCTATATTCTAATGACTGTTCTAGGTTCAACATTCAACGTCCTGTATTCTGTTTCTTCCAGCTCTGCCATTTTGCATTCTAAGCTTCCAACATTTTACGCTACCTATTCTAAGAGTACTCCATCTCTGGCATTCTCTGTTCTAATGACCTTCCATCGCTGACCTTTCACGTTCTAATAATACTTCCAGGTTCACCATTTGATACACTGTATTCTAAGTTCTGTTATTTCTAGCTATGCTATTTTCTATTTCAAGGTCTTCTAGCTTCCAAAATTCTACACTGTCTGTTCTAATATCCTACCATCTCTGGTGTTCTGTGTTCTAAGGGACTTCTAGCTCTGATGTTCTTTGTTCTAATGATCCTTGCAGGTTCAATGTTTGATCTCCTGTATTCTAGGTTCTGTAATTTCCATCTCTTCATTTTGTATTCTTGTTGTCTTCTGGCTTCCAAAATTCTACACTGCCCATTCTAAGAGCCCTCCATCTCTGGAATTCTCTGTTCTGTGTTCTAAGGGCCTTTCAGCTCTGACGTTCTGTGTTCTAATAAACCTTCCAGGATCAACATTTGATGTCCCATATTCTAGATGTTGTTACTAGGTTCTATTACATCCAGTTTGTGTACTAAGGAGTTCTAGTTTCCAAAATTCAGCTCTCCTGTTCTAAGAGCCCTCCATCTCTGGTATTCTCTGTTCTCTGTTCTAAAGGTCTTCCAGCTCTGAAATCCCACATTCTAAGGCCCCTCTAGTTCTGACATTCCATGGTTCTTTACCCCTGCATGAGCGACTTCTAGGACCACAAATGAAGAAGGGAAGACATATCTCCAATTCTTTTTCCAATGTCTCTTCCCTCTTCCTCCTCCCTACCTTCCCCCCACCATGGACAGGAACCAGGAAATATCAGGCTACAAAGGGTGAGAGCAATAATCTTACCTCAATTTTGTTTTCGATGTAATCCCAGATCCCAAGGACCACAATGCGCAGAATTGTCTGAGGAGACAAATTAAGACAAGAGCCAGCTTCATTTTATGGATACTGCTTGTACATAGACTCCTTTGGGAGAAGACAAACATGGGCTTTTCGATTTTCATGGAATTACAAAATCAAGAAAGTCAGAGTTAGAGGGGACCTTGCATCTCATCCACAATAGACGTGAGCAGGAAGGCCTCTGCACCATTCCCAGTAGATGCACACGCCAGATTCCACCCAAGTACCTCAAGTGATGGAGAGCACACCATCTCATGAAGCATCCCATTCCACTGGGAAACAGCTCTGATTGTTTCCTAAAATTAAGCTGAAATTGGTCTCCCTGTATATTCATGTCCCAGCTCTGCTATTTATTCTGTGGCCATGGGCAAGCCACTCCCCCTTGATGGGCCTCAGTTTCCTTCTTTTTAAAAGAAGGGAGTTGGACTCAGTAATTTAATTTCCTTTCCAACCAAAAGAGATTCTAGAAGCTTGGAAATGGAACAGATCCCTGAGGTCATCCAGGCCTGCCAGTGGCAAAGCAGGCTCCCTAGGAAATGGCCAGTATGCCTTACTGAAGACATCCCAGCCCCATTGCTCTGGAGAGAGGCTTCCTAGCCAAGAGCTCATCTCGCTCCAGTAATGACATTTGGAGGACGTGATCACTGCTATCTATGATCTAGCTACTACTTGTCCTGAAAAACATCCTGATCCCCTGCTTTGGACTGGGGAATGACTGGGATCTACTTTATCAATATCCAACATTCTTCTTCGGCCCCCTGGTTTTCATTGCTTGCGCAGGGAGCTCAGAACACAGCAAACAGCCCCATCCACTTCCATCTTGCTCCTGGACAACGAATGAGAGGCATTGTGGGATAGCGGACAAAGGTGGGCCAGCCTTCAAGTGTCATCATCACTGTCATTGTCATCATCATCATCATCATCCTCACAAGGAAGGGGACCCCATCCTCTCTCCAGGCCACCCACTCGCCTTTTGAACAGCTCTCATTGTTGGGAAGATTTTCCTGACATCAAGTTTAAATTTTTCTTTTTGCAAGTTGCAAAAAGTTCCTAGTTCTGCTCTCAGGAGTCAAAGAGAACAAATTGAATCCCTCCTGACAGCTCTTCAAATACTTGCTGGCAGCTATTAGGTTCTCCCGGTCTTCTTTTCTTCAGGCTCAACTTGCCCAGGTATTTCCGCTGGTGGGGGTTCTGGTTCCCTGCCCCTCCCCCCACTCCAACAACCTGGCTGCTGCCTCTGGGCACATGTCAATGTGCCGTTATCTTTTCTACAACATGGCGCTGAGAGCTGGGCACAATCCTCCAGGTGTGGTCTGACCAGGACAAGGGATGGTGGGACCATCACTTCCTTCATTTGGGACCCCCTATTCCTCTCCATGCAGTTCAAGGTCAAGTTATTTTGAGGGTATTTCTGTCATACTGATGACTTTGACTGAGTTTGAGGCTGGCTGGAAGCTTTCAACCTGTCACCCCAAACCCATCTTATATGTGTTCAAGCCACAGGACCTGGGCTAGACTCTCGCCTCGGCTACTCGCCACCTGTGTGTCCTTTGGCAAGTCACTTGCCCCTTCCAGGCCTCAAGCTTGTCATCTATAAATGGTGGTGGTGGTGGGGGGTTGAACTGGCTGGCCTCTGAGGACCCCGCCAGCTTGAAGGGGACTATGGACTCAGAGTTTAACTGCTGCCTTTGGGTCTGTTTCCTTTCCTGAGGGTTGGACTTTTTGATCTTTAAAGTTCTTTCTTGAGTGAACATTCTATGTTTTTTGTTCTCACGTTGTAAATTCTAAGGCTCCTTCCAGCAGCTCTAGCCCAACATTATTATAAGGTCCTTCCCAGCTTGGACATTCTATGTTCTAAGATCCCTCTTGTCTCAGACATTCTGTGTTCTAAGGCCCCTCCCGGCTCTGATATTCTGTGTTCTAAGCTTCCTCCAGATTGGACATTCTAAGGTTCCTCCCTTAGACAATGTTCGGTGTTCTGAGGTCCTTCCCAGCTCTGACATTCTGTGTTCTAAGGCCCCTCCTGGCTCTGATAGTCTGTGTTCTAAGCTTCCTCTAAGACTGGACATTCTAAGGTGTAAGGTTCCTCCCTTAGACAATGTTCTGTGTTCTAAGGCCCCTCCAGCTCAGATGTTCTGTGTTTTAAGGTCCCTCCCATCTTGGACGTTCTGTGGTCCAACATCCCATATTCTAAGTTCTGTTCTGTCTCCAAGATTCCATGGTTCTCCGGATAAATGAAGAACAAAAACAATGAGTGGCCTGATATACCAGTGGCCCAACAGTAATTCCCAACACCACCCTGTGGCCAGCCCTGGCCATTCCCAGCTGCTTCGTATGAAGCCAACTTCGGCCCATGTTCTGTGCCCAGAGCTTGGGGCCTTTGGCCTCTGAAATGCAGCACGTGCCCAACATGTAGCCCCAGGGACCCCAAACTCCAGCCTCTTAGAATCCCCAAAGAGCCTTGTAGTGTAGACTGAGCCTCTGCTCCCTGGTCACAGGGCGGGGGGGAGCAGGGTCTGACCAGGAATGGTATTATGGCGTCCAAAGCCACAGCTTCTAGAGCTCCCCAAGGGCAGGGCTTCCTTCATTTCTGCCTTCATATCCTCAGTGCCTAGCACATAGTAGGGCTTAATAATTGATTGACTGATTACTTCAGGTCCCCTTCTGCCCCCCACAACACCCCAGATCAAAGGTATGGGGGATCAGAGCTCATAGAGTTCTTCTTCAGGAGATGTCTTCTGGGAAAGGCTCGATGACCCCCCCCCCTTTGGGTCCGATGTAAGGAATTCTTGTTCCAGTACAGGTTGGACAATTAGTCTTTGAAGTCCCTCCCAAAGCCAAGATTCTGAGGGTCTCCAAGAGGCCAAGCGGGTCCAGACAAAATGGTTCTTCAGCCCAAGCTGAAGAAAGCTGTCAGCAGCAGGTGCACAGTCTGGGCCTCCTGCCCTCCCTCCCCCATGCAGACCTTCTCTGAGAAGCACTGAGCTGTCCCCAGAGATAAGGAGCCAGCAGATGGTGCTTTAAACGTCCAGGGAGCCTCCGGAGCCTGTAAAATGATGAGGGTTTCAGGGTTTAAGTGATAAAAAGCAAGGGAATGGGGCAGCTGGAACCCAGCCCTCAGAAACATCTGGAACGGCCTCGCCAGGACCCTTCCAGGCTCAGCTCGGGCCCTGGATACTCCTGGGCAAGTAACACAGGCTCTAAAATCATCTTTGTCGTCTGTGGTGTGAAAATAACACCAGAAACAACTCAGACAAATCCAGCTGGAGGGGAGGGGAGGGATCGGTCGCTGTGGTGCCTTACAGGGCAGAAGGAGGACCAGCACCCAGTGTTTGCACCCTCTAAACTTTAGTGCCCTGGGAAACAAAGTCCTGGTCACACTGCCTTTGTTACAGCTCTGCCTATGAGTCAGGACTCTCAGGCTGTCATAGTTAGAGGAGTCCTCATCTTAACCCAAGGAGAGCATTACAGGGACTCTGGATTTGCCATCAGACAGGGGTTCAAATCCCTGCTGCTTGCTCCAGGCCCCCAAATCTTTTTTTTGATCCTTTTGCTCCTTGGACAAATCACTGGCTTCTCTAGGCCTCCGTTCCTGAGTAGTAAACTAAGGAAATTGGACCCATTGATCTAAATCCTGTGATTCTAAATGTATGGGCCTGGGATAAGAAATAGAAGTTTTCTCAGCCCACATCTCAAATGGTTCCTTGGGCAGCAGTACTAAGTGTTTCCTCTATGGAGCCCTTGGACGCCTTGGTGTCTTCAAGACAACTCCCAGGGATCTCAAAGCACAGAAGGGACTTTGTCAGGTCTTAGCAAACTAGAAGGGTGAGGAGGAGCCCAATGGGCCACGTACTGTCTGGTGTCCAGCTTCTCTAAGCTCAGAGATGCTTTCTAATGACCGCCAGGGTGAGCTGGACATAGAATAAGTTGGAGAAACATTAACAAAAACCGACTTTCTTTTGTGTGACACTGGGAGAGTCATTTCACCTCTCTCTGGCTCAGTTGCCCTAGCTGTAAAAGGGAAACAATAAAGACACTGACCTCAGATTAACAAGAACTGGTATTTTAAAGTTTGAGAGGCCCTATATATACACCACAAGAGAGAGTCAGAATCGTTGACTTGTGGATCAGGAAGGCAGAAGCTTCTGGCAAGATTCCTGCTGAGGGCGTCCATCTATCTCCACTCTCCACTGCCCAATGGCTGGATATCCCTGGTCTCTGGGTTGGTGGTTAAGACTGTCGCGGCGGAGCTTATATAATGGAAGGATGGACGACAGCAGAACTGGGTGAGGACATTTCATCACAGACAGATATAGCTCTGAAGATTCTGGTTACCTGGATGGTATTTCCTGATATAACATGTGTTACATGTGTCCCTTGGGAAAATCTTGTCTATGGAACTGTACTACAAGCTGCTTGCCATCTTAAACATGGAGAACGCTAAAGGTCTGGGCAGCAATGGGCATTGTTACAATATCAGTGACAACCATGTCCTTGACCTTCTCAGCTCTTCCTTACCCTTTCAGGTGTGCCTGTCCCTGAGGTCATGGGATCCTGGCACTCATGGACATCTACTATAGGGTGTCCTTTAGAAATGGTGCAATATCTATTTTTAATGACTGGTCTATACAGAGGTAATATAGATGCATGGATAATACATTTTCTATATGTATGTATTATATACATTATATATGGGTGTGTGTATATATGTATGTATGTATTTTATTTATTTATTTAATCATTTAATCATTTATTTATTTTAGGCAATGGAGGTTAAGGACTTGCCCAGGGTCACACAGCTAGGAAGTGTCTGAGGCTGGATTTGAACTCTATGTATGTATTTTAACACTTTGTGATTCCCCTGATTTAAAGGCATCTTCCATGAATGCAAATCACAAATCCTACTATGCCTTTGTAGATGGACTTCATGGGTTGCTGAAATCACCATCTTCTTGCCTGCCTTCTGCTAATGAATCTCTCTGCACTTGGTTAAGCTCATTCTCAAACACTAAATAAACTCTGTTCCTGAGTTCACACTCAGAGCCTTCCCAGTTCAGTAGACTCTTCCAGAATTAGCCTTCTGCTAGCCTTCGAGAATGCAGGGTCACCACCACATCACAACAAGGGACGGATGAAGGGAAGCCTTTCTGCCTGGCCTATTTTGCTCAGGGACCAAAGACTGGAAAGAAGCTTGAGGACCTTCTCTGAGGTGTCCTGCCCTCTCTACGTGCAGGTCAGCTCAAAGCTGGGGAAGACTGTCGGTGGACATACACGTAATAAAAGTAGGAATTTGGAACAAAAGATCAAGGTAGAAAGCACTGGCTCAAAGAGGTTCCAACTAAGGAGCTGTATTTGCCTTTTTCCTTCCTATTCATTTGCATGAGGAATAAAAAAAAATCTTAGGATTAATAAAATTGGAGAAGAAAGGAATGTCAAATACAACGGCCCTCGGTGCTTTGTTGAAAGGGCAACCCCTGAAATGATTCTGAAGGAGGACAGTTTGGCAATCAGAAATTAAGCAGTAGTTATGTAGACTTATCAACCCTAAACCAGAAAGAAGCTGAGGACAAGGCCATGGGTCTTCTTAGGAGAGGAGGAAGGATTTCTTAAAACAGACTTAATCTTAGCCTGGTTTAGGTCCTAGCTATTTGTGGTGGTTCATAGTCTTGGCTATGGCCAATGAACACCAGTCCATTCTTTTGAGGAAGAGGCTTTCTAGACACTGCACCCAAACAAACAGGTGGCCAGATGGCCAGCAGGCACCATGGAGATATGAAGCTCAGAAGCTCTTAGAGAAAGGAGCTTAGCTGCAAAAGCAGAAGAGGCAGATGACCATTGACCAATGGAATACTGTCCAGTAGCGACCGCACAAGACTAAAAGGAAGCAGTACGTTGCATAGACATGTTGTGGCCACAAGACTGGCAGAAACCATGCAGCCCAAGAGACCAGTGGGAAGCAGGCCCAGAGGGAGTAGGTTGGTGGCTTTGCTGGAAAACCCTGGCCATCCCACAGTATAGGACGTATGAGCTATGACAAACATATTTCCTACATGTATGTCTTCTTTTTTAAGGTAATTGGGGTTAAGTGACTTGCCCAGGATCACACAGCTAGTAAGTGTCAAGTGTTTGGTGTGAGGCCAGATTTGAACCCAGGTCTTCCTGACTTCAGGGCCAGTGCTGTAACCACTGTGCCACCTAGCTGGCCCTCCTACCTGTATGTCTTCCTAAGAGCATGCCTCAGCCAGCTGGCTTCTCTACATGTCCCTTCACAAACATGCCGGGGCCATACCTCCTACGAGCGGGTTCTTTCATGGGTATTCCCAAGGTGTATCCACTCCTCCCATTGATGATGCAGATTTCTAGGAAAGTGTCTCAAGGTTTTATGGAGAGATTTGTGCTCTTGGGACTTTTCTTATGCAATTTTGTGAAGTACCTCTGCTCTGATCTCATTATGAGCCCTGCCTGATTACTAGGAGCAAAAACACAATGGTTTACTTTCATGGGACCCAGGGATTTGAAGCTAACACAAATCCAACTCCTTCATTTTACAGAAGAAGACCCATAGAGAAAAGTGACTGGCCCAAGATCACGTCTGGGGCTAAGTGGCAGAGCTGGGATTCGAACCCAGGTCCTGTGACTCCAAATCTAGCATTCTTCCCACTGTTCCAGGCTGTATTATTTTGAAGTGGCAGAAGTCCCATAGAATATCTGATCTTGGGTCAAGCTGTTCTGGTGAGATCCATATTCAAGGGAGGAGAGGAGTCTGGAAAGAGCCATCACTGATTCTGTCTAGGGCCCAGCATAAATGCCCTGTGCTCTGTATTGTTCACTTGTAGACTCTGGAGATTCAGGGGCCTCTGACAACCATTCTCCGGAAGCCCTGGGTTCTGCACGGAGGAAGTTGGCAACACAGCCCTTCCTGGCCTTTTTAGACAGAAGAGAGCAACTCTAGACTCCGTGCTTGACCTTTTAGTGAATTCTCCAAATGTGAAGAGATTTCTTTTCCTTCTACTGAGACGCGTGGAAAATTCAATGCCTTCTCCAAATCCTCCTTTTGACAGGGATGAGGTGTTCTGGTGCGCCAGGAGCGGAACGGGAAGGGTGGCTAATGGGCCTTGACTGCCTCGCACATTCCGAGGCCCACGGCTGGCACCTGGAAGGCTCATCAGGCAATCCCTTCCTAAACAGATTTCACGCTTCACTCCCCTCCCCCTCAGTGGACCCACCTGGCTAGTGTTAAGAAACATGTGTTGGCGGATGCAGGATTAGGTGGGAATGACCTCAGGGAGCTTAACTGAAGTCACTTCACATGCTTAGTTTATCCCAGGAAGAGGAGAAAATGGAAAGATTTAGACAAACACAAGAAACCCATTTTAATTCATTCATCTACAAAGGGGCCTGAACACTTCTGTGAAGGGTCTATTCTGGGCACCACAGAGATGGGTACACAAAGATGGAGAAGACACCATGCCTGCCCTCAAGAAGCTTACAATCTCATTGGGTGACAAGGCATGAACTCTCAAAACAGTTAAGCAACCATACAGGGTATTGGATGATAAACAGCCAGAATGAGGAGCACAGAGAGCTAGCGTTCTCTTTCAAGGAGGAGGGGAGATCTCTGTGGACTGCGCTGAGCTGGGGAGGGCAGCCTTCATGGAACAGGGAAGGTAGAAGAGTGAGGAGGATTTAGGGATGTGGAGATGAGAGCAAAGGGCTTTCCATGGGGTGGTGGTAGTGGTGGGTAACCTACCCATGAAAGGGTATTTTAATGTACTGGCCTGAACAACTCTGACTCACTTAAATCCAATTCACGAGCAAGTCAAGGCATCACCTGATGAAGTCACTGGTTCTTTTCAAAAACAAAGGACAAACAACAACAATTTCCTAGGAATAAAGTATCCTTTAATAAACATTGACTCAGTTTGACTCAGGGGTCATTTCACAGACTCATGGAGGAGAAGGGACCTCGGGACACTTCACATTCTGGCAGATCCCAGAATAGGAATCTCTTCTATAACATATCCAACGCGTGGGTGTCCAGCCTCCCCTTAAATACCAGGAAGGAGAGCTCACCACCTGTGAGTTAAGCCATTCCCCTTGAAGACCAGTCTCAGAGTTGGGATGTTTCTCCTTATGCTGAATGGGTTTTTTTTTTTCAACCTCCCCTCACAAACCTAGTCCCAGCAGAACAAGCCAAATCCCATCTTTGCATGGCAACTCTTCATTTGAAGGAAATGTTCACGTCCTCTTAAAGTCTGGTCTTCTTCGGCCCGGACATTTCCACGTCCTTCAATGAATGCTCAGGGCACAGCTTCAGAGGCATAGAACCCTCCTTCGGACACATGCCAGCTGGTCAGTGACCTTCCTAAAATACGGTTCCCAGAATGGGGCATGATATTTCAGATGCAGCATGATGAGGGCAAAGGACAGTGACATGAGCATCTTCCTCATTCTACATTGTGCTTCTAGCAACACAAGCTGATACCACAGTTTTGTCTACTCTGACACACTGGATTGATACTGAGCTTGCAGGCCACTGAGACCTTGCAGATCTTTTTCACTCAAACTGCTGCCTCGTTATGCCTCCTCCATCTTGGACCTGTGCAGTTGATTATTTGAACTGAAGTGTAGGACTTTCCACTTGACTCCATGAAGTTTGATTTTATTCAGTTTGGCCCAGTATGTCAGCCAGCGAGGATGTTTTTGGATTCAAGTCTCTTGTCCAACATGTTAGCTCTTGTTTACTGTTACAGTTTTTAAACAAAAAGCTTCTGGTTGCACCTGAAAAATAAGGGGAAAAACTGTTTGTTGACCCTTTGGGCTGCTCTGCTCACAGATCCCACCTGAAAACAACTGAATTCAAAGGGGAACATGAAAGGAAGGCAGGATTATTTACCAAAGGGAACCTGCTCTTGGCTTAGGGAAAGCATATCCACTCACCTCTGGCCACCCTTGGCCTTAGGATCGCTTTCTGAGCTAGCACGGTGGTAAATCCCGACTTTTGTATTGGCCCAGAGTCTTGCATGCCTGCTTAGAAGGGCTTTTAACTTAAAAGGAAGGAAAAGGAGGAAAACTATGCATGTCCACGGTCATTTCTACCAAGATAGATACCATACATTCAACTGACATAAAAAGAAGGCTAGCAAGAGAAACCACGAGAATTTAACAGGAGACAAACTCCAGGAAAAGAGCCAGGGTCTCAGAAGTCTGTTGTGCACAAATGCATAGAATATGTGTAACAAGCAAGTTGAGCTCAGCATCCTAAAACAAGGAGGCAAATTTAATCTCATCGGCATCCCTGAGCCTTGGAAGGATGAGACCTATGGCTGGAATATGGCTCTGGAAAGATCCATCTTATTTAGAAGCTACTGGAAGGTTTAAAAAGAGGAGGAGGCACATATTAAGAAGCCATATCCATGTAAGGAAATCTAGGAATCAGAGTAGGGAAATATGGGGGAGAGCAATCAGATAGAGATCAATGGAGGCAGACCCAGAAGGGATATTGTCATTAGAGTACACTTCAGATCATCTGGACAGAAGGAGGAAGAAGATGAAGGAGAAATGGTCACAGGCCTAGCATGGAGGCATGATATAGTAATGGAAAAGGCAGGGGCGTGGTGGTAAATGTTTAACAACAGGCTCTCTAGTGGGGGCAGGAAATATATGCAGGCCTTTCTTTTAAGTTTAATCTGCATTACTAATAATTTCTCCAACATTTTCTTAAATCTAGACAATTAACAAAGAATTACATCAAACCCTGATTTATAGTGTTTCTGGATTTCTGAAGTGCAAACACTCACACTGAAAGTTTAACAAGCACTGGGTAGAGGACTTGAATGATCTGGAAATCTGCTGGACTTCCTTCTCTCTTTGCTAACAAAAAAGCAGCTCAAGATTTCTTGGTTTGCTTTAGGTGATAATTTTCTCCTTCAAAAAGTAGAAGAAGCAACACTGGGATATCCCAGCTTTTATCCGATTCTCCCTAAAGAAAGAAGAACTAGTTTCTGGGGTGTAAATGGTAGGAATTTTGTGGCATGGGAGGGACTGCTCTGTCTTAGAATTCTTTATAGAGAAGGAGAGGAAAGCCGTGATCAGCCTAGCCCAAGCACTAGATTTCAAAAGGATCAGAAAAAGGATAGGTGGGTTTCTGTGGACTAAAATTTTATAGGGTAATGCAGTCCCGGAAGAATAGTGAGCTCTCAAAAATGAAGTCCTGCTCTTTTCTCCTCTTTCCTTTTAAATCTTCCTTTCAAGGAATGACTCACTGGGGAAGCCATATTTTGGAAATGAAGGTAATGTAAGAATGAAAGGATCTCTAAAAATAAGATAAATATGTGTGTGGGTTTTTTTTATTAAAGAAACAGGGATATGTTTAATAATAGCTATGATAGTAGCTACCATTTATATAAGGTTTGCACAGCACTTTATATGTGATCTCATTTGATTCGTACAATAAGCCTGTGAGGAAGGTGCTATTATTATCCCCATCTTGCAGCTGAGGAAGCAGGCTGAGAGTGGTTAAGTGATTAAGGAAACGCACAGCTACTAATTGGCAGAATTCAAAGTCAAGATTTCACTGACTACAAGTCCACTGTGCCACTGAATTGCCTACTTAAGCAAATTAAAATGCAAATTTTACTCTTAAAAACAGAATGGGGTTCTTAAAAACAGAAAGAAAATCATTTCCAATGAGGAGAAAAAGGTGATATCTAAAAAGGCTACTGTAGGTACATAAGGAATTCACTGACCAATTTAGATTTTAATTATATATACATACATGTAAATATGTAAGTATATATGTATATATGCGTATGTGTGTGTATATGTGTGTATATGTATATGTGTGTGTATATATTATATATATATGTATATATATATATGATGGACATAAGGACAGGTAACAGAAAATGAATATAAAAAGTATGGCTTGATCTTGTAAGAATAGTGTTTTTTTTTTCTCTAGGCAGTGGGGTTAAGTGACTTGCCCAGGGTCATACAGCTAGTAAGTGTTATGTGTCTGAGGCTGGATTTGAACTCAGGTCCTCCTGAATCCAGGACCAGTGTGTCACCTAGCTGCCCCAAGAATAGTGTTAGGACCGGGAAAACTCACATGGCAAGGAAAGCCAAGGATAATAAAAGATTGGTTGGGTTTTTTAAAAAGCTATATTGAGGAAAAGAAGATGAAAGAAGGGGTTGGATGATTTCTCCAGGAGGATGGCAGGATAAGTGATGATGAAGAGAAATAAGGCTTCCCAATGCTGAAATTATTTTGGTTTTTTCTGCTCCAAGAAATTATTTTTTCATTCCAGTGAATTGAGAGCAATGTAATTTCTGAGCATGGCCCCCTCCATTCAAAGATCATGGAGAAGTGGAAAGGAATCACAAGATTAGAGAAAATGAAATGACTCCAATTTCATAAAAGGAAGAGAAAGAGGTTGGTAAACTATAGATTTTATTTCTAGCACAACTCTAGGACATCATATTAGAAGTATGGTTAATGAATACCTAGAAAAGGAAGCAACCAGCACGACCTTATCAAGACAGGTCATGCCACATTAACCTAGTTTCCATTTTTCAAAGGTTTACTAGACTTATAGATCAGGGGAGTGCCATGCAATTTACCAAGAATTATCAAAGCAGTTGACAAAGCCTCATGCTATTCCATGGAAAGATGGAGCAATGTGGACTAGGTGTTAGTGCAACTAAATTGGTTCAGAACTGAATAAATGGCTGTAGTCAAAGGGCAGTCACTAACGATTTGATAGTTACTTGAAAAGTCTCCAATGCAGTGCCCCAATGACATTTTTTTCAAATTCACTGCGGCTCAAAATTTTTAATCAATGACCTAAATAGATGGCACACTTTTCAAATTGATACAAAGCGGGGATTGTGCTGGGTGACAGAATCAGGATCCAGAAAGATTTAGACAAACTGGAAGGCTGGATTTAATTTAATGAAATGAAATTTAATAGGAGTAAAATGCAAAAAGTCTTACACTTGGGTACAAAAAGAACATCAAACCCACAAGATTGCAAAAGTCAAGCTAGAAAGCATTTTTGTTCCTCAAAAAAGATCTCAGGGTCTTAGTGGGCCACAAGCTCAATATAGGTCAATAGTGTGTTATGATAGCAAAGAGAGATAATTCAATCCTAGCCAGCTTTAGAGAAGGAGAATATCTGGGACTATGGAAATGATAACGCCTGTACCCTCTGTCCTAATGAAGCTATTTCTGGATTATTGTGATCAGTTCTCAGTGATACATATTGGGAAGGAATTGATAAGATGAAGGGTAGCCAGAGGAGGGAAATTAGGACGGTGAAGGGCCTCAGCAATATGCCACATGAGTTTGGGTCAGAAGAACTGTATGTATTCAACATGGAGAAGTCTCAGAAGGGGTGGAGAGCTATATTGGTTTTTCTCAAATACTTCAAGGAAAAGGTTTTAAACTTATTCTGTTTGGCCCCAGAGGGCAGAGCTATAAGCAAGGGCAGAAGAGGCAGAGGTCAGGAAAAAGTCATAATGATGAGCACCATTCCACCAAGTGGAATGGGCTGCTTGGGAGGCGGTGGGTAGCCCCTCCCTGGAAGTCTTCAAGTGACCTTTGGGTGACCGCTCCTCAGGCACAATGGAGGGGGATTCTTGGCTCGGCAGAGCTTGGACTGGACAGTTTCTGAGGGATCTTCTCACTCAGAGATTTGGGAAATCTCTAATTTGAACAATTACCTTTTTTCAAAGCATTTTCTCCTGTTATCGCCTTTAAGCTTCATGGCGTCTTTGGAAGAGGTGGGGCAGGGATTGGAGGGCCGTAGATGCAGAGCTGGAGGGGACCTCTGAGGCCATTCCCTCCAACTCCCTCCTTCTAGAGATTCATACATAGCCTCAGAAAGAGATGGAGCTCAACTTATGGCAGGGCCCTTGAGGTGGAAGACTACTATGGTCCTAACCTTGCAAGGCATGCACCTTATCCTTGCCAAACCATTAGTTTCAAAATTCCATTCCTTCAACAACTGGAACCTGTTCATTACCATGTGGGCCAGAAGTCAGTGATTTCTGAACCTGAACTCCTTACTTTTCTCCTTCAAACCTGCATCCCTCTCCTATCTCTGTGTTCTACTCTGTTGATGGTGCCACCGTCTTCTTGGTTTCCTAATCTGGAAACCTTGGAGTCAGTTCCCATCTCTCTTACTTTCTCCACATCCAGTCGATAATTTTGGTTGAAATCTGGCATCTCCCATCCGTGGACCCTGCAACAACCTTAGCTGAGGATGTCATCTCTGCTCAACTGGACTATTTAAAAAAAAATTGTTCTTGTTTCCCCCTCCATAGTCTACCTTTCACGTGACTGCCTGAGTAATCTCTGCTGGGAGCCACTCTGCTCAAAAACCTTCATCCGTCCCTGTGATCAGCTGAATAATGTAGGAACTCCTCGTCCTGGCATTCAAAGCCATTCACCATCGGACTCCAGACTACTTTCCCAGCTTCATTACACTCTATTTCCTTCTTTTCACACACCAGCCAAACTGACATTGTCTTGGCACGATTAGAGAATTCATTAAAAGGTGGAAGGCGGAGTTGAGTTCCTCCCCTCTGACAAAAAAGAGCCAAGATGGGTGATGTTGCCAGCTTCATTCAAGCGGGGCTCGGCATTTCTAGATCATTTTGGTCTCCGGTTCCCTCTCCTTCCCCAGGGCTGCAGACTGTGTTCTCTTCCCATCCTTATCCTGCCCTGTCCCCTTTCTGTGCCCCTGATCCCATTCCATCTCCTAGAATCCGCCCTTTCTACACAACTTGTGGGGGTGGAGTGGTTGTCTGTCATTGGATAAAAACCCGAACTAGCGATCCCAACCCCTGGATTCTAGCCCTGCTGCCTTTGCTACTTCCCGGGTGACCTCAGACACGTCATTTAACTTCGGTGCTTTTCAGTCTGCCAATCTGTAAAATGGGGATTTGCCTCACCTACCTCACTGCTTGTCATGAGCATCTGACGAGAAAACAGAGGCAGAAGGGCTTTGGAAGGTACCAAAGAGTTACGTGTATGTAGGGCATCATTAAGCCTAATAGGTTGGAGTCATTAAATACTACAGACCCTTCTCACCTTGTAGCTTGAGAGCAGTCCCAGTGTGGGAAGGGCCACCAGTGGTTCCAATCTCCTGACACTGCTGACCCCATCATCTAGCTCTACCCAACCTACCCAAAGGAGTGACTGACTATTACCCACTAGGTAACAAGACAGTGCCCACCTCTGGTCTGAGGTGAGAGGCATTTCTGTGGGTCAGAACGTTTTTGTGTTTTCCCCAGTAACTGGTCCCCTGCCATGGCTGATGCACAGATTCAGAAACTGTTAGAACTTGGAAGGGGATGTCAAGAGACCATCTAGTCCAAGCCCCTCATTTTACAGATAAGGAAACTGAGGCCTGGGGATGTTAAGTGACTTGCCCTAGGTTACACAGGTGATAAGTATCTAAGGCAAGATCTGTTCTTTCCACTACCCTGCCTCTCCTCTTCACAGCCCTGCCTGAGCATGGTGCCACCCCACAGAAGGAACACTTGGGGCATATCAGGAAAGGGCCGAAACACATATACTTACTAGAGGCTGTTCACCCAGATGAAAGCTCCACCTTTGATGCCAGGCACAGGCACAGTTTGACCAGACTCCCATCCTTCTCTTCTTGATTGACACTTCCTTCATCCTCTTTGGCCTTGGCATCCAACCAGGGGGTGGGAGCAAATTCTGCCAGTGGGAAGAAGTCTCCCCACCCCCCTCGGCTCCCTGCCAGCCTGCAGAAAGAAGTCTCCCTGGGCACTGCCCACGCAGAGAGGGGCCGTTAGTTTCAGATGGAACATCTCTGGTCTGGCAGTGACAGGGAAGGAAACGAGAATTCGCATGGAGTCATAAATTTTGCAGGAGCCAACATCCTGCCTGAAGAGGGATCCAGGGAAAGCACTCTGACAACTGGCTAAACATTTGTGTTGGCACTCACCGATCCATGGCACATTTGCTAGGGTCTGAGGCAATTTCGACAGCTGGCTCTGGCCAGCACTGCAGGGGTATTTTTTCAGTGTTCAGGGGAGTGGGGGCTTAGGAGGGTAATACAAGGAGAAGGGATGGCCAGCAGAGAACGTTAGGGGCAGGTGTCCAAAACACCCCTAAATCACTCAGTTTGCGGAGAAAAGGCACAGATCTGGGTAGCTTCCTCCATTTTCTGGGCTTTGTTCTCTACACCCTCTGCCCTAGAGCAAGGTGAAACACGTTCTGTGCTCTGAACATCCTCAAGGTAACCCAATGCCAGCGGACAAATACACCCCAGGGACACGAGTCTGGGTCCTGGGCAGAGAAGTGGGGTCTTGGAAGGAGACCAGAAGAGGTTGAGTTCCGTGGAGTTCTGAGTGAAATTCCACACCCTCCCTCCCCAATTCCTGCCCCAAGCCCACGCAGCATCAAATGTTGCAAGCAAGCACAGAAGTAGGCAGATGTCCTCATGGAAACATGACATATTTAGGCTCAGCTCCAAGACTTTGCCAATGCCTTTTTCCTTTTCCTGAAATGCCCTCCTCCCTCCTCTCCATCTTTGTGAAGCTTATCCATCCTCCGAGGTCCCCCAAAGTCACACCTCCTCCATGAGGCCTTCCCCAACTAAGAGTCATAGATGTAGAGCTAGAGGAGCCCTCTGAAGCATCCATTCCAAACCCCTCATTTTACAGATGAGAAACTGAGGCACAGAGGTTACATGATTTGCCCAAGGTCACACAGGTAGGAATGATAGAGCCAGAATTTGAACCCAGCCCCTCAGACTCCAAATCTACTACTGTTTCCACTGCCCCTCTCTGCCTCTTTACTGTCAACACTGATTCCAGCAGTTACCACACAGTGCCTTGATCAAATGACCAAAAGTACTCTGAGAACCTTAAAGTGTTATACATGTTGTTATTTTTATTGTTTGTTACTATTATTATTGCTCACATTGCTTGACAGCTTTGAGTACTGGCCCTTCCCTCTCTCTTCTACACAGCTGTCAGAGTAATATTGCATCTCAGAATTAGGATGGGGGTGGATATCAAAGTAACAAATTGACATTTGTTAATATAGTGGAATCTTATTTTCCCTGATCTCTCCTGTTCCAGCTCATGTCCCCCCGCCACAGTCAGCTCAGCTTCCTCTTGGGTCCTATAGAACCTATTATCTATACTCCTTCTTTGGCTCTGAGTCAATCGACAAACATTTATTAAGCACCTACTGTGTTGGGCCTGGGATCACATGTTGCTTTCTTTTTCTGTCTCACGTCTTCTTTCACTTTGGTCTCCCCGGCCAGACTGACCTTGTTGGAGGAAGGGAAGCTGCCTTTGACTACATCCACTCACCCCATGCTTCCATGTCATAGATCCGCTATCTCGTCAATGTAGACATTTCCACCATTGGTGCAGATGGAGACTCAGCCATACTTCCTCATCCTATTCAGGTCTTGCCCATGCTTTCCCAGAGGCCCTCCACAAAGTTTGGATGCCCTCCTTTATATCTCTTGATAGTTTATGGCTGCTAGAGCATCCCTTGGTGTGCCCATCTCTTTGCTCCTGTCCCGTGACTGCCCCCACCTCTTTTTCTGATCACACATTTCCTCAACGCTTATGCTACTTCTTACATGTAGGTCATCAGTAGAAATACGATGTAGCCAACAGCATTCACCACTGTCATGGAGAACAAAGTCCAAATGGAAGAGGGAATCTCTATAGATGGCAAGATTTTCCTAAATGCACCTGTTTGCATATGATATTATACTAATTGCATCAAGCTTCAGAAGTTTGTAGGGCCTCTTTCATGAGATCCATGATTTTTCAGACAAAGATTAGCCAACAATCTATACAGGAAAAACCAAATGGATGAAAAGGCCTATTATCTAGAATATCATACGCAGTTGGGTGTCCAATCCATTGAGCAAGTCCATCAGTACCTAAATCTGGGATAGGCATGGCAGGAGAATAATAGGTCAGGCCCAGAATTGAACAGGAGGAAGAGATGGCCTTTGAGAAAATGTGAATTGGCTCCAAAGTTGTTCCCTGCTACAAAAATCTAACTTCTTAACACGAATGCTCTTTTGGAGGCTCTGTAGGGTGCCAATCTTAAAATATCTCAGTCTCTAAAGGATTAAAGTTGCTTCTGATCCAAAGGGCAACAGAGAAATCCATGATAGGTTACAGCACACGAATAGGCTACCTGCACAACAATTTATTATTTGAATAAATAAGCAAACGAATGCTTAATTAGAAGGAATCTATCTTAGGAAAATGAGGGCACTCGGTAAAAATGCAAACTGTTCTAAAGCTGGAATTCTAGAATTTTATTGAAGGACTTTGGAGACAGTCGTACTTATTTACTTTACATTTGTGCTATATCTATCTAGATACCATCTAATTGGCTTCCTCTGTAACCTCTGTCTCCATCTATATTTATATCTATGTCCCACTGGCTCTCCCATTAGAATACAAGTTCCCTGAGAGCAGGGATTGTTTAATCCTTTTTACTTGTAGCCCCAGAAACTGACACATGTGTTTATGTATTAAGTACACAGTAGGTGATTAATAAATGCTTGTTGAATTGATTTATTGTCAGGCTTATCGTCATAGATCACAGATCTAGAGTTGAAAGGGACCTTAGAGGCCATTTGCTCCAACACCTTCACCCCATTTTACAGACACAGAAGATGAGGTCAAGAGAAATTAGGCCACTTGAGCAAAGTCATTTCAGTTGAAAGGGACAGAGGCAGGTCCTCTCACACCAAAGCCAAAGCTCCTTCCATGACAGCACATTGCCTCTAGATCAAAGCACGCTGGCTTGACAGGACCATCCAGAGATTAGGCCCTATCAGTATGGCCTTCAGGAACCCTGGGTCACTCCATAGCAACCTGAAGGTGGACCTTGAAGGTGGCTTGTAAGGCTGTGTAATTAGCTCTGTCTTTTTGCCCAGAGGGCCTCCTGCTGTATTTCCTGGTCAAATGCAACTCATGTTCTCTACAGACCTGGTGATCCATGAACTTTTTTTTCTTAATTCTTTGATAAGCATGTTTCAATGTGATTGGCTTCCTTTGAAGTCCTATGTATTTGATTTTGTGCATTTAGAACCATTAGTCCAAGGAGGGGTCTGTAGCTTCACCAGACTGCCCAAGGGGTCTCGGACACAAAAATGGTTTTAAGAACCTTGGACTAGAGAGGCAGAGAATCTGACTAGTGTCCCAGAGGCCAGAAGAGAGAGGATAGGTCCTTTACCAAATGGTATACTTAAAGCTTGAAGGAACCTCAGAGGTCATCAGGTCCAAGTCCCTCATATTACAGATGGGGAAACTGAGGCCAGGGAAGTGAATGGCTTGCCAAGGGTCACACGGCTAAGAAGTGGCTTTCTTTCAAGAGAGGGGCTGTAGTGTTTTACCTACCTCTGAGAAGAACACAGACAGGATGACCAGGCTGATCCAGTGACTGACTCCAGCAAACTGGGATGAATTTGAAACTGTAAGGAACACAGTACAAGAAAAGCCAGGCTTAGGATAAAGGAGTTAAGTGTAAAGAGGTAGTGTCTAGAGAGTAACTAGGTGGCTTGGAACCGAGGTCAGCTCTGGGGATTGCAGAGAAAAACCCAATGTGGGATCATCCCAGGAATATGGTGTCACTGAAGTCAACTTGACAGAAAACCTCAAAGATGATAATGAAGGAAAACAGAAGGGCAAGCTGAGCGTGGGTGCATGAGTATGTGTGTGTGTGTGTGTGTGTGTGTGTGTGTGTGTGTGTGTGTGTGTGTGTGTGTATGTGCAGGGCAGGGAAAGAAGGACAAACAGTTCTTTTGCCTCAATGCCAATGACAGGTTTTAAGAGCTAACTATGGGAAGATGCTCCCAGGTCTTCTTTAGCACAAGCAAATGGAACCATCATAGCCATCACACTTGGGGGCAGAAGACCTGGGTTTGAATCCCAACTCTGACTTGTTGACTGTGTGATCTTAAGTAAATCAATTCATGTACTGGGACCTCAGTTTCCTCATTTGTAAAAGGAAGGTCCCTTTCAGCACCAATGTTGCATAAAATCCTCCAGTAGAACGTAAGCTCTATAAGGGCAGGACTGCATCATTTTTGTGCGTATATACACAGAACCTAATACAATGTCTGGAACATAGGTGCTTGTCGACCAGTGGGTTGACTCTTGACCAGACTCTTTCTCTCTCTGAGCCTCAGGTTCTTAATATAAAAAAAAGAGGTAGGGGCATTCTGGGGAGGTCTAAGGACCTCTCTGTCCTGACATTGGGACCCTCTTTTTTTTTTTTTTGGCAATTGGGGTTAAGTGACTTGCTCAGAGTCACACAGCTAGTAAGTATCAAGTGTTTGGTCTGAGGCCGGATTTGAATTCAGGTCCTTCTGACTTCAGGGCTGAAGCTCTATCCACTGCACCACCTAGCTGCCCTGGTGACCCTCTCTATCTCTAATTACTACCTAGAGCCAGCCCCATCCTCTCCTCTATGCTATCCAAGGTGCTGGCCTTGGTGGATTTGTTGTCTCCACTGTAAGGATGTTGGGGGAAGGAAGCTTGACATGGAAGATCCACCAAGGAAGCCTAAATCTGGAGGGATGGCTGGTTTAGATGACTCAGTAGGGACCTTGCATGAACTTCGGTTTGTGATAGGCTCACAAGGATCTCAGTGGCCCTCTTGTCCAACTTTTTCCTTTTATAGATGAAGAAACAGACTCAGGCGGGTTATATGATTTGCCCAAAGTCACAGAGGTGGGATTTGGGAAGCCAGGTCCTTTAGGGTTTCTTTTTTCTACACTCCAAGTGTCAAAGCTAAGGAGCTTCCCTAAAGGGCAAGGCACAGGAGTAACTTCTCTGGGAAACCCCAGGATCACCTTAGGAAGAGATGTTCGGCTGTGGCACACCTCCAGGGCCGTCCTATGTCTTTGCTGTGACCGGATGGGAGCCTGACCATTCAGCCCCCTCATTCCTGTATATAAACATCTCTAAGGAATGAGAAGCCCAGAGTGTAGGGCTCTGATGTGGAGCGAAGGCTGGGTCACACAGCCCAGTAGGAGACCCCAGCCTACCTGGGGCAGCATAATAGACCTGAGGAACTGGCAGTGGAAGACGGGGAGGGGAAAAAGGTACCAAAATGGATGATCATAGGATTTGGAGCCAGAAGGGACCTTGGAGGCCGTTTCATCCAACCCCTTCATTTTATAGGAGGGGAAACTGAGGCAGAGGGAGACAGATCTTGCTCAAAGTCACACAGGAAGTTTTAATTAAACTTGTGATTTCATCCATGTAGGGAGCATCTTCTACCAATACAGGCTGGGTCTCTGCAGCTTGTAATCTAAAAGATTTACCTACAGCACTGAGAAACTAAGGGATCTTCCCAGGGTCACGCAGCCAGCAAGCATCAGAGGCGAGACTTGAATCCGTGTCTTCCTAGCTCCGAGGCTGGCTGTTTTGCCTCCATTGTTAATCTCATTTTACAGATGAGGAAATGGAGGCTCTCCGAGGTCAAGGGAGTTGTCTGGGATCACACGGCCAGAGCGTGTCACAGCCTTGGTCTTGCTTACCCACTGCGCCCCTTTCTCTCCAGTAATACCAGCTCCCATTGCAGGCTCATAAAAGATTCTGTGAGGCAGGCAGCACGAGGAGGCTTATTCTTCATCACACAGATGAAGAAATCGAGGGGCAGGGCAAGGGAGGGATTTTCAGAAGGATGCACCGGCCTCTTTGCCCTTCTTCCCACGTGCTACTTCTGGGCATCTTCCCTGGCTGTCCCTAGAGGATGGGATTCTCCCTCTCCTCATCTCTGCCTCGTGGCTTCCTGGCTTCCTTCAGATCTCAGCTGACTCCCCAGCTTGTGCAGGACGCCTCTCCCAGGCCCCGGCAATGCTAGTGCCTTCCCTCTGTGATCACCTCCAAGTCTCCTTGCTGGATCTGGCTTGTACTTAGTTTTTGGATGTTGGGAACTCCTTGAGGGCAAGGGACTGTTTTTGCCTTTCTCTGTATCCCCGGTGCTTAGCACATAGTAGGTGCTTAATAAATGTTTGTTGTTGATGTAGAGTCTTTTGGCTCCACGATAAGGCTATATTCAAATTATAATAACACCAGAAGACCTGAGGAATGAGCACCCTAGGAAAGGGGAAGGGAAGGGAGCATTTTTATATAGCACCGCTGTGTGCCAGGCACTGTGCCAAGTGCTTTACCATTATTATCTCATTTGATCCTCACAACAGGGGCATGTGCTGTTCTGTTATTATTCCCATTTTACAGTTGGGGAAACTGAGGCAAACAGAAATTGAGTGACGTGCCCAAGATCACATAACTAGTAAGCATCCGAACCCAGATTTGAACACAGCTCTGCCTGACTCTAGGCGCAGAGCTCTGACTACTGTGCCTGCCTAGCTATCCCACAGGGAAGGTAAGGACCAGATCAGTGGGGCAGGGACAGGGAGAGGATTTGACTTTGTGGGTGCATTCCTTTTAGGCCGCTGTAGCCTTATGAGCTCTGCCCCTCAAACTACCCCCGATTCCTCCGGGCCTCAAACTGCCCGGGGGTCAGTGGAAACCGATCCAGGGAGCCAAGCGTCTGTGTGATTCGGAAGGGACCAGACTGAGAACATAAACCTCTCTCCGTCCGTTGTTTCTCAAATGAATTCCTGTGCCGTTTTTTTATTTTTTATTTTTTTTATGGCTTGTCTGAGAAGAGCCATAAATCTCCGGCTGTACATTTTATGGAATTCAAGATGCCTTTTATGAGCTGCCATTGGGTCTCCCACCAAAACCAATCTCCTGGATACTTAATTTTAAGCAAAATTCCAGTCCGTGTCTGCTAGGTTCTTAGCTCTGCCCAATGGCTTGGTTACAACCTGAAGTAGCAAGGGGCCTATGGAGAATTCACGGCATGGAACCAGAGTCTCTGTTATGATTAAATCACATAAAAATCAGACGATGTGTAGGGGGGCGAGGGAGGGGAAAATAGAATGTGCTTTAATTCAAGACAGGTTGGCTGAGTATAAAGCCAGTGTCTGTCAACTCCACGCCGGAGAAATACTTTCACTGGGACCGAGGGGCCACCAGGCACATTAAAGCCAAATGGTTTTGTCCGGTAGAGAAAGTCGGTCTGTTCTTACAAGCGTCCTTTGTTAGAAAGGGCTTCCCTGGTGGAGGTTTCAGGGGGCCCAAAGATCAGATCCAGAGCTGAAGAGGACAGGGGCCATGGAGCCCAACCTCCTTGTTTTACAGCCACGGAAACTGAGGACCAGGGCGGTTTAGAAACCTGCCCAAGGTATGTAAGTGGGATTTGGACCTAGGGTCAGTGTCTGGCTATTCCTGGGTCACAGATGAGAGAGAGTTGGCCTCTTTGGTCCACTGACCAAGCAGAAAGCAGAGGAGGTCTTTGCTTGAACAGAACTCCCGGAGTGACTTTTGCATTGAGCCGAATCACTCTGATGACGAGGTGATGGTCACTATTCGATCGACCTGCCTGTATTCCCTTGTTTCTCCCCCAAATCCCACGCTCTTTGTTGGAGGAAGGTACAGTGAGCCAGTCAGGAAGACCTGAGTTCAAATCTCGTCTCTTATGTGACTCTGGGCAAGTTACTTAACCTCTGTCTGCCTCAGTTTCCTTATCTATAAGACAGGGATAATAATAGCCCCTTACCTCACAGGTTTGTTGGGAGGAATAAAAGAATGAACACACGTTAAGGTTTGCAAACCTTAAAACGCTATATAAATGGTAGTGATTACTGAAGACATTGGTGGTGGAGGCAGAAAGAGCAAAAGAGGGACAGCAAAGACTCTTGTGCATCAGATCTTTGAATTCTGTAATCCCAATTGGCCAAGGGTCCCGGAAGCTCCCAGAGGCTGGGGACCTCTGGCTGAGGTTCAAAGATAGGGGAATTTAATAAGTTAAAAAAGTCCTGGGGGCTAAAGACAGTTTCCCTAGAGCTCCAAGAGAAGACAGAGGCCCAGGTAGATGTGTGCCCTTGATGCCCGAGGCCCAGGGGCCTGGGTACCTTTTCTGATGTCTTTTAAGGGCATCAGCAAGGACAGAAGGGTTTGTTCCAAATGGTTCCCCAAGACCCTGACATATTCTCCAGAGGGCCCATATCAACAACAGGTTCACCTGGTTTAGCCGTGTATAACTTTTTCACAAAGGCAAATTCATTAAACTTTAAAAGGTACCTCCCTACCTACCAGTGGGGTGGGGGAGAGAGAGAAGGAAAGGAAACTCACTTGAAACAATTTAAAAAGTACATTCCACACAGGGTCCCCAACCTTTTCCTGATGAAGATTTCCCCCAAATCTCTTTCTTACATTCAGGAGAGGGGAATGTGAATACAAATTATTAAAGGGGTCATAGTGGGAACCTCTCAGAAATCATCTAGTTCAATCTCCTCATTTTTTTAAGGCAATGGGGTTAAGTGACTTGCACAGGGTCACACAGCTAGTAAGTGTTAAGTGTTTGGTCTGAGACCAGATTTGAACTCAGGTCCTCCTGATTTCAGGGCCGGTGCTCTATCCACTGTACCACCTAGCTGCCTCTCCTCATTTTTCAAATAAGGAAACTGAGGCCCAGAGGAGCCAAATGACTTGGCCAGTATTCTTCAGGTAGGAAGCATCTGAATTGGAACTCAAACCCAGGCCTCTCTGGCTCCAAATCCATTTTCCCTTTTCGCCCTGCCCTACTGCAGGTGAGGAGAAAATGGCTGCTGGCCAAATTTGGCTGCTATGACCACCTCCACGAGCCACAGGAGAGGATATGCTGGCATTGGCTGGTTTGGACCCCTCCCCAGAAGGGTGCAAGTCCCACCCACGGGGGACGAGCGGCTGGCTGGGGACCCCTGCCCCACCGGGTACACGTGGAATAAATCTACAGGCAGACGCGGATCCGCTCACACACCCGGGGCTCTGTCTCGCTACTCACACTGCAGAGCCTTTATGTCTATCAGCAGTTCCAGGGTCAGAAGAATCACCACCAGAATGACACAGGCCACCAGGAAGCTGTTGAGACTCGCGCTCAGTAAAAACACCTGCCACACGGAGGCTCGCCTTCCACAGCACGGCTTCAGCCAGCTGGACCTGGCGGAACAAGACAGGGGAGGGGAGAGAAGGCGCTGAGCGGGTCGCCGAAGGTCCCGCCGACGTCCCAGGCCTGGCGTTGCCACTGACTCGCTGTGCGACCCCGGGCAGGTCTCCCGCTCTCCCTCAGCATGGAGAGTAGCAGGAAGACATGGGGAAAGTGGCCTGCACTGATGCAGGACAAAGCAGAGAGGCTAGTGGAACAAGGACGAAAGAACGCTAAGAGAGGGGCCGTGAGGACCAGCCTTGGTCCCATTGAACAGGTGAGGAAACAGACCTTCCTCCTTCTGGCAGAGAGGTGAGGGTCTATGGGGGCCAAGTGCTGCATATGCTGTCAGAGACAGGCGCCATATTGGTTACTTCTGATAAGCTGTTTTGATTTGTTACGAGGGAGGGGCTCAATGCTGATGTAGGAAAGGCTTATATCCAGAAATGACATAAAAACACAAGGCAATAAAATACACTAAAAACTAAGTAATCTTTTCTTCGTCCTGTGTTAGGTCCAGGGTGTATGGGTTTGTCATGAAGGTTTATTTGCTATTTGCTGTGTGTGCTCTTTATGGAACTGGAATTTGGTGGGAAAGAAGTCAAGCCTTTGACATGTACATATATATGTTACATATGCATACATCTATACACACATATACACGTGTGTACATCACACAGGCACACAATACACGCGTGTACATTATACACACATATGCATGCGTGCACATCACACATACACACATACACATGTGTGTACATCACATATACAATATACATGTGTATACATCACAATACACACATATACATGCGTGTACATTGCAATACACAGTCTGTATATTACACACATATACATATGTGCATATTGCACATACACAAACACATCTGTGTATATTACACATACACACGCATGTATATTACACATACACATGCGTGTATATTACACATACACACATATATGTATATTCATTTCTTCCTTTTAAGGTATGGGGATTAAGAACTCTCCTTGAACCTAACATTACTTCCCCTAGACTAATAATATTTTTTTTTGTGGGGGGGAACAGATATAATTCTGGCCCTGTGTCAGACCCTTTGTCTGAGGAGAGCAGAGTAACCAGTTTCTGACACCAATCTCCTGCTTTCCTTATGGAAAGCAATCAAAGTCTCCCTTGGAGAAGTGTGGGTAGAAGAAATTCTGAAAATGTTTATTTATGACTCCCTGTGAGCTATATCTGGGCAGCTGGGTGGTACAGTGGATAGAGTACCAGGCCTGGAGTCAGGAAGACCTGAGTTCAAATCTGGCCTGAGACACTTATTAGCTGTGTGACCCTGGACAAGTCATTTCACTCTGCCTCAGTTTCCTCATCTGTAAAATGAACTGGAGTAGGAAATGACAAACCATTTCAGTATCTTTGCCAAGAAAACCCAAAGGGGGCATGGAGAGTTGGACATAACTGAAATGAGCTGTATCTAAGCAACAACAAATGAGCCTTATCTAAACACACCTGTGTGGGCAGACGACACCCACGTGGCAACCCGTAAACATAAAAACATCGCAGATATTCCATCCCCTGGATCAGGGCCTTTGCCCAGGTTGTCTCCCACGCCTAGGACGTGCTCCCTTCCTCCTCTCTGCTTCAGGGGATCCCTGCCTGGCTTCCTTATAGGAGGCAGGTGCTGATCTCCCAGGCTCTGAGGCTCTTCTAGATCCTAGGACCTACAAGGTCAACCTCATGCCTTGCACAAGAAGCCTTTCCCAAGCCCTAAATGGCAGCGCCTTCCCTCTGAGGTCATTGTCCTGGGGCTATCCTGCACACATCTTGTTTGTGGGTTGTTTCCTCTCATCAGACTGGGAGCCCCGGGAGGGCAGGGACTGTCTTTTGTCTTTCTTTGTATCCCAGTGCCCAGGACAGTGCCTGGTATGTAGTAGGTGCTTAATAAATGCTTGTTATCTTGACTTGTGTCTTAAGGCCCCTTGCAGTTCTAACACCGGGTACTGAGAGTCCTGATGCTGGGCATGTGACTGCAGTGTAACATGCAGATGGGGATCTGATGAAATGTGGGAAAAAGGAAAGACTGAGGTGACACGGAGACGTGTCTGCCTCTGATCTCCAAGGTCTAAAATGCATCATAGATTGAGGACCAGGAGGGACCTGGGAGATCGTTTGGTCCGTCCCCCCATTTCACAGATTGGGAAACTGAGGCCTGTAGGGGCCCAGTGACTTCCCCATGGTCAGACAAGTATCAGAGACAGAATTTGGATACAGGGCCTCTGAATTCAGAGCCTCCATCACCCTGGTCTGCTTCAGACCAGGAATAAACAAAGCAAAAGGGGAGTGGAGCACCACCGTGCGGCCAAAAGACACCCGCCTGGTGTGGGAATCCCTGAAGAGAAGGCTGGAAGCATTTGGGTAAGGATCAGAGGAAGGAGGTAAAGGAGTCAGACCAGACAGCAAGGCTATTGCAGATCTTGACAGGTAGTGAGCTCCTCATCACTGGAAGTATTCAAGCAGAAGGCCAGATTTGGTGTTGAGGGAATTCCTGTTGGTGTATTGTGTGGACGCCCTGGCCTCTAAGGTTCCTCCCAATGTTGGGATTCTAGGGGCACTCCCAAAAGTTGAGGCTGTGATCTATAGGAGAAGATGCTGGCAAAGACTCAGAACTCTAGTCTCAGATCTGTCATTGTGTGGCCCTGGGTCCAAATTCTGCCACTCATTAGCCATGTGGCCTTGGGCGAGTCACTAAGCCTTAGGCCTCAGTTTTCTCAGATGTTAAGTGATCTCCACAGAGAAAGTCAATGTTTCTAGGAGTCCAGAGCTTGGCTTAGAGCACCCCACACATTCCGGAGGTAGAGAAGCAGAGGAGGCAACAGGAAGTAGGAAAGGGAGCATTATGTAAAGGAAAAAAAAGGCCAAGAGACTTGAGTTCTAATCTGGACAACATCACTAACTTGCTGTGTGACTTTGAGTAAGTCACTCCCCATCTCTGGGCCTCAGTTTCCCCACCTGTAAAACGAGGGGGTTGGACAAGATGATCTCCCAGATCCCTTCCAGCTCTAAATCTTCAATCCTGTGAAGCTATATGATCTTAGAGCTGGACAGGACCTTAGAAGTCATCAAGTCTATAATCTCCCCTCCCCATTTCACAGATGAAGAAACTGAGGCCTAGGAAGGTTAAATGATTTGGCCAGGCTCATACTGCTGGTAAGTAATGGGGGTAGGATTTGAACTCGGGTCTTTCTGACTCCAAGCTTGGCACTCCATCCACTGTACCACCTCCATGATGTCAACCAGTCAATAAGTACTTATTAACTGCTTACTGTGTGCTTCCATTGTGCTAGGCACTGAGAATACAAAAAAAGTGAAATAGTCCCTGCCCTCAGGGAGTTTATATTCTAAGGCCTGTCCCAGCCCTCTTGACCTCCTGGGCTGGCTGGTGAGGCACAAAAATGACAAATCTTTGGTTTGAACCCAAACTGGTGGGAATCTATTCATTCCAGTGGAAAAGTGAGAGAGCTGTAGGGCCGTCCCAGGTGCTGAGGAGGTGAGACAGGACAGCTTCCCCCAGAAGCCCCGGCCCAGACATCCTGAGGCAGACCCTGGTCCCAAGAAAGCTGCACAGCAGTTTCCCGCATCTCAAGATCTCCGGATGTTTAAAAATACCTTTGGCTAAGATTATGCCTTTGTCCGTTCCTCCCTGACTCGTGCCTTGCCGTCTCACCCACAGTTGTCTCTCTGGCACTCTGGAGAGGACCTTCCCTCACCAACATGACACTTCCTCCCTCCGAGGCCGGGATGGGATCGGCTTGGTCCCATTTTAATCTCTCACACATCACACCTCCCCTTCTCACATGGCCTCCTGGCTGCCTCAGCGCTTTCTCCAGGACCTCCTTCCCCTCCTCTGCCCTTTCCTCTGTCTAGTGACTCGTCCTTCATTCCTGGAAGGGCCATTTTAAGGCTGTCTTGGGGATGGAGCTTTTATTAGATTCTTGAGCCCCACTCCCTCCCTCCGACATCAAACCAAGTGGAATTGGCTGTGCCCCCTGGAATTGACAGCAGCTGACTGCCATCTGAAACTGCAGCCAGGTGCACTCCAGTGGCGATGAATAAAGAGGAGGCAGCAGGCGGAGGCCACCTCCCTCCCTCAACACCGGTGTACTCGACTTACTGGCAGCTGCATGGGGTTTTTGGTTTTTTGCCTCAACTCTCAGTGGGTGGAAGTTGGGGCTTCGTTTTCCTTGGGACTCTGTGCAGCTAGATGGACTGGGGAGTGCCTCCTGAAGTCTCTGGGAGGAAATCTAGAACAGAGAATGTTGGAGCTAAGAAGAACCTTGGAACAGAAGATGTTGGGGCTGAGAGGGACCTTAGAACAGAAAATGTCAGAGCTGGAAGGGACCTTGGAACATAGAATGTCAGAGTTGGAAGGGACCTTGGAACATAGAATGTCAGAGCTGGGAGGGACCTTGGAACACAGAATGTCAGAGTTGGGAGGATGGTTGGAACACAGAATGTTAGAGCTAATCAGAACCTTAGAAAAGAAGATGTGGAACCTGAGAGGGACTTTAGAACAGAGAATGTTAGAGCTGGGAGAGATTTTAGAACATAGAATGTCAGATCTGGGAGAATTGTTAGAACAGAGAATGTCAGAGTTGGAAGCAACCTTAGAACATAGAATGTTAGAGCTAAGAAGAACCTTAGAGAAGATGTTGAAGCTGGGAGAGACCTTAGAACAGAGAATGTCAGAGCTGGGAGGGACCATAGATATCAATTAGCTCAACTTTCTCATATATGTTTTTTGCCTGAAAAACAAGATTTCTCTATGTAAAGTCCTCTTCAGGAAATCTTACCAGATCATACACAATTTATACAAGGTGAAGCCTATGTATACGTATGCCTAAATCACTTTAACCTTCAGTTTTAAAATTGTATTTAAATGCATGTCTATTTTTCATTTCCTCTTAAAAGTTAGTCAGAATCAATATCAAATTAGAAGAAAGGCTAAAGATGAGAAGGTCAATCATATGATTATCTTACTAACAACCTAGCTTATTCAATATGCTATACGCCGGCTGTGGAGTCAGGAGGACATGAGTTCAAATCTGGCCTCAGACACTTAGTAACTGTGTTTGCCTCAGTTTCCTCATCTGTAAAATGAGCTGGAGAAGGAAATGGCAAGCCCCTCCAGTGTCTTTGCCAAGAAAACCCCAAATGGAGTCATGGAGAGTCAGATACAAGTGAAAAAGAGTCAACAACAACAATTGATTCTGAAAAATGAGAAATGGATACAAGTGACTCTCCTTATCACCTTACCCTAGAGAAGTTTAAGCAATATTAAATAGTAACTACCATGAGGAGAGCAAAAATTATCCAGCACTTCCTCAGTCAGCAAATTCTTGGTTTCTCAGAGAGCAAACACTTTGCTCTTTAAGCAGAAAGATACGACAATCCAATGCTGAAATACTTAGAGTATTAGTTCATATGGAAAACATTATAGAGAAGGATTAGGATACAGGGGTGGGGAACCTTCTGTCTCAAGGTCACATGTGGTAGGTCCTCTAGGTCCTCAAGTGTGGCCCTTTGACTGAATCCAAACTGCACAGAACAAATCCCCTTAATACAAGGATTTGTTCTGTAAAACTTGGACTCAGTCAAAAGTTCTCCATCCCTGGATAGATGATGAGTAGTGTTGCTTCACAAACCTGTGAAAAGCAATAAAGGGAAGGGGGTGCTCATCAGTTAGGGGGATAACTGAACAAGTTATGGATACAAATGTAATGGAATGGGATGGATTCAGAGAAACCTGAGAAGATTTGTATGAACCAATGCAGAGTGTAGTGAGCAGAACTGGAACAATTTATATACTAATAGCAACATTGTAATCAGCTTTGAAAGACTTAAGAATCTGAACAGTGCAATGGCCAACTCTGATTCCAGAAAGCTAGTGATGCTCACTTCCTGATATGGAGTTGATGGACTAGAGGTGCCGAATAAGACTGACATTTTGGGGCAAGACTAATAGTTTCATTTCTTTTGCTTGACTACATTTACTAGTTTAAAGTGAAGTCTCTTTCTTTTTCTTGGAGGAAAGGAATAGGGGGCAGAAGAGGTTAATGATATTGATGTCAAAAAAAGAAGAAAGAAAAGAGTAACACTGAAGATTTTTTTTAATGTCCTGGGTAAAGAAGAAGGAAGTTTAGAGGGGAGACACAGAAAAGCTGGAAAACTTTAAACCGATAGGTTGAATTTATTACATATTTTTTAAAAAAAACCAACAATAGGGGGCAGCTAGGTGGTACAGTGGATAGAGTACCAGCCGTGGATTCAGGAGGACCTGACACAGAACACTTTCTAGCTGTGTGACCCTGGGCAAGTCACTTAACCCCCATTGCCCAACCAAAAAAAAAAGTCCACTAAAAAAGCTAACAAAACCCCCCCAAAACTCCAAGCTTCATATAATAAAGGTACAATTCTCTTTTTCTGTTCTTTGCATGTTCATCTACACTGATGTTTGTCAAGTTCAAAATAACTAAAAAGAAAAAAAAGAAAAAAAACAACAAAGGGGAAAATGAGGCTATAGAAAGCTTTCTGAGAGAGTGAACTACGCCACCTGATGCCCAGAGAATTTATGAGGACAACACACAGACCTGAAGAGCAACAGATTTACCAAAGTATTTCTACTGATCTATTCTTATCATGGATAATAGTGGAGTGGCTAACATATCGGAACTCGTAATAAATCATTATGTGATGATATAAGTAAGTAGAAAAAAATGAAAGAAAATTGAGTCAGAAAGAGCAGCTGGACCCCGAACAAAACATATGCGAGAGGCGACACAATTGGAAAGGCATTTGGGAATCCATTTCCAAGGTGACTCAAAGAAGGAAGATTCCCCCTCCCCACCAAAATCATATCACAGGACATGATTTCAATCCTGCCTCTGTCATTTAACGTGACCTTGGGTTAGTCACTTGTTTCTTTCTCTGTAAAACGAGGAGGTTCAACTAGAGGATTCCTCAGGCTTCTTCAAGGTCTCTAATCCCGGGGAAAGTTCACAGATGATCTAATTACATAAGAAGATGTCAGCAATCACAACCTATATACTAATTTCTCATCTGGGCATTACAGGGAAATATTAATCATAAGAGTTAGGCTGGGGTCAGACAAGTGATCTCTCAGTCTAAGCGGGAGCACACCCAGGTGTTGAGGTGAGAATGAGCTAAGGGTCAGAGCCAGCGGCCAGCTTGCATGAACTCACAAATGCTGACTCTTACCTTTTAAGGGTGAGCATTTACACCTCAGAAATCAGAAAACGCTACAAATGAGGGCTCGATATACTGTTCTTATGATTGTCTAGACTTAATGAAACAATGGAGAAAACGTTCCTAGGGCAGATGAAACTGAAAAGTGTGTCTTGTATGCAATCCTGCCCCCAGAGAGCTGGTTAAACACTTACCAGTACACTCCTGGGCAGAGCCAAGGGGCAGTGTAGGAGCAACCAGACCTACCTGTTCCCATCATCAGGGAGGCAAGAAAATCTATCTTTGGAGTAGCTGCCACCAATAGTGCTAATGAGGACATTAGCCTCCTGGGCTATCTGTAGCCCGTCTTAAAGAAAAAAAATCCCAGGCTTCTGGGACAGCATTTGCTAAGCTGGCAAGCTGACTTGTTGACATGGAGCAGAGCCAAAGAATCGGGGGCACCATTCTGTGGCAGAGCAGTGTAAGCCCTAAGGACTCTGGTCACCTGGCTGGCTTTCCCTGAGTCTTTGTTCCTGGGGAAATTCTCATGCATTGGACTATGAGATGATAAAGGTTTTAGGCCAGAGAATACCAAAGGCTGGGTAGTGATGACTCTACAAGAATAATGACATATTTATCCTTTTGAATCCTTCCCTCTTCTCTTATATGGTCCTATGCTAAAAGTCAGAGAACTCAAGTAATTGGATCATGAGGCCTTGATAAGTAACACTAGCTTACTATGGAGACTAACCTCTCTTCCTACCACAGGAATCTGAGAGATCCCGTGGTGGACACACATGGCTGAGTGGATAATTGGGAGATGGTGGGACCAGTCCTAGAGTCTGTTTGTATCATTTGTCCTTTCTTAAAAAATTAGTTGTGTTCAATTCTTCATGACCCCATTTGGGTTTTCTTGGCAATGATACTGGAGTGGTTTGCCATTTCTTTTCTCTAGGAAGATTTGCCATTTCCTTCTCACTTTACAGCTGAGGAAACTGAGGCAAACAGGGTTAAGTGACTTGCCCAGGGTCACACAGCTAGTAAGTGTCTGAGATCATATTTGAACTCAGGAAGAGGAGTCTTCCTGATTCCAGGCCCAGCACTCTAGGCGCTGTGCCACCTAGCTGCAACCATGGCTGATCATTAAAGGCAGTGGTAGCCTCCTGGTCCAGTGTGAACTGGCATTTTGGGCATACGACTGAACTTTTGTGATAGATCAATCACTGGTGACTTTTCTAATAGGAAAATCTGGGTTGAGTAGATGGGAAGGGGAGATTTAGAGTATTTTGACCTTGGGGCATCAATGAGCAGATCCAGATGGGCATTCCCAGTGGGCAGCTGGAAATATGAGACTGGAACTCTGGGAAGGGCTTGGGGGAGAAGGCATGCATTTGGGAGCCATCCGCCAAGAGGAGACAATTGAAGCCATGAAAGTGAATGAGGCCACCAGGAGAGAGAGAAGTCCAAGGCTCGAACTTGGGGGCACATTCAATTTTAAGGGGTAGGAGGAGAATGCGGACAGTAGGATCATGGATTCAGCAATGGAAGGGACCTCACAGGTTATCCAGCCCAACAACCCTCTAATTTTACAGACAAGGAGAAGTGACTTTGCCCATGGTTATACAGGTAAAAAGAAGAATTAGGATTTGTACTCAGGTTCTCTGATTTCCAAAGCCAGATGGACCATGTTGAATAAGGAAAGAGATAGAGAAGGAGCAGGCAGGGAGATTGTCACCCACGTAGAGTATGTGATGTTGGTCTTTCTGCCATAGCCAAGTCACCATTATCTATTCGAAAAGCATAGGCTAGCCTCTCTCCTAAAAAAAAAAAAAGGTGCAAGACCTCCGAGAATGCCTCTCTATACTCCAGAGTAAATGAAACCCTCCTCCTTGAAAGAGGTTTCGTGTGGAGACAAAGGAACGTGAGCTCAAGAGACAAAAAGGAAATCAGGAAGTTGGAGGGTGGAAGGAGGCCCATCGAACACTTGGAGATGATGGATAGGAAGCTGTTTGCAAGAAGGCAGCAGCTTCTTGTTCCCCAAGGAAAAAAAGACATAGACTCATCAGTGCCTTTATGTGAGACGTCAGCCAAAATCAGAGGAAGAAGAGACGAGCAATTGTGATTGATCAGTGATCTCCTACAGAGGAAGCTATTTGTCAGCCAGATAACAAAATTATTGGAATCTGCTATCTTCTTGGGGCAGGTATCCAAGACAGGATGGAAAGCCTTCCAAGACTTGTCAAACCAGATGACCACTGTCCACTTCTGCTGACATGTGGGCACAAAGGATGCCACGAGAAGTCAGGAGAGCATTGCCAAGGAGCAGAAAGTGTTGGGCAATAAACTGAAGACTGCAGGGGTACAGGTGGTGCTTTTATCACTGCTGCAAATTGAAAGCAAGGGCTTCAGATTAAAAGGGAAATGAACAGTCAGTTAAGGTGGTGTCTTAGGAAAGGATTTGGCTTTCTGGACCATGGCTTAAAAACAAGAAATAATGGGCTCCTGCCCAGGGATGATATGCCCTTTAAAAGAGGTTGGTAAGAACATATTTAGTGCAATTGGGTGGTACTGCAATGGGTAGAGCACAGGGCTTGGGATCAGGAAAACTCATCTTCTTGAGTTCAAATCTGACCTCAGATACTTACTAGCTGTGTGACCCTGGACAGGTTGCTTAACACTGCTTGCCTCAGTTTCCTCATCTGTAAAATGAGATGGAGAAGGAAATGGCAAACCACTCCAGTATTTTGCCAAGAAAACCTCAAATGGGGTCATGAAGAGTCAGACATGACTGAAAAATAATTGAACAACAAGAAGAATGTATTAGCTTTGACCAATGGAAAAATGTGTTTTGCTTGACTATGAATGTTTTAAACAAAGGTTTCATTTTCCTTTGTTCTCATCTGGAGGGGGAAGGATGAGAAGGGGAGAAGGTGGATTTTTCTGATTAAAAAAATCTAATAATAAAAAAAGAAATCTTTGCTCCGTGTTACAAATCTAGTTCAAAAAGGCATTCAAAATTGGAAAGCAGAATGAAGATGCCTAGAAATTCACAGGCGATATAAGCCCAGAAACTGGCCAGCCCTAAAGTCCATTCAAAACCCAAGAGCAGAAAGTATAAGTAACAAACAGAGGGAACCAGCAATCCCAAAACAATAAGGCAAATTTAATCTGAAAGATATTGCTGAGTCTCATTGGGATGGAATCCAGGATTGGGCTGCCTTATCTAAAGTGAACAGAACCCAAAAAGGGATGGTGGTGCAAGGGAATCTCAGACCCCCAGGGGAGGCAACCATGAAGGTCATCGAAGTGAAGATGAATAGAAACAGAAACAATGGGGATACCATCATTGGAGGGTAAGATGGCAACCCAAGAAGCTAACGTCATTTGAGGTTGCTTTGATGGACCCAGGGCCATGGAAGAGACATTCCCTCTGTCCTCTGCCCTTGCAAGGCTACATCTGGAGTGCTAGATTCAGTACTTACCTTGCTGGTCTTCTACTTCCCTTCCTTCCACGTACTCTCTGATCAGTGGCACTGACTTCCTGGTTGTTTCTTGTACAAGATACTCTGGCTCTGGCTGCCCCTCCCCCATGCCTGGAATACTCCCCCTCCTCATCTCCACCTCCTGCCTTCCTTTAAGCCTCAGATGAAATTCCACCTTTAATTCTGGTGCTTTCCCTCTGAGATTGTATCTAATTCCTGTCTATATCTTGTTTGTACATAGCTGTTTGCATGTTGCCTCCCCATTAGACTAAGTTTTTGCCTTTCTTTATATACCTAGTGCTTATAAGGCACGGTGCCTGGCACATAGTAGGCACTTAATAAATGCCTGTTAACTTGACAAGCAGGGAAAGCATCCAGAGGAAGAAACCAGGCCTTGAGAATCAGTAGTGTGCTGGTGAATGTTTAACAATCAGCTTTCTACAGCATGTTTTGAAGTTTAATCTGCATTATTAACATTTTCTCAATGACTTTCTTAAATCTAGACACTCAACAAAACAATTAGTAATAAGTAAATAGAGTGAACAAAAAATGAATGAACGTGCATAATGTGTAAATCAATAAGTGTATATGCTCACACTGAAAATTTAACAATCATCTCTTGATGTGAGCTGACTCCAATACACCCCTGCTTGAGGTCTTGTTATACGAGGGTGGCTTGAAGGAAATGGGGGTAAGATGTGGGGAGATAGAATAAGCATGTCACAGGCTGTCTTGTGGATGAAGGATGGCGTTCGTTTTGGTCCATCCCAGAGAGGAAAATGTGGATCCATGGGTACAAGTCACCTCGAGGCAGATTTCAGGTGGATGGAAGGAAAAACTTCCTGGCAATTAGAGCTGGAAAAGTGGGGTGGGCAGCTCTGTCAGGTCCCACACAGTTCCTCTGCTAAAGAAGATGCATTACTGCCTGCCTTGCTGCCTAAGGATGAAATGAGGTATTTGGAAAAGGCTTAGCACAGCCTGGCACATAGTAGGTGCTTCATAAATACATGTTGCCCTCCCTTCAAACACTTGTCCAGAGCTGGGTGGACCTTGACGGCCTCAAACAACCCTTCCAGCTCTAAATGTCTACCCTTGTTATCTATAAGTGGAAATAGCTGCTGCCGATGGACCTATGTGTGGCAACGAGCTCTCTCTCCCATGGAGTCAGCTTATAAAATATGGGCTACCCAAGGTTTCTTGGCTGGCATCACCTGAATTGCCCTTTATTTTATGGAGCTGATTATGATGACAGAAGAGCCAGGTGAGACCTTGTACCAGGGCAATGAAGGTTGGAGGAGTGTGGACACCAGAGTGGCCTTCTTTTCATGTCTCTGTTGGTGGATGTCCCTGGGAAAGTCTCATGCATCGGGATGTGCTATAAGTTGCCTGAGCTCTTAGGCAAAGAATGCACCACTTGTGACTCTGTGTCACAAGGTCCAGGACAGCTTCATCCTTAACAGTACCTTCTGGACCCCTCTTTAGCATATGCTCGGATCTGAGGTCATGGGACGCGATGCAATCCAGAGCTCAGATAGTACGGCAGGATCTAGCACCAGGGAAGACTGGGAACCAAGCGATCCTTCCAGCCCAAGGGGAGAAGGGCCAGAACTGGGACCAACACGGAAGGAGGAGGAAACATGGGAGTGCTACGATGTCACACTCACAAACCCTCCTGGAAGCTTTCCTACTCTTCCTGCTCTCCTAGAGGCTAATCCAAGAGAGGGGATCAGGCTGAAGGCAGATAAAGGAAAACAAGCAGGAGCATCACAATGGGAATAGTTAAGTAAAGATGGTGGGAAGATGGAAGAAGGAGGGGTCAAGTCACTTCCTTTGCAATGACTCATGCCTCAGCATAACTGGCTCAGTTACCTCCTGTCCCCTTGGGACTTCATAAATGTATCCCTTCTGCTCACCCAAAACCCAAGGGAAGGACCTGGGCATGCTTGAATAAAGGGAACAGATGGGCTGAGAACATCTGCAAATATTGGGATTTGTCTCTTCTGGTAGTCTCCTTTCTGACTACTTTACCTGCAGGTTTCTCTCTTCTGTTGAATGAATAATACCTAATAACTAATAATGAGGGCAGCTAGGGGGTGCAGGGGATAAAGTTCTGGAGCCAGGCAGACCTGAGTTCAAATGTGGCCTCAGACACTTACCAGCCGTGTGATCCTGGACAAATCACCTACCCCTGTTTGCCTCAGTTTTCTCATCTGTCAAATGAGCTGGAGAAGGAGATGACAAACCACTCCAATATCTTTGCCAAGAAAATCCCTGATGGGCCATGTAGAATCAGACATGACTGAAAAGGATTCGGCAACAACAAATAATGATAATGTTGGTAGCTGGTGTTTCAGGTTTGTGAAGTGCTTTACATTTATTATCTTATTTCATCTTCACAACAACTCAGGGAGGGAGGGGCTACTATTATCCCCATTTTATAGATGGGAAAACTGAGGCTTAAAGGTGCCAAGTGACTACCATAGCATCCATCATGAAGCCAGTTAAGTGTCTGGCACAGGATTGAAAATCAGGGCTTTCTGATGGCAGGTCCAGATCTTTCTCCACTAAGCTACCGAGCTGCTAAGTTCAGTGAACAGAACAGAACCTCGCTCTAGCACTGGGCAGCAAAACTACCTCCTGTTAATTTGTAAATATATTTTGTTTTTACTTATATCTGCATATACTGTCTTCTCCAGAAAGAATGTAAGCTCCCTGAGGGTAGGGACTTTTTTGCATTTGACTTTGAAGCCCTGGAATCCCTGAATCCCTAGCCCATTGTTGGAGCTTAAGAAATGCTGCTGAGCTGGAGCAGGGGGCTCTGTGGGCCACTGGTGCTGAGCAGGCTGAAGAGGGTGGAGCTCTTGAGCTTTGGAGTTCTGAGCTATGGTCAGGCTAAAGCCAATTAAGTATTGAATCAAAATCCAGCACCAAGACTCAGGGAACAGCAGGCTTGCCCGAGAGGGCAAACTGGAACAGATCATCTATGGAGCAGGTCAAAGCTTCTGGAAAGATGGCGGTGAGGGGACGGGCTTGCCCAAAGTCACCCAGCCACTTATGAGCCTAGCAGGGACTCAAGTTTAGGGATTCAGATCACCAGACCTGTGTTCTTCCCCTAAAGTGCGACAGTTCTAAGTCATTGGAATTGCCATGGAAATGGGACCCTAGATCCAGAGCTGGAAGAGACCTTAGGGGACATCTAAGGAGAAGGGAATTTCAGTGTCATGCTCAAGGTCAAACATTCAGTAAGTGACAGAGCTGGAGACTCAGATCAAAGTTGACATGGACTTCAACGGATTCCAAACATTTAGCAGCAACACTTCCCTAGACCCCAACCATCCTCATTTCACAAGAATCAGTGATCCACCCAGACAGCTCCTTCTATTCCCCAGCCCATCCCGAAGGGACATGGCACACCACTCTTTTTCAAAAGGTTGCTGACCTCTGCTCTAAGAGTGCTTGGTCTGGGGGGAGATGGGAGTTCTAGTCTCGTACTAGCTGCCTGGCTATGGCCTCAGGTTAAGATGAGGGGCTTTCTGTCTCTGTGTCTCTCTTGGACTTCTAGACTGTAGACCCCTACCCCTCTAGTCCACTCCCCTCACCCCTTACCAATCTCTCCCCTCCATGTGCATGTGTATACATACAAAAGTGTATATACATATGTACATATTTATCTATAAAACCGTGTGTCTATATGTACATATATGTACATGTGCATACAAACACACATGTGTACACATACCTACCATCTCTATTTATGTATCTACTATCTCTATCTATCTATCTATCAGTCTGTCCGCCTGTCTCTCTATTAGAATGGGCGCTCCATGAGGGGAGGGACTATTTCCCATTCATCTTTCTGTTCTCTGAGTACGGTTTCTGCAAGCCCAGGGGAGCCACTCGTGGGGTGACATATACTTCCTCAGTCTAGGCTTTGGTTTCTCATCTGTAAAAGAAAGGGGTTGCCCTGGATGACTTTTAAGCTCCTTTCCCCTTCTACATAGAGCCTATGGTCCTACGAATAGAATCAGCCTTGATTGAGTCAGTTGCCGGAGGAGGATGCTATCTTTGGAAAGGCCAGCAGAGGGCAGGTGTTGCTCAATTTCAAAGGATTGAGCTTGGCCGGCTTTTCAAGGATGCTTCCATAAGGCTGGCTGAACCTGCGAATAAGAGAAAGCAGATGGCACTTCTTGGCACTGGGGCTGGTGTTCCTCGGTGTAATACAGCGTTTGACCAGGACCTCCCAAGTTTTTAAGCTCCAGTAGGAGAGTGAACAAGCAGGCCAAGCCTGCTTCTGCCTGCCCCCTCTGGCCGTAGGTCCCAGGCTCCTTTGCCTTTTTAATCCTGAAATTCTATGATACAATGATTTTAGGAACAGAACCTTCCGGAAGCCAAAATGAGCTTCTAGTCTGTCCCTTTTGAGAGAGAAGTCAATCCTATGGGTGCCCCAGAATAGGGCTGCGAGCAAACCAGGGCTCTTAAGGAGTAAACCCTGATGTCATCACTTCATGGGATGCCATGACAGTTTCCTGACATTGAAACAGCCCCAAACTGTGACCTGGGCATATAGTAATATATGGTACCAAGATACGAATTGCCCAGTGCCTCAGAGGTAAGAGCTCAGTACTGGGAATTTGGAGATGGGAGCTCCAGTCCTGGTTCAAACATTTATTAGCTATGTGACCAGACAAATCATTGATCTTTTCTGCGACGCAGTTTCCTTATCTGTCATAGAGGAGGCTGGGCTGGACATTGGAGGGCACTGCCATCTGTACCAGAGGTTGGCAAACTACCACCCACAGGACTGAAGGTACAAGTTTGCTGACTCCTGTTCTATACTTAGGTTTCCATCCTCTCACATCTGCAGTTGCCTATTGGATATCTCAAATTGGATATCCTGTAAATGTCTGAAACTCAACATGTCTAAAACTGAACTCATTATTCTTCCCTCAAACTACCTTTTTAAACTACCTTATTACTGTGGAGGGCACCACCATACTCCCAGTCCTCCAGGCTGACAACCCAGGTATCATCCTTGCCTTCTCACTCTTTTACCCTCTCCCGCCTTCCCCCATTTCTAATTTGCTGCCAAGACCTATCACTTTTACCTTTTTGTCACATTTCTTCTATCTGTCCCCTTCTCTCCTCTGACACTGCCACCACCCTGGTACAAGCCCTCATCACCCACCTCATGCCTAGACTATTGCAATAACCTTCTGGTTGGTCTGCCAGATGTCAATATGATCTTCCTAAAGAGCGAATCAGACCATGTCTCCACTCCCACTAAATAAACCTCAGTGGCTCCCTGTCACCTCAGGTACCACATATAAAATTCTCTGTTTGGCATTCAAAGCCCTATATAACCTAGACCTGTCTCCTTCCCCCTTTCCATTCTTCTACACCTTATATCATACCATCCACACTGTAATTCAGTGACACTGGCCTCCTTGCTGTTCTCTGCACTAATACCCCATCTCAACTTAGAACATTTTCTCTGGCTTAGTATCACAGTATCATAAATATAGAAATAGAAGTCTTCCAGTCTAACTCTCCCTCCTTGTCCCTCCCCCCTCCGCATTTTACAAATGAGGAAACCCAGAGATGTTGATTGATTTGCTTAAGGTCACACAGGTAGTAAGGAAATGGTATAAAGATAAAACGCTTAAAAAAAAAAAGCAAGGCCTTTCCCCCTTTTATAATGCATTTTTTCCCCCATCTGCCTCTGATTGTGTTTTGACCTTGTCATGATCTCTCTTCTGCCAGGAAACCTTGTAGCTGCAAGCAGGGGGTATATCAGCTGATAGAAGATTGTCGTCTCGGTAAGAGTGGAATTCCGCTGCTAACCTCATTTCCTATTTACGCCCCAGCTGAATCTTTGCTAGGGGACACAGGCACATGCCCTCAGATTAATGACAAAGTGTCTCTCTTGACATGTCAAGCACTTCAGACTCAGGGTCTCTGATATTTATCTAACCTAATTGAATTTTATTTCCCCTACTTGGGAGTTAGAGCCTGCTGGAGATAAATGTCTCATGAAGTCTGATTTTGGAAACAAAATTAATGGTAGGGCTCCCCCCTCCTTTCTCTCCTCTCTTTTGGGCTGAATTGTGGAACTCCAACAGCATGTAGATGTGCACTGTCTCTGGGGGGCTGATTTCTAAGTGTAGGTTAAAGCATATTTAAGCATTGGTGATTTGAATCTTGGGCAAAGTTTCTTATGTCATCTCTCCTGATTGATTGGGAGAATTTAAAGAACCAGGGATTCTTTGAGTTGGAAGGGATATCAGAGACCCTTCCTGGGTCTAAGCAGGAATTTTTTCTCCAACATCTCTTATTAGTGGCCACCCAACCTCTGCTTAGATCTCCACTGATGAGGAACTCACTACCTCTCCAGGCAGCCCATTTCACTTTGAGATAGTTCTAATTACTATTCATCAAATGAGATAATAATTATAAAGCAGTCAACACAATGCCTGTCCCTTGGTAAGTGCTATATGTTAGCTGTAATTATGAACAATAATAATAGCTAGCATTTATGGAGTATTTTAAGGTTTGCAGAACACTTCATATGGTTTTTTTCATTTCAGGCACACAACCACCCTGAGAGGTATATGCTATTATTGTCCCAATTTTTTAAATGAGGAAATTAAGGCAAACAGAAGTTAGGTGACTTACCCAGGGTCACACAGCTAGTAAGTGGAAAGAGGGCTGAATTGGGAGCCAGAGGGCATGGGTGTTCAACTCGTGTCTGTGGGATCTTGGGAAAAGCCACAGTTGTCTCATCTGTAAAATGGGGAGGGGGCAGGAAGGAAGGGGGAGGCCGAATGCCCTTGAAGTTCTCTTGCAGCCCTAAATTGACGATCTTCTAATTCAGGGGTGGGGAACCTGTGGCCTCGAGGGTACTCTAGGTCCTCAAGTACGGTCAAGTGAGGCCACAGGTTCCCCATCCCTGCAGACTCATGAATGGGCTATTTGTCCCGCTAGAACTGGACCCAAACAGGACAAGGCAGATCCCTTTTCCACATGAGAGTCCTTTTCAGATATCTGAAGTCAGAGATTATGACCCCAGACAAAGTCTTCTCTTGTCCAGACTGAGCATCCCCAGTCCGTTTGCCATTATCTTTGTTCTGCTCTTTGGGGCTAACTCCAAGCTTGTCATCGCCCTTCCCATGACATGGCCCCCAGATCTGGACCCAATGTACCCGATGGGGCCTGACCAGGGCCCCCGAACCCTAGGGGAGTTCTCCTTCCAGAGAGTCTCTTAAGAGGAGGTCAGAGAGGACCAGCCAGCACCTACCCTTCCCTTTGGAATTCCTCGTCCAGGTTGGATAAAAGCTGTGAGCCAGCAGCAGAGAGATCGAGGGCAGCCAGGGGCAGGTCTCGATAAGCCAGGTTCACCAGCTGGACTGGAGCCATGCTTTTGGTTTCTTCTTCCACTTGTTGGGAGATGATCTCAACTTCAGGAACCCCTCCTTCTATGGTGGGCCTGGAGCAACGAAGAGGGACGAGGGAGAAAAACAAAGCAGTTGGCTGGCCAACCTTGAGAACCTCAATGCCCTGACCTTTCTAGTTAGGAGCCGCGAATAAAATTGCTAGCCTCAGCAAACGCCTAAATAACCCCCAGGGGATAGGGCTTAGGTCTTGGAGTGTGAAAGGCCTGGGTTCAAATCCTTCTTCTGACAGTTATGAACTATGTGACCCTGGGCAAGTCACTTAACCTCCGTTTGCATCAGTTTTCTCAACTTTAAAATGGAGATAATAGCATCACCCACTTCACAGAGTTGTTGTGAGGATCAAATGAGATAATGAATGTAATGAGCTTAGCATAGTGCCTGGCACATAGTAGGTGCTTAATAAATGCTTATTCCCTTCCCTTCTCTTCTCAAGTGGGGAGATGCCAGCAACTGATTGTTAGTAGTATCTCTGCATTGTATTACTGATAACAATTCAATTCAATAAGCGTTTACTAGATGCTATAATAATCATTGTAAAAGCTGGCATTTATGTAGCCCTTTAAAGATCGCAAATTACTTTAATGAATAATCTCATTTAGGTCTCATAACAACCCCATGGGGTATATAGTTCAGGTAGGATTATTCCCGTTTTACAGGTGAGGAAGTTAAGGCTTCAAGATGTTAAGTGATTTGACCATGATCACACAGCTACTGTCTGAGGCTGGATTTGAACTCATGCCTTCCTGACTCCAGGCCCAGAGCTCTGTATACCATGTCACTTAGCTGCCAATTGGCCAGGGTCTCTGTATTTCATCTTTTAGGGTTCTTATTGATCTGAAGCTTACTACTGTGACCTTGGAAAACTCGCGTAACTTCCTGGGGACTCAGTTTCCTCATCCATAAAATAAGGATGTTGGACTAGATGGCTTCTGAGGGTCCAGGCCAGCTCCTGTCCCATCCCTTTCCCCATTTCATCCAGAGGTTATGGTGGCAATGGCCCTTACCCTTCTCTCCCCTGCCCCTCCCTCATATCACCCTGCCATAAGAGCTTAAGGGATCATAGCTTTGGAAACACAAGGAATCTCAGAGGCCATGGAGTCCAACCCCCCTTATTTTACAGATGAGGAAACTGAGTCACGGAGAGCTAAGGTGAGTCATCCAAGGTCATAGTAAGTAGAGGGGCCAAGATAGAAGCCCAGGGCCTCTGACACCACATTCAGAGCTCCCACAGACGGACGGACATTCAGACTAAATGAAGGACTGAACAAACAGAAGGAAAATGTAGCCTTGAGGGGAAGTGCTTAGCTTAAATGGAAGTGGTTCACTTTTCATATCTAGGCATAAAGGGCCCCGGAAGCCAGGAGATTTGGGTTCTAGTTTCAGCTCTGCCAGTAACTAGCTTTGTGACCTTGCACGGCTCACCCCCTCACAGAGTGAGAGACTAACAGACTCTCAGAGAGGAGAGAGCCTTGGAGGGCAGCTCTGACAAGTCACATCTGAGCAGCTAGTCACCTCTGAGACACGTGCTCAGAGAGCCCTGCTAGCAGACCTCCAGTGATGAGGAATGAAGTAAAGGAGACAGCGTGTAATGATAATAATTCCTCCCTCCCTTCCTTCCTCTCTTCCTTCCTCCTTCTTCCCTCCTTCCTTCCTTCTTTTCCTCCTTTCTTCCTTCCTCTCTTCTTCCCTCTCTCACTCCTTCCTTCTTTTCTTCCTTTCTCCACTCCTCCCTGCCTTCTTTCCTCCCTCCCTTTTTTCTTCTTTCCCGTCTTCCCTCCCACTATTCCTTCCTTCTTCCTCCATTCCTTCCTTCCTTCTTTCTTTCTTTCTTTGTTTCTTCCTTCTTCCCTCCTTTCCTTCCTTCTTTCTTTCTTTCCTTCCTTCCTACATAGTAAACACTTAATAAGTACTTTTCATTAATTTATTCAGCCTCTAGCCTCTTTCTCTTCTCTCTTATTTATTCTTCACACATCTGCCAAAAATCCACAGGTCATTTTCTTGCTCAAAATCCTTCAGAGTCTCCCACTGCCTACTGAATAAAGCACAAATGTCACCTACCCTGGCATTTAAGCTGATTGAAGACTGAATACACACTAGCTCAAGTGGCCCAAGTAGCCTGTTGGCTGACTCCAGACACATGACTATGCTTGACTTTTACATCTCTTTCAGCCATCCCGCCATCCACCCAAGCCATCTTACCATCTGCCCACTGATACTGCTGTACACCCCTCATTCTCACCTCCACTCCTTTCCATCTCTTGCCATGAGCATAGTAATCAAATAAAATTGACGACACCAAGGGGATATCATATACATCAACTCACCATCTCTGGGATTCCCCAGAGTAAACCTCCCTTCCCTGGCCATCACCCTCTTAATGTTTTGTCTTCCCCTATTAGAAGAAAAGCATCTTGAGGGCAGGGAATGTCTCTCTTTTTATATTTGTGTCCCCAGTGCTTAGCACAATGCCTAGTACGTAGGAAGCAATGGATAAATGCATTTTTCATTGATTCATTCATTCCCCTTGACAGTTTGCCTTCAACCCATCTTTCCAGCCTAATCACACCCTATCCCACCTCCAGCTGCTGCCCAAGGTGAGGAGAGTAACCCTCTGAGCTCCCCCACTAGCTTTTGGTGACCCTGCTGCATCATTTTGGGTTACTTACTGGGGACTGGTCATGGTGAATGATACATCCGAAGCAGTTGGCTTTTCTGATCTTTAGCTGCCCTCCTCTCTGAAGCCTTCATGCATTGTTTCTACAAAAGACAAAAAACACCATGTCCTGAAAACAAGTCATGGAATGACAGTTTTATCAAAGCAAAAATTTAGACACAAATTTCAGAAGGTTCCGAATCCTTAGCACTCCCAGGAGGATCACACAAAACCACACAATTCTCTTCAGTAATAACAATTTTTTCATTTTAAAGACTGAGTTATTTTCATGTGAGCTTGTTCCACCAACCCAGCCCAAGTGGCCCATTTTTGAAAACTTGGAATTCCCAGCCTCTGCATTTTCTTGTTGCTTCAGTAAGTAGGAAGGGAAAGATAGGAAGAAAAGATGAGTTGACCACATGGTAAGGGCAAAGAATGATTCGCAGATGGCCAAAGTGTTCCATTGGTATAAGGATATAAGGATAGACAGACAGACCAGCATATAGAAAGATAGGTAAGTAGGTAGATAGATAGATAGACAGACAGACAGATAGATAGACAGAAAGGCAGGCATATAGACAGACAGACAGATAGAGACATACATACATACAGATAGATAGATAGGTAGATAGATAGATAGATAGATAGATAGATAGATAGATAGATAGATAGATAGATAAATAGGTAGATGGATAGATAGATAGATAGATAGATAGATAGATAGATAGATAGATAGATAGATAGATAGATAGATAGAGACAGGCAGGCAAGCAGATAGGCAGACAGATAGATAGAGACAGACAGACAGATAGCTAGCTAGATAGTTAGCTAGCTAGAGACAGACAGACAGATAGAGACAGACAGAGACAGACAGACAGCTAGCTAGCTAGCTAGAGACAGACAGATAGATAGAGACAGACAGAAAGATATATAGACAGAGACAGAGAAAATAGATAGAGACAGACAGAAAGGTAGATAGACAGACAGATGATAGACAGACAAAGACAGATAGACAGGCAGATAAAAAGATAGAAAGATAGAGAGACAGACAGACAGGTAGATAGATAAATAGATAGATGGTAGACAGAGACAGACAGAAAGATAGGCAGACAGACACAGACAGACAGACACAGACAGACAGACAGATAGATAGGCAGATAGGCAGACAAAGTACTTGTTATGTACTTACTATGTGCTAGACAAAGGAAAGGAAGTTTTCCAGTACTTTGGGTTGATCCCTGCAGTGGACTTGTGGGGGATCACAGATAAGTCATACAGGATGGGTTGTGATTTGCATTTTGGAAGGACCTGTTAAATATGAGCTCACAGCTCCATTTGAGTATCGGCATTCATTAAGTAAGTCTGGATAAATAAGGTATGCTCAGAGCCTGAGTCTAAGATGGGAAGAATAAAGCTCCAGGTTAGGAAGACCCTGAATCACAGCACCCTCCCTCAATCCAAGGAACACAGCAGGTCAGAGATCAGAGGCAAGGTTTCCAAAATCTGGAATTGAAGAAGGAGAGAGTCACTGAGTAGAAGGCTATTTATCTTCTGAATGACTTAAACTGTGGAGTGTACAAAGAGTTGTAACACACAGCTATTGACCAAAGAGAGCTCACAGTATATATAGTAGAGAGAACAAGTCATGTTCACAGGACCATAAGACCATATGACTATAAAACCATGGGTCTAACCATTCTAGAAAGCAATTTGGAAATATGCTAGGAAATGGCTTGTATCCAAACCATATCGTCAGCTCAGAGATCCCACTCCCAAGCATCTACCCCAAGAAGGTCAAAACCAAAGTGAGATTGTGTACATACCCAATTATTCCAAGCAGCACATTTGGTGATAGCACAGAAATGGATACAAAGTCGATTAACCAGGGAATGGATAGGCAAGTCACTGCTATTAATGTAATGGAACGTTACCTCTCCGTTAGAAGCGATGAGTACGAAGAATTCAGACAAAGAAAATGCCAAGTTCTTGTTTCCTGAGCAGCTGATGCTGTGATGAGACCCATAAATGGCTTATCAAGCTGTTATTTAAAAATAATAGCCCCCAAACAAAATGTACTGTGAAGCATGAAGCTAAAGGGGAGAGACAGCTGGTCTGGCACCCTCTAAATGCACCACTAATGTGCAAACCTGCTGTCTAGTGATCCTGTGAGAAGGAGAGTTTAGCTTGTGGCTTCATAGTAATTGGTTCTGACTCTTTGAGGATAAAAGTTTGTTTGTTATTTTGAGTTCCAGTGAAAAGTTGCCTGCTGTTTATGAACCTAGGGCATTTTCTGGCCAAGATTATGTTAACTTGCTCCAACCAGCCCTAGTGACCACCCTCACCCACAAATCACATTTCACACATATTATGTTAACCTTTCTATACAGCTTTGAAACACCTGATCTTCCAGGGATCTTAGCTCTAGGCCAACAGCCACCTTTTTGAACAGATAGGAAAACTGAGGTCCCCAGAGGAAATATAACTTGCCCAGATTCACACTATGGGTTAGCAACTGAACTAGGTCTCCTGGCTTTCAGACTTGGGCTCTTTTTGCCACCAAACAACTCTATTAGACGCTTTCTATGAGCAAAGCCAAGATTTAGATAAGGCACAGTTCTTTCCCTTATGGAGTTTACAGTCTAGTAAGGAAATAAGATATAGAGCCAGATAAGTGCCTGAGGGAAATTGATCAGGAATGTGCATGTATGAGTAGGGTGGCTCGTCTGGGAAGTCCTTCCTCCCTTGCTACCCACCCCCTTACCTGTAATGAACAAGATGATGCAGTAAGAATGGAGAACTATCTATGTGAGGTCTCATTACCCACTGGGAAGATCAAGCAAGGCTGAAGTGGCATGACAGGTGTAATTGAGTCAGTGGTAACAGCGACATTAGATTTCACCATGAACTTGCCCCAATTCCAGGGCTTTAGGGCCAGCAGGGTGTTGGTAGATACCATAACCGAGATGGCTCACTTCGCTTCTTCCCCTATTCCAAGCGTGCTGCCATGGCTGAAGCTACCTGCCTGTTCCTGAGGGAAATCTCCTCATCTGTAAGAAGAGGGAGTTGTAGGAAAACCTCGTCAACTGATACAGAGTGAAGGGAACAGAACCAATAGAACAATGTATAAAATGACCACCCTTATGTAACAGAAAACAGAATGCTGATCCAATCAATAAACAGTTGGGACTTCAGAATACAACGAAGCAGGTGCTCCCCACTTCCTCACAAAGAGGTGATGGATTAGAGAGGTCTGGAATGAGGCATATACCGTAAGATGTGCTCTGTGTGCTTATTTGTCTTGGGACTTAATTATATATATATATATATATATATATATATATATATATATTTTTTTTTTTTTTGTCCAATGGAGGACTTTTATCTGGAGGTGAGGGAAATTGGTGGGTAATGAAATTACAGAAAGGAAAGAAGGAAGAATGAAAGAAAGGAAGGAAGGAAGAAAGAAAGAAAGAAAGAAAAAGAAAGAGAAGGAGGGAGGAAGGAAGAAAGAGAGAGAGGAGGGAGGAATAGAGGGAGGAAGTAAGAGAAAGAAAAGAAGGAAGAAAAAGAAAAAAGAAGGAAGAAAGAGTGATGGAGGGAGGAAGGAAGAAGGGAAGAAAGAGAGAGGGAGGGAGGAATAGAGGGAGGGAGTGAGGAAAAGAAAGAAAAGAAGGAAGAAAAAAGAAAAAGGAAGGAAGGAAGAGGGAGGGAGGGAGGGATGAAGAAAGGAAGAAAAGAAGGAAGAAAAAAGAAAAAGAAAGAAAGGAAGAAACATCAATGAAATTTTTTAAATACACAGGAGGAAATTCAGAGCAACACAGACAAGCAGGGCAACACTGATACTATCATTTTAAAATCAATAGATACTTTTAAAAATGTCATAGGGATTAGTGGTTTCAAATACAATCAATCTTTTCTGAGCTTTGTATATTGAAATATTCATGTTTGTTGATGTTTAAGGTCATAACGAAAATATAACAAAATAACGGGATTAGTCCCTTGCAGCTCTAAAAGTGTAAGATCCCATGATGCAGGTGGTTCCCATCTGTGGAGGCAGCAGGCTACAGTGGGAGTTAAGAAGGCCTGAGTTTGAATCCAGATTTGCTCCTGACCACCTTGGTTAAGTCATAGCATTTCTTTGAACCTCAGTTTCTTGTCAGTAAAAAGGGGATAAGAACATGACCTAGTTTGCAGGGTCCTTGCAAGAAATGTGCTTTGCAACATTTTAAATCCTATAAAAACATGAGTGGTTACTGTTACTTATTTCTGCCCTTACCCTATTCTGCACTAATTTCGCTGCCAAGGAGGAGAAGGGGCGAGGGTCACAGGCTGCTCCGGCTGACTTGCAGTGACTGCACCTGACGAATAGCCAACGCGGTCAGCCAAGGGGACAGATGGCCTTTGCCTCCCCAGAGCGCCCTGGAACACAGGGGACCGAGCCTGGCTGTCCCCTTTTAATCCCTGTACCTTTAGACCTTTTTTGGAAGCAAAAAAAAGACTGTGGGCTTCTCGAATCCGTCAATCAATATGTATCTATTAAGTGCCCACCACTGTGGAGGCATTGGACGTACAAACACAGAAATGAAACCGTCCCTGCCCCCAAGAAACTTTTGTTCCATTGGAGGAAACAACGTGTAAGGAGGTATATAAGTCCACATGGAATCAACAGAAAATCAACACGAGGCAGTTTGGAGAGGGGAAGCATGCATAGCTAAGGAAATCGGGAGAGGTTTCCTATGGAAGGCAATGCTTGAGCTGAGGCTTAAGGAATGAAGGGATTTCACAAAGTGGAGGTCAGGCAGGATCGCGTTCAGAGCATGGGGAGATGGAATGCTCCAGGTGAAGAGGCCAGCGCAGCTAGACTGCATGCAGAGTGTGGGATGAGAGTGGGATAGAACACAGGTGGGAGCCAGGCTGGGAAGGGCAGAGGAGTTTGTTTGATTCTCAAGATAATGGGGGACTATTGCCGTTTCCTGAGTAGAGAAATGGCGGTTAGACCAGTGTTTAAGGATAAGCCTTTGGTGGCTGGGTGGAGAATAGAGTGAGGAGAGTCCGGGAGAGAGGTGGCGAGGGCCGTATGGGCAGCAATGGATGTGAGGGATATTGTGAACCTGGCTCACCCTCTATCTACCCAAGCAACTCTCTAAGATACCAAGTTGCTGAAACTGCTCCGCATTGAGAGAGTTCTTCATCGGGAGCTCACTACGCTGATGAAATAGTTACAGAAAGAATTCATCCAGGATCCATTCTCCCCCTCCCCTCTATTATGACAGGTTCACTTCAGCTCTGAACCTAAACCCTCACGGTCCTCACCTGCCACGCTAATGTTGGGTGGAGAGGAAGGACTGATTGTTCAAGATGGCCTCAATTCACAGAGGGGAGAGAATCAGCTCCAGTCAACTGACAGGCATTGTCAGTCAACTGGCTTTTATTAAATGAGATATGGGAGACCAGCAGGCTCCCGAATTGAAAGATTCAGCTTCCTGAGTTCAAATCTGGCCTCAGACACTGGGTGACTGGGGGCAAGTCACTTAGTCCTGTTTGCCTCATTTTCCTTGTCTGTAAAATGAGCTGGAGAAGGAAACAGCAAATCACTCCAGTGCCAAGAAAACCTCAAATGGGAGCACAGACAGTTGGATACGACTGAACAACAAAAATATGTGCAAGGCACTGTGTGAATGCTAGAATTACACAACAGTTGAAATACACTCTCATGTGATCCTTGCAACAATCCCACTAGGTAGGTGCTACATGGATAATTATCCCCATTTAGCAGATGAGAAAACCAAGGCAGAGCAGTTAGGTGAACTGCCAATAGTTATGCAACTATGACTGTGTGACTGTGTCAGAGAGCTGATCTGTATTCAGATTTCTCCTGACTCCAAGTCCAGAGCTCTTCCCACTATAATGTGCTCTCAAGGGGAGGTGAACCATATTGTCTTGGGATGTTCTGGGACTGAATTTGAGACCACAGCATTGCTGATTTACAGCTGGAAGGAACCTGAGAGGCCATGGAGTCCAAAGACTTCATTTTGAAGATGAGGAAATTATGACCCAGGAAGGCTGTGACTTGCCCAAGGTCACACAGCTAGTACATGTCATGCTCAGGTTCCCTGACTCCAAATCCAGCCCTCTACACCAAAATGTCCCTGACTGCAAAGCCAGTATTTTTTCTTAAAAAAAAAATCAGAAATCTAGACCTTGCTTATTTGACATGTAGCTGCAGCTAGAATGATGTCATGTGAATATATCTACACATATAGAATGTATACAAAAATAAATCTGTATCTACATACACGCATATGTGTGTATATGTACATATGCACACACACACACATATGACTGTAAAGTCCAGAGGATGGAGCTGTTCCTCATTATAAGCAGCTGGCTCTGTACTAAGACATATGTCTTAACCAAGGGTGCCCTGGACCTCAGGGAATTTGGCCCTGGTAAGAAGCTTGTATTTGTTAACATATTCATCCCAGCTCCAAACCTTTCTTTTGGGCCCCAAATCTGATCAATTCAATTGAATTCATTTCAATAAATGTTAAGTGCCTACTGCATTCAGGCTACCATTATGGGCACCAGGGATACCAAAGATATGTCATAGACCCTGCCCTCAGGGGACTTACAATCTACTGGAATGATCATTTTCACTGGGGAATCGGCTCCAGGGGAGGTTTTGTGGGGAAAGTTTCACCGGAATTGGGCCTGGGAGCCAGCTGCTGGGGGTGGGATCAGGTCCAGTGAGGAGGTAAGTGCCCGGGGTAAGAGACACAATCCGATACAGTCAGAGCAGCAGGGCAGTTGATTTGTGGGGCATGGAGAAGGTAGCTGCTGCCAAAGCCATAATGAGGGCTCCAGGCTCTCTCCAACTCCAAAGATGCCTGTAGGAAACAGATAAAAAGCAGCTGCATCCTTGGCTTCTGGCTTAGTGCTGAGGCTGGCCCCATTATATTAGGTTGTTTTAAATGGACTTGCTGGCTGTGCAGGCGAGAGGGAGAGAATCAGTAGATGCCACTTTGTGGCAGAGGAGAACTGTTGTGGGCAGACTGATTATTTGACTGGCTTTTCCCCTGGGTGTGTGTGTGGGGGGGTATTTTTCTGCATTGTGTGTGTCTCCAGAAATTTGTGAATGAGGCTGCGTGTTACAGTCACGAGCAAAGAGTCTGCGAGAGTCCTAGGCAGGATGGCTGTGTCACAGGGTCAGTGACAGCTGCCTGCTCAAGGATGTCCTCCCGGACAGCTCCTCCAAGCTCTTCGCTGTTCTCTTGGTGCGTGCCTAAATAAGAGGCACTGGGACCCTGACAGTCAATCAGTAATCCTGGGGCCCTGGCAAGGAGGTGGCAGGGTAAGATCAAGGAAGAGGAGCAGCTCCATTTGGCTAAAGAGAAACTAACACAAGGAGGAAAAGAGGGAAATGGAGAAGGGAAGGGAGGCTGGAGCCTGGTTGGGGCTCCAATCTCAGGGTGTCTCAATGTGCCTTTTACATTTGGTACTTGGGGCAAGGTGGAGCAGCCTGGGCTTGCTCCACTAAACACAAAGGAAGTGACAGTGCCTGGAGCCGAACCTCTGAGCTCCCTTTCAGTTCTAAACCTGATGGTGAATTATGGCTCCCACCTGTGGAGGAAGCAGGCTACGGTGGGAAGTAATGTGGTATATCAGGGAATTAAGGTCCTCACAATAGTCTCTTTCATGTGCAGGCATCCACCTGGCCTCCCGCTCTCCTTTCTCCCATTTCCCTGAAAATTAATCTCTCCCAAACAGCCATAGGATCATCGATGGCTACAAGTGGTCAGGATGCTGGTCTTGTGTCTCATCTAAACACTGGCACTTCTCATGGCACAGTGCCCCCTGGCACCCTAAGGGACACTGGCTCAGTCAGGAGCCAGGGATAAGTGCCATGGGCTGACTCACTGACACTTGCTCTGCAGAACCCAGGGGTTCTTGAAGGTCTCCCAACATGGTGCTGTCCCCATGTGACTGCCTACATCTGTTGGGATCAAAGAAAGAGCCAAAGGGTCCATCCCATTTTTGATGGAAGGATGCTAACTCAGTTGCTAGTAAATCTTTGAGAAAAGGAGAAAACTAGAGAGGGAAGTCAAATCCAAAGTCTTGACAATTCACCTCTCATTACTTATAGACTCTCAGAGCTGGAAGAGAACTTCAATGTCGCCAAATATAATCCAGTGGCCACTTGAAGTCCTCTGGTGATACAGCATTCAATACCCTCCAAGGCAGTCCATTTCACTTCCTGATGGTTCTGATTGTTAGGAAATGTTTTTTTTTTTTAAATTATTCTATTGAGCCAGAATCATCTTTTCAGTCTCCACCAATGCAGCTTGCCCTTTCTGGGGCCATGCTGGACAAGTCTAATCCGTCTTCCGTGTGACAGGCCTTCAGGTACAGGAAAAAGTCGAGTATGTGCCTCTTGAGTCTTTTCTTCTAATCGATGCTGGTAGGGCATGATTTCCATTCTCCTCTTCAACCTGGTCATTCTCCACCTTGTTATATCCTTCCCAAAGCTTGGCATCAAAACAGAACATAATACTCTAGATAAATTCTGGCTGGGGCCAAGGACAGTAGGACTATAACCTCTCTTATGCTGAAAACTCTTTCTTCTTCCTTAGAGCAGTAAAAGATTGTACCAAAGCAAATGAATCTAGTAGCCATGACAAACCCAAAGACCCCAGCTCCTGGGGTAAGTTCTCACTATTTTACAAAAAATTGCTGAGAAAGTTGCACAGCATCATTGGTTTAGACCAATTCTCATGCCATTTACCAAGGTGAGCTCCAAATGGATAGATATAAAAGGTCATATCATAAACAAATGAGAGAAATGAGGAAGAAATTACCTTTTTGGTCTCTAGAAAAAGAAAGAGTTCTTAGCCAAACAAGGGATAGAGAGGATCACACAACATAAAATGGACAATTTTGATTGTGCAAAACTAAAAAGTTCTTGCACAAACAAATCCAATGAAGCTAAGATTAGAAAGGAAATAGTTAATTGGGAAAAAAATCTTTGCATTTAGGGTTATAAATCTGATATAAATTTCATTTCCAACATATACAAGGAAGTGATTCAAATTCATAAGAGCCATTTTCCAATTGATAAATGGTCAAAAATATGAACAGGCAGTTCTTAAAGGCAGAAACTCAAACTACATGGTAGCCAATGAAAAAATGCTCCAAATCACTAATAATTACAGAAATGCAAATTAAAGCAAGTCTGAGACTCTACCTTATACCACTATGAATAGTAAAGTTTATGAAAAATATTGTAGGAGCTACAGGAAAACAGGAACATTCATGTATTGATGGTGGACTTTTGAATTGGTGAATCCATTCTGGAAAGCAATTTGGAACTATCTTCAAAAAATTACTAAATGGTATATACATTTGACCCAACAATACCACTATTAGGCATATACCTCAAGGAGATTAAAAGAAGAGGAAAAGGTCCTATAGGTACAACAGTATTTATAGCCAGTCTTTTTGTAGTAACAATGAGAAAATAAAGTGATGCCTATCACTTAGGAAATAGCTAAACAACTTATGGGACACATAGACACAATACATACACATACATATATTTATATTTATTCACATATTTATATGTAGACATATATATTATATGTCTACATATTTATATATGTGTGTGCATATATAAAAATAAAATACTATGATGCGGTAAGATAATTGTATCAAACTCAGATAGAAATGGGGTCTGCTAATCTGTAAGAAGCATGGCAGTAAAGAGGCCAGAAGTTCAGCCTAGGAATGAATCCTTGCCCATTATTAAATTTTGTGAGGGCCAGCTCCAAGAAAGAGAAGGGACATCAAGACTTACAATTCCCAAATTACGAGGTGTCCTATCCACATGTGTGTGTTTCTTATGGTACTTTAAAGTTATGCCCACTCTCCCCTACGGATACTATTTGCCCAAATTTATGAGTGCAATGTTATATAATTTTGTTTTTTTTAAAGTTTAATAGTATTTTATTTTTTCCCCTAGTTACATGTCAAGAACATTTTTTAGCATTTATTTTTACAAGATTTTAAGTTCCAAATTTTTCTTCCCTCCCTCCATCCCCTCTCCTTTTCTGAAAATGGTAGGCAGCTTGATACAGTTTATACATGTGCTATCATGTAAAAATATTTCCATATTAGTCATAGTTGTGAAAGAAGAAACAGATCAAAAGGGAAAAAAACCCATGAGAAAGAATAAAGTAAGTAAAAAAAAAGTATGCTTCAACCTGCATTCAGAGTCCATCAATTTTTTTATCTGGATATGGATAGCATTTTCCTTCATGAGTCCTTTGTACTCGTCTTGGATTGTTGTGTTGCTGAGAAGAATTGAGTCCTTCATAGTTGGTCACACACTGTTGCTGATACTGTGTACAGCGTTTTCCTGGTTCTGCTCATTTCACTCAGCATCAGTCCATACAAGTCTTTCTATGCTTTTCTGAAGTCTACCTGTTCATCATTTCTTATTGCACAATAGTGTTCCATTACATTCATATGCCACAATTGGTTCAGCCATTCTCTAGCTGATGGGTTTCCCCTCAATTTCCAGTATTTTGCCACCACAAAAAGGGTTGCTGTAAATATTTTTGCACATGTAGGTCCTTTCCCCTTATTTATGATCTCTTTGGATTTATAGACCTAGTAGTGGTATTGTAGGATTAAGGGGTATATATAGTTTGGTTGTCTTTGGGCACAATTCCAAATTGCTCTCCAGAATGGTATATAATAATTATTATTTTTTGCCTTTTGAATAAATGCATTTATCAAGAGTTAACTGAATCATCTGACTGATTTCCTGATGTGTAGCACACCAGTGGGGGCTCATGAGTGACAGTAGTAAGAGTATAATCCTTCTGTCCCTGAGAGTGACTTCTAGAACCCTGGGAGTAGTTGTAGTAAACAGTCCCTCAGGAAAACTCCAACCTGCCAGCATGAGTGGAGTTTGGGGGTAAGAGAGCCCATAGTGAGAGGATGAAGTGGGAAGGGCAGGGCATGGTGTCTATTCCACTACTCAGGTCTCACAACCAAGGGAGAGGTGAGGGAGACCCACAACTGTTCTTAACTGCCTTATGTGGCAAGGTACAATAATCTAGTATTGTATTTTCTACTTAAATATATTAGTGATAAAAACAAGACATGGGGCTTTTGCGATCATCTACTTCAATAATAATAATGATGGTCTGAAGCTGTGATTTCATCACTGCAGGGAACTTTCAGAGAGAATCCTATCAATGAAGCACTCAGTCAATCAACCAATAAGTATCTACGAAAGACCTATCCTATGCCAGGCACAGAGTCCTAGACACTGGGATGCAGACACAAGAAAGGAAACGATCCCAACTTCCAAGGAGATGATATTCATTTAGGGGCAACACTTATACATAGACAAGAATATACTGAATAAATACACCCCGAATAAGTACAAGGGAGATAGAGGGAGCAGCAATTTGTAATCTCAGGGAGCTGCCTGTGGCACTGAGGGGTTAAGTTTAGGGTCATACAGCCAATATGTGTCAGAGGCAGGATTTGAAACCAGGTCTTCCTAACAATGAGGCCTTTCTGAATATTTCTATGGTACTTTCACGTAGGTTAAGTGTCTTACAAATCTTGTCTCATTTGATCTTCACAACAACCCTGTGAAGTGGGTGCTGTTATCCTGATTTTACAGATGAGGGAACTGAGGACAAGAGTTAAGTGATTTGCCCAGGGTCATATGTATTTGAAGCGGGCTTCAAAGTCTTCATTTGACCTGAACTTAGATTCAAATGAAAAACAATATGGGCAAAGTATGGTTAGATAGCAGCTCATCTGCAAGAAAAAATTGGGAGGTCTCAGTGGACTGCAAGCTCAATATGGAATAACTGCCATAAGGCATCTAAGAAAACTAATGCAGTCTTAGGCAGCATTAAGGAAGGCACAGTGTCCAAGACTAGGGAGATGAGAGGACCACTGCCCTTGACCCAGGTCAGAGCACATTGGGAGTGAGGGTTGTGTTCTGTTTGGGGCAACACATTTTAGGAGGAACATTGTTAAGCTGGAAAGCATCCAGGGGAGGGTAAGCAGAATGGTGAAAGAGAAGACGTGATGGGGAAGGGGCAAGAGAGATGAGATTCCCTTCAGGGATCGCAAGGGCTATCATCTGGAAGAAGAGTTGCACTGCTTCTGCATGGCCCCAGAGGCCAAAATGAGGAGAAATGGGTGGAATTTGCAGGGAGGCACATTAAAACTTCAGGTAAAGAAAAACGATTAGAACTGTCCAAAAATAAAAGAGCCTGCCTCGGGAAGTCCAAAGCTCCCCCTCTCTGAAGAGTTCAGTCAGAGTCTGGGGGACACTTGGGTAAGTTTCGAGGTATGGGACTTTCCGGCCAGCGCGCAGAGAGAAAGAGAGAGAGAGAGAGAGAGAGAGAGAGAGAGAGAGAGAGAGAGAGAGAGAGAGAGTATCCTGAGGAGGCAGGGTCCCAGACAAGATCATATGCACGAAAGTGCTTCGTTCACAAGTACCGTATAAGTACGTGGGAAGGGTTAGAGTTTTTCATAAAAGAGCCTGAGTCGATCTTTCCCGTAACACCTTGGTGGTCGCAAGCTGAAAACGTCCCAGTGACTCACGCTCTTCAGACTCGAGTGCCTTTTTGTGAGCCGAGCCGAAGAGACGGGGAAGGGCCAAGTTCACGCTTCTACTGCAATTGAGAAGTTAGCCTTGATTTTGTCACCAAACCCAAAGGGTGTCCCTGAGGATGTCGGACGCAGTCCTCCTGCTGGCAGCGCTCCTAACGATGAATGTGCAAGGTCATGTCTGATCCAAGGAGAAAATTCCGAGGAACACTTAGTCAGCAACTCGTCTTTTCCTCGGAGGCTAGGATTACATTTCTCCACTTGGAGGAAAGTGTGTCCTACAACGGGGAGACTTGGGATTTCTCTGACCGATGGGATATACTGAAGATCTCTTAGGGGCAGCCCGGATTGGCAGATCATTCCCAAGGTGTGTCTGGCTGAGTAATACTAGCATTTCCATGTCTTTGTACTTTACAGAGGACTTTCAAGTACATCATCTCATTTATCCTTTCAACCACTCTAGGAGGGAAGGAAGGGGGCTCTGCCTGAAACCATTTCACAGCTCGAGAGACTGAGGCTTAGGGCAGTCCAGGGACTTCCTCAAGGTCACTTTCAGCAGTCAATTCAAGAAACATTTATTAAATTCCTCCTGTGTGACTATGCCCAAAGGGCTATAAAAATGTGCATACCCTTTGACCCAGCAATAGCACTTCTAGGGCTATATTCCAAAGAGATCACACAAATGGGAAAAGGACCCACATGTACAAAAATATTCATAGCAGCTCTTTTTGTGGTGGCAAAGAATTGGAAATTGAGGGGATGCCCATCAATTGGGGAATGGCTGAGCAAGTTGTGGTATATGAATGTAATGGAATACTACTGTGCTGTAAGAAATGATGAACAGGCTGACTTCAGAAAAACCTGGAAAGACTTGTATGGCCTGATGCTGAGTGAAATGAGCAGAACCAAGAGGACTTTGTACCCAATAACAGCCACGTTGTGGGATGACTAATATTGATAAACTTAACCCTTCTCAGCAATACAAGGATCTAAGATATCGCCAGAGGCCTCATGGTGGAAAATACTACCCACATCCAAAGAAAGAACTACGGAAGTTAAATTGCTATCATTTTTTCCCCTTCTGTTGAGTTTTGGTTCCTCTTTCTAATGGTTCCTTCTATTGGTTTTAATTTTTACTTACAACTTCACTAATGTGAAAATATGTTTAATAGGAATGTAATTGTATAGCCTATATGAGATTGCTCGCCATCTTGGGGAGGGGGGTGGGGAGGAAGGGGGAGAAAATTTTTAAACTCAAAAGCATATGGAAGTGATTGTTGATAAATCAAAATAAATTAATAAAATAAAAAAAATAAATTCCTCCTGTGTGCAGAGCAACGCGCTTGAAGACGGAGGGTGGGGGTGGGGCGGAAATGTAAAGTTTGGACAGTAACAATGAATACTTACATGGCGCTTTAGAGTCTGCAAAGCTCATTTTCTGAATGATTTCATTTGAGCCTCAGAGAAAGGAGAATTGTTACAAGTGTTACTGCCCTCGATTTACAGAAGAGGAAACTGAAGCAAAAACAGGAGACATGATTTGCTTAAGGTCACACAGCTAGTAAGTATTAGAAGCAGAATTTGAACTCAGGTCTTCCCAACTTCAAATCCAGCTCTTTATGCTAGAAGCAGGTAGGGGTGGAGCATAGTGGAGTGCTAGACACGGAGTCAGGAAGACCCGACTTCCAATCAGACCTCGGGCAAGTCATTTAACCTGTCTGCCTCAGTTTCCTCATTTGTAAAATGGGAATCATAATAGCACCTGCCTCCTAGGGTCATTGTGAAGATAAAATGAGATAATATTTGTTTGTCTGTTTGTTTTTGGTTAGGTAATGGGGTTAAATGACTTAACCAGGGTCCCACAGCTAGTAAGTGTTTATGTGTCTGGGGTCAGATTTGAACTCAGGTCCTCCTGAATCCAGGGCCAGTGCATTATCTGCTACACTGCCTAGATGCCCCATAAAATGAGATAATATTTGTAAAGCACTTTGCAAACTATAGTGTACTTTATTACTACTACTATTATTATTTACTATGATATACTAATTAAAACATAATTCCATGCCCTCATTTTAATAGTGGGATATGATTTAGGCATAGATAACTAGAATACAGAATAACACAGGTTTGGAGAAGGGCAAAAAACAAAGCGTAAATAATACCTTGGGTGGGGGTGAATCATGCAGAGAAAGTCAATACTGTGGAAGGATGGGAGTTCACTGAGGAGACAGCATCTGAGCTAGACTTTAAGAAATGGGGGAAAACTCAATAAAAAGGTAGAAAGGAGGCATTCCAGGTATAGGTTACAGAGCAGGCAAATGTAGAGTCAGGAAAGCCTGGATCACCTACTAAGTCACGCCTTATAAGGTGTCTAAAAGTCTCAGTGCCCCTTTAAGCTAGTGAAGCTTAGCCCTAAGACTTTGGGGACATCCTGAGGAGTGCTGGGTAGTATGATGGGAAGCTAGGAAGATAGACAGACAAGCTTCCTGGGAGCATCGAGTTGCCCCAAAGTGAAAGGGGATGCCCTAGAAGCTGTCACTGAAGGTCTTCAGAGAGAGGCTGGGTAATCACTCGGCAGGAATTGCTCCCTGTGTGACCTCAGACAGACCACAAAACCTCTCTGAGATACATTTTCTTCATCTGTAAAAGGGGGTTGGACCACCTCACTTACAGTCCCGAGATTCCATAATGGTCATTTCTAGGTTTTAGCATTTTCCCCCAGGGAAGGCAAACAAAGATTTGAGAACTTTCATAATTCTTATTCTCAACTCCAAGTTTGGCCTCTCTTCTCCAGTGAGAACCATGGGAGTAGAAAGGAAAGCTGTTGACCCTGAACTAACCTCTGGGGAGTCTTAAGAGATTGTTGACTCCAGCTCTTTGGCCCCTGAGGTCCATGAAGGGGATGATGCCACAGGTCATGGTGAGTCCTAGAGTGACTCTTGCCCAGTTCCCGGACTATGCCCACAACAGAGAACAGCCTGAGGCATGACAATATTATCTTACCCTACGGTGGTGTGTGGCAGTAATGAGTCCCTCTAGGAATAGAGCTTAGGCAGGGGGTAAGAACAGACATGCTCTACATTTAGGACCATGGGTCTAGAACTGGAAGGGGCCTCAGAGGCCACTGATCACAACTGCCCCATTTTGCAGATGAGGGAACTGAGGTCAAGGGAAGTTAAGTAACTTGTCCAAAATCACCAGGTAATAAGTATTATAGGTGGGATTTGAACCCAGGTTCTCTGACTCCAGAGCCAGTGCTCTTTCCATGATACTACATTGCCTCTGTCTAAAAATGGGCTGCTATGTGAGGTACTGAGTTGCCCATTCCCAAAAGTTTTGATGCTGTGAAGTATTGTCTGTAATATATATATATATATACATATATATATACATATATATATACACATACATACATATATATGTATAATATGTTACACACATATATAAACAGACACCACTTCACATACATACATGTATGTATGTATGTATGTATATATGTATGTATGTATTCTGTAGGTTCCATGGCTTCCTGAGGTGGATCAACTGTGCAACAAAGATGAAGAGCAGTGTGGTGTGGGAGTCAAAAATCCCAATGTCTTCCTTTGGTAGTCTGCAAAATCTCTGTGTTTTCCTGGGCTTAGCTGTTCTTTCCTCTACTGATTTCCCCCACCTATCCACTGCAGTTATTAGCATTTTTCCCTTTTCAAATTATTTTGAATTACTTTGTATGTAGCACTACCTCGAGGATATCCCTCATCTCACACTTATACTGTGATTTGGTTGTCAGAGGACCCAATAGTTCCCATAGTTTCTACAGTACAATGGTCTGGGCTCCTAACACTATAGTCCATGAGCCCCCACTAGTGTGATCCTTATTACCGATCAAGCAGCAGACATGGTTAACTCTTAGCAAAGGCATTTACTGAGATGGCACAGTGCAAACAGTAACAACGAAACACTTCCTATAAATCTGGAGTGCACATCCGTGGAAACAATGGACATAAATTTAAAGTACAATAGTGATGAGGCACATATGTATGAAACATGTGGCCAAGTTTACAACTACGGAAGAACTGAGCCTTTCTTTCTTAGTGGAGTCCTCATGAGGAGGCACTTGCCGGGTGGGTTGCTCAGATGGGCTTTCAGATTCTGCTCCTCAGAGGACTAGCTCTTTTGAAGCCATGGCTTGTTTCCATCTCTGCTGCTAGGGATTATGTTTCTTGAAGATACTTCCAGGCTGGAGTAACCACCTCTCTGTATTCATGTCTATCTGGACTGTGTATCTCAGCTCCCTCAATTATGCCTGGAACTCTCCAAATACTGGATGAAGTTTCTCATCCATTGATTGAGTCATGGTCAAGAGAATCAAGGAGAGAAAATCCCCACTCTTCTCTTTCCCCTAAGAGGTACAGCTGGTTTTTTTTTCTGACTTTTGGTTTTCTATTCAACTCATATGACCTCTCAAACTGTCTCTAACATCTCCAAATATTGAAGGACCTGACTGTCTAGTCTACTAACTTTGAGAGCTACACAGGAACATGCCCATCTTCTGCCAGCCAATGGAAAGTTGCTCTTGTAATTCAACCAAAGGTTTCACATTTTCTAAAGTGTTAACATTATGTTAACACATTAACACCTCATTATCTTGAGATTTCATTCTGGATACTAACCTCATTATTTTGTTATTATATTCACTGGTAGGAGAGGCAAATCAAGTAGTCAAAGACCAATTCTTTGCTTCTGCACATTTATAGATATATAGAGATATTGAGTAATCATTAAGCACTTACTGTGTTCCAGGCACTAAACTCAATGCTTGAAATACAAATACAAGTAAACAAAATAGTCTCTTCCCTCAAGAAGCTTACATTCGAATGGGGGGGAGGAGGACAAAATATAAAGGGGAGATAAAATGTGTATACCTTTTATTTACTTATTTGTGTGCATGTCATAGCCCCCATTAAGAATGTAAGCTAATTGAGGACAAGGATAGTTCTGTTTTTGTTTACTTAGAACCCAGCTGGTATCTTGCATGTAGGAAATTGCTTAATAAATACCAAAGAATTTAATTACATTGTGACAGGCTGCCTCAGCTCTACTTGATATTTCAAGGAAGGGTTGTTTGAGCATCTTAATAAATGGCATTCATAGGTTGCAATGGCAAAAAAAAAAAAATCATCCCACGGTGGCCAACTTCAGCGATAAGTTTTTCTGAACTTCTTAACATTTGGGCTCTGGGGCAAAATGCTTGAAATACTAGGATGACTAAAGCTTAAGGGAAGCTTTAATGGAGACTGGACATTTAGGGGGCTTTAAGAGACAGGATGGTGCAGAAGAGAGAGCACTGGATTTTGAGTTAAAAAGATTTAGATTAAAATCCTACATCAGAAACTTAGTAGCTATGTACCCCTGGGCAAGTGACTTAACCTCTTTGTGCCTTGATTTCTGTAAAAGTAGCACTAATGGTATATATCTCATAAGGTTGCTTTAAGGCTTAAATGAAATAGTGTCTAGAAAGCATTTTGGAAACCTTAAAGGGTTAAATGATTGATGATGATAATAATAATAGCTGGCATTTATAGAGTGCTTTAAGGTTTGCAATGTGTTTTATAGATATTATATTATTTTAGACTTACAAGAACTCTGTGAGGTCAGTGCTTTTAATTATTCTCATTTTCCAGATGAGGAAAGCCATAGATAGAGTGACTCACTCAGAGTCACATAGCTAGTAAGTATCTGAGGCTGACCTTGGTCTTCCTGACTCCAGGTTTAGTGTTCTTTCTAGCTCACCTCCTAATTCTTCTAATGTATGTATGTAAGTAATAATAATAATAGTGCAATATCTGGACCAATGAAGGTGGTAGTCCCGATGCCCTCTGCCCTGATCAGAACACAGCTGGAGTACCGGGTCCAGTTCTAGGCCTCCCTTTATAAGAGGGAGGCTGATGTCTAGAATTTACCAAAAGGAGGATGACTAGGATTGTGAAAGACTAAGGAACCATGTCTTGTGGCAAATGGGTGAAGGAACTGAGTGTATGTTCGACCTGGGGAAGAGAAAATCTCCAGGCCACGTGGCTACGTGTTGTCAAATATCCAAAGGTTTGTCATATGGAAGAAAGACCAGACTCATTTTGCTCAAATCCATAGGAAAACTAGAATCAATCAATGGAAGGTGCAGGGAGGCAGCTTTGGGCCCAGCAAGAGGAAGAATACTGTAAGCACTGAAATTTTGTGAAAATGGGCTGCCTTGTGAGATACTGAGTTCCCTGTCACTGGAGGTATTCACACAGAGCTTAGATGTTTGTCTATTACAGATGTGGTAAAGAGAAATCTTACATTGAGTAAGCAGATTGGTATAGAGGTCCTCTACTATACCCTTCAATTCTAAGATTCTGTAGTGCTTCACAGTTACTATGAATCTCCTAGAGATCTGTTAGATGCTAGAGGCGTCTGTTTTGACTTTCCAAAAAGACTGTAAGCTGTTTAAGGGCAGGCATGGTGTTATATGCTCCCTTGCCTCCCACCATCTCCTTACCCACAGTGCCTGGCATAGGGTTGGGCACACATTAAGCCCTAGGTAAACATCTGCTGATAATCATGCAAAATAACTCATAATGATCAGCACTTCAACATTTGGCATCAACAATTCTGTGATTTCGTAGAAATGAGCATTCCCTTTACCAATGCAAAATGCAACTCTTCCGTTCTGCAGTAGTGCAGATGGTGTCATGAGTTGTTCTAGATGAAAACAAGACGTAGCCCAGCAGCCATGTCATTCTCTTGCTCAATGATCTCAAATAGCCCCCCACTATCTTTTATGAACAGATACAAAGTCCTCTGCTTGGCAGATGAAGAACCCTTCCTAAAGGGCTTTCTGCTTGGCCTTAGCCTGTATTCTCAGGGTAATTACACATCGCCCCCTTCTGATGATCCAGCCGTACTATCCTTCCTGCTATTTCTCACACATCGAATTCCATCTTCCAGCTCCTGTTCCCCATGCCTGGGATTCACTCTATCCTTACCTCCCTCTTTTAGAAGCTCCAGTACCACTCCCTCCCCGAGACCTTTCTTTTTTTCCCAAGACCTTTCTTAACCTACCCAGCCGTTAGTGTCTCCCCCACTTAAATTACCATGTATTTTAAAATATATTTTATTTATATATATTTTAAAATTTGTGTATACTTATATATGTTATAGAATGTAAGCTCGTTGAAGGCACAGGGTTAGGGTTAGGGTTAGAGTTCTGTCTTCACAGCTTATCACTGTGCACCTGGACTCATGGAAGGTGCTTAAGAATGCTCCTTGACTGATTGATCAATTTCAGGGGGTGGGGAACCTGTGGCCCTCTAGGTCCTTGGGTGTGGCCTTTTGACTGATTCCAAGTTTTACAGAACAAGTCCTTTTCTTAAGGATTCCCCACCCCTAGATGAGGTGATGAGCCCTTGTGCACTCACTTAGACCAAGCTCTGCCCAGGAGACACCATTTGTCACTGGGTGCTTGACACCCTTCTGGGTGGGTAAGGCCTGCCAGGACCTGTGCTCTTCTCTCACACCTTCTATCTATACCCAAGACATGTGGGGGTTTACCTCCTTAGGGAAGGCACAGGGATTAGAGAGGGCTCGGACTGGCTTCTGGCAGAGGATAGAATTTGGGGTAAGGCTTGAAGAAAGCTGTTCTTCAAGCTTGAATAGAATATCTGATTCTCCAAGGAAGAGTCCAGGCACGAAGCAGACAGAACCACCCCAGGCCTTCCTTTACTCTCTTCCATTTGACCTTTCACTGGCAGCAAGAGCCTGACTCCGTATAAGTGCAAATAAAGGAAATCAAACTCTTAAAAAAAAAATCCCCAGGGGCAGAGATGAGGAGGGAGAGCGTTCCTTTCCGGGGACAGTCAGTGAAAAATTGGCCATTAGGAGATGGAGGCCAATGTCACCAGACTGCAGAATACATGGAGGAGAAAGAGGTTGGCGGAGCATAAAGTGTAAGAAGACTGGAGAAGTGGGAAGGGGGTGAATTATGAAGGTCTTTAAGAGCCAAACAGAAGATTTTTACACGTGATCCTGGAGGTGATAGGGAGCCATTGAAATTTATTAAAGAAGGAGGTGATATGGTCGAGCCTGTGATTTAGAAAGGTCACTTTAATAGCTGAGAGGAGGGTGGCCTGGAGTGGGGAGAGACTTGAGGCAGGGAGGTCAATCAGCAGACTATTTTAATAACCCAGGCATGAAGAGATGAGGATCTGTACTATGTGGCAGTGTCAGAAGAGAGAAAGGGGCATATATGAGATATGGTGTAAATTCAATAGATTGGAAATGGGGAGGAAGAGTGAGGAGTTGGGAATGACATCATAAGGCAAACCTGGGAGAGTGGGAGGACGATGGTGCCCTTGACAGATATGGCAAAGTCAGGATGAGAAAAGGTCTTGGCCTTTGGAGATTCAAGAATGGAGGTCAGGAGAGAGGTTAAGACTGGCTAAACAGAACTGAGAATTATTTGCATAGAGATGATAATTGAATCCATGGGAGCTGATGAGATCACCAAGAGAAACAGTAGAGGGAGAAGAGAAGAGGGACCAGGATGAAGCCCTGAAGGACACCCAAGGTTAGCAGGCTCGATGTGGATGAAAACCCAGCAAAGGAAAGTTGCCAGAGGAGTGGTTAGGCAGGTAGAAGGGGAACCAGGAAAGGGCGGTGTCACAAAAACCTAGAGAGAGTATCGAGGAGGAGAGGGTGATTGGTAGTGTCAAAGGCTGCAGGGAGGCCAAGAAGGATGAAGACTGAGAAAAGGCCAGCGGATGGTAAAGCCTATGTTACCTGCCTCCCAAATTGTGAGACTAAAACGACATACGCTTGGTGACACTTCTCAAACATCGTGCTGGGAAAACCTGCCCTGCATTATTACTGATGCCAACATGAGAAGGGACCAGCTGATTAGAGGCAGCTTCACACAGAAGAAAGAAGCTATACTTAAGGGTCAGAGGAGAAGGATTTGGAGTTTGAGTCCCATCAGACACTCCCTAGCTGTGTTATAAGTGAGGTGCTTTACTTTTACAGATTTTCACATCTGTAAAATGGGGACAATTATACCAATAGAAACGACCTCACAGGGTCATTGTAAGGACCAGTGGGGACCACGCACATAGAGCATTTTGTAAAGCAGGGGGCCAAGAGAAATGCCAGCTGGTCGTCTTACGACAGAGCTTCTTGGATCCTGTTGGAGAGAATCATTCTCTCTCCAGGTTGGGGAATGTGGTCTGTTATCATTCCCATGCTTGGAACTGTTCCTGGGTCTGTGTGTTCCATCCTGAGAGAGTTGGTCTCTGCAGGAGGACATGCTGCCTCCTGGGCGGGAGTCCAGGGACTGGGGAATTACCTCTTTGGCATATGGACTTTTCTGTTACACCCCAGGGTTCTTCCACCCTCCCCTGTGGGGATGGGCAGGTTTTACTTGGGATTAGCAAGGGGCAGAGAATGGGGAGCTGATGTAATGACTCCAGAGGCAGCTTGTGCATGATTGTGGACACAGCAGGTGGGGAGGAGGCTAGAGCAGGGAATAACAACTCACATTTATGGAACAGGTTTTGAGGTTTCCAAAGAACTCTCCCCCGATAGCCCTGTAAAGTACCTAACACACACATTATCATACCTGTTTTGCAGATGAGTAAACTGAAGCCCAAGGAAATCGAGTGATTTTACCCGAGGTTACTCAGGAAGTAAGCATCATAGCCAGGATATGAACCCAGGTCCTCTGACTCCACAGTCAGACGTCATTATACCCATCTAAGTTAGCGGCAGAGTCAAAAAGCAAACCCGGGTCTCTTTTCCCAAAGCTCAAGCTGTCTTCTGCAAGTCAAGTGCCCATCACTCAGAAAGTAGATAGAGAAGCAGGTTTGAAGAGAGGTCTATGGCAACATCCCTCCGAGCTCGAAATCTATGATTCCTCCAGTTCTAGTGTTCTGTGTTCTAAGGTCCCTTTGGACTCATATTCTATGTTCTAAGATACCTGCTGACTCTGTCATTCTCTGTTCTAGGATCCCTATGGACTCTTATGTTTTACGTTCTAAGGTCCCTGCTGGCTCTGGCATTCTCCATTCTAAGGTCCCTACTGACTCTTATGTTCTATATTCTAAGGTCCCTGCCGGTCCTCTTCTCTGTTCTAGGGTCCCTATGGACTCTTATGTTTTACGTTCTAAGGTCCCTGCTGGCTCTGGCATTCTCCATTCTAAGGTTCCTATTTGCTCTTATGTTCTATGTTCTAAGGTCTTTGCTGGATCTGACATTCTATGTTCTAAGGTCCCTATGGACTCATATTCTATATTCTAAGGTCCGTGCTGGGTCTGGGGTTCTATGTTCCATATTCTAAGCTCCTTGCTAGATCTGGGGTTCTATGTTGCATGTTCTAAGGTCCCTGTCAGCTTTGTTTCTAGATGCTATATAGAAATACACACACGCTACATTTGAGAGTTGGTGCTATTTGTAATAACATCTGGAAATCTACCACACATGACTCTATCTCGTTCTAAACAAACCCATCTCAATCCAGCCCCCTCCAGTCTTCCCAGGCCCCTGGCCAACAAGAAAGGCTCAATCTAAAGTGGAGTGATGCTCCCAGCCCCTGTCACTGATGCAGATGCTACCCGTGTGACACGCAGCCGAATCACTCACCAGATGATCGTGTCTTTGGAAGCGTCTTTCATGTTTCTCCACTGTGTCATTTAATAATGTGGCACCTTTGACACCAAGAGAGCTGCCTACAGGGTCTAATTAAGGGTTTCAGATGTACAAGGTTTTCCTCCTGCCAAATGCTGTTCATCCTGGCTTCACTCTTCCAAGGTATCTGACTTAAGCATGATTTGTAAATCAAAACCTGTTTAGCACGTAAATGATTTGGTCCTGCTGTTTTAAGGAAGACACTTTGTGGTTTAGAGGAATAGGAAAATATATTCCTGATGATTTCAAGTGGAATGGAATCTTGGACTTTTAGCATTGAAAGGACCTTACTGATGGTCTTTTCTACCCTCCCCTAAAATGGAGCAGAAGATAGAGCACTGGCCTCAGTGTCAGGAAGACCTGGGATTAAATATCACTTCTGACACTTAGAAGCTTTGTGATCACAGGCAAATCATTTGACTGGTCTGAGCCTTGATTTCCTTATCTATAAAATGGGGAAGAGAATAAATTTAGGACCACCTTATAGAGTTGCAGACTAAAATGAGATCAATGGAGAAAGTGCTTCGAAACTTAAGTGTTATATAAATGTCAGTTATTATTATTCCCTGTGAGACAGGGAAACTGAGATGCAGAAATGAAATGATTTGTCCAAGGTCACATAAGGAATTACGGGCAGAGCCCAGATTAGAACCCAGGTTTCCAGTCTCCCAGGTCAGGGTTCTTTTCACAATGCCACCTTGAATTCCAGCCTAGTGCTCATTCCAAAATGTCACCTCTGGGGCAGGGGTCCTCAACTCTGTCCTGGCGAAGAGATGGGTCATATTTCCCTGAAGCCTTGAGATCATGCAGGCAGGATGCAGGGCTGTGGATGACAGACCAGGAGATGAAGGGCATGGGACTGGAAAGGGGCCTCTAGATACATGTTGGTCCCTCCACTAGAAATGCCAGCAGGCTGTATGTAGGGCTGGAGCCATGGCACCAGCCTTAGGCTTACAGGCCCAGCCTGGCCCCCAGCTAACTGTAAGACCCAAGCCAGAAACCTAATCTCTCTGAACTCAGCTTCTGCCATCTATAAAATGGTGATAGTGGCAAGGATGACCTCTAAGCCCCTTTGAGCTCAGGCATTCTATAAGTTTAAGGCTTAGGCTAGAAGCTCCCTAAAGACAGGGGCTATGACTTTTCCATCTTATGAAGACCCAAAGCACTGAGAGCCATATTCTGCATTGGTGGTGTGGCAAAGCGGAGTCTTGGGTGCAAATACTGCCTCTGACATCTACCAGGTGTGTGGCTCTGGGCAAGTTAACGAACCTCTCTGAGACTGTTTCCTCATTTGTAAAATGTGCTAAAAATAGCACCTACTTCCCAGGGTTGCTGTGAAGATGCAAAACGATAAGAGTATGTAAACAGCCTTGTAACCCCTAAAGCAATGACCAAACTGAGCAACTACGATTATCTCTGGGGGCAGCTAGGTGGTGCAGCAGATAGAGCACCAGCCTGGAGTCAGGAAGATCCTAGTTCAAATCCAGCCTCAGACACTTACTACCGTATGACCCTGGGCAAGTTACTTTACCCTGTTTGCCTCAGTTTCCTAATCTGTAAAATGAGCTGGAGAAGGAAATGGCAAACCACTCCAGTATCTTTGCCAAGCAAACCCCAAATGGGGTCATGCAGAGTTGGCCATGACTGTGTCTTTCAGTATCTTTCTCTTCCCTCAAGGCTCAGCTCTGAGGTCTCCTCCACCAAGAGACCTTCTCTAAACCCCTCAATTGCTAATGCTTTTTCTCTCCTCAAATTACTTTGCCTGATATTTCTCTGTATACATGTTGTCCTTGTCCCCCAACACACACACACACACACACACACACACACTCACACATCCACACATTCACACACCAATGTGTCACAATGGGGAAAAAAACTGAACTTGGGGTGATGAATTCAGTGTCCTGGAGCCTTAGTTTCCTCATCTGTAAAATGGGAGGGTTGAAGCAGATGACCATTAAAATCCCTACCAGCTCGAAATCGATGATCATTGGTGACTTTCCAAATCTGGACTAATGATCCCAAGTTTTATAATCCCCCCGAAGGCGAGAATGGCTTTTGTTTCTTCTCTAGCACACCACCTTGCATGTGGTAGAAGCTTGATAAATACTGAATTGAATTCAGTTGCGTGGTATTTGGACGAGGTGAGTCCCGAGGTTCAAGCTCTGTGCTGGTCCCCAAATGCCAGACTGCTCGTGTCCAAACATCTCGTGGTCTGCTGTGTGTGTTCTCTCTCCCTGAAGACATTTAACAAGTCAGATAAGATGTGTCACCAAGGCACGTCCTCCCTGGGGGAAGGCAGGCAGCATGTATTGCTGCTGCTTCTAGCTGCTGAGGGCTGGTTCACTCTCTCTTGCTGCTGCTATAAAGGACAGGGGATCATTTGGGATAGGGAGGCCTGCAGGCATCAGGCACCTTCTGGCTTAGATTTCAAGGCAGCCCCTAGACCCCTGTAATGCAGATGAGGCAACTAAGACCCCAAAGGTTAAATAATTCATCTGAGTCCCAGACTTGGGAAGTGTCAGAACTTGGCTGCTGTTTGAGGAAGATTACTCTGGCATCGAGGTATCGGAGGCACTGGAGATGGGGAACGAGATGAGAGAATGGTGCAATAGTCTTGGGGTGATGAAAGCCTGGCCTAGAGCCCCTAGATAGGGCCCCTCAGTCACGATATGCCTTAGGCAAGACACCTAAACTCTGTAACTCAGTTCCCATATCTCAGACAAGGAGAGGATGAGATTTTCAAGGAAGAGAGGAGACCAGCAAAGAGAATAGGACAAAGACTGAACCTTGGCAAATGGCCATGTGGGGAGGGGGAGGAGGGAGCAGAAAAGAAACCTGTGAAACATGAGAAGAGATAGCCCAGGAGGTGGGAGGAAAGCCAGGATACCAGGCACAGATACCAAGGAAGAGCGTTGCTTTAAGAAAGAAGGATGACCGAGTATTGAACACTGAAAGGAGATGAGAGGAAACAAAAATGGGGAAAGGCCATTGTGTAAATCAGCACATGGAATGATTTGGTAATGGGGAGGTGGTGGGTGACCTTTGAGGGTACAATTTCAGTAGTGTGGAAGGGACTAAAGCCAGATCTTAGAACTTTAAGGAATGAAGAGGAAAGAAACAGAAACCTAGATATTGACCGTTCCTATGAGAAACTGGGAAGGGAAAAGAAGGCTAGAGATTTCCTGGCTTTCCTATGTATACATATAATGTGATATAGATCAACCATCCAAAATATTTTTAAAAGGGGGACAGGTGTCAGTTTCATCAGATCTGATGAGTAAGGCAAATGAGTTTTAGCAATTTCTAAAGAAATTGCTCAGTGTTTAAACACACCAAATTAGGGCATGTTTAGTTTAAAAGATCGATATTTTTCATGAAAAAGGAGAAGGGTGACTAACCTTAATTTTATTTATTGATTATAGATGGAGCCTGAGGTCAAAAATATAGGTAGTATATTGGGGAAAATTTAGCTCTATCCATTCAAACATTTATTTAGTAGGCGCACAATTTGTGGAATAGGGGCAGCAAGGTGGTGAGCAAAGTGGTGGAGAGAGTGCTGGGTTTGGAGTCAGGAAGACCTGAGTTCAAATCCAGCCTCAGAAACTACCTCGCTGTATGACCCTGGGCAAGTCATTTTACCCTGTTTGCCTCAGTTTCCACATCTATACAATGAACTGGAGAAGGAAATGGCAAATCACTCCAGTGTCTTTGCCACTAAACCCCAAATGGGGTCACAAAGAGTTGGACGCGACTGAAATGAGTGAACAAAATGTTGAAAGCCCCTATACCTCTCCATTGTCTATCTCCCAGGCCCAAAATGCTCTTCTTCCTCCCCTTCCCCCTGGAAGCTCCTAACAGAAGGCTCAAGGAGCACCAGGTCCTACAAGAGGTCTTTCCTGATCACCCTGGGTGACAATGTTTCCCACCTCCAAAATTACTTATATTTTATATATTTTTTTCTGTAAATGTTATTTCCTTTGCTTAGGATCACAGACTTAGAGTTGGAAGGGGCTTTGCCATCTAGTCCAACCCCTTCATTTTACAGTTAAAGAAACTGAGGCCCAGTGAGGTTAAAGGACTCAGGTCACATAGGTAGTGACAGAGGAAGGATTCAAACCCAAGTCCCATAACTCTAAAGACAAGTCAACAAACATTTATTAAGTGCCTCATGTATGCCAGGCACTGGGCTAAGAGCTGGGGATACTTTCCACTATACCGAACTGAATGCAGTCTTCTTGAGAACACATCATGTCATCTCTGTCTTTGCAGCTCCTGTGCCTAGTACAGTGTCTGACACCTAGTAGGTGAAAAGAAAGGAGGAAACCAGGAATTAATGTAATCACAAGATGTATTTGAGGGCTAATGGGTGACCTCCTTTGGCTGGAGCAGGAAGCATTTTGGAGTTGAGCTGTGGAAGGCCTTGAATGCCAAGCTAAAGAGTTTAGACTTCATTCATTGGGCAAGGGGAGCCCCTGGAGAGTTTTGAACAGGTAGGTGATTTGATCAGAGCTTGGTGTTAAGAAGATTAATACTGATGTGTACACAGATGGGCTGGAGGCACGGGAGAGACTCATTGGTTAAGAGGCCAGGGCAGAAGGAGAGAGGGAATATGGGCTTGAATTGTAGGCATCCAGCAGCAGGAATGGGAGGAGAGACCAGCCAGGTATGTCACTACCAGGGAGCTACTCCAAAGAGATCAAAGATGGAGGGAAAGGACCTATTTGTACAAAAATATTTACAGCAGCACTGAAGCAAAGAACTGGAAAGAAAGGAGAAGCCCAGGAACTGGGGCATGGCTGGACAAACTGGTATGTCAAGGTCTCCGTGAATGCCAATGCCTTCACTTTATGATTATCTCCAATTTATCATGTTTATGTCATACCTGTTTGCATGTTGTCTCCCCCATTACAAGCAGCTGGTGGTACCATGGAGAGAGCACTGGGCCCAGAGTCAGGAAGACCTGAGTTCAAATCCAGCCTCAGACCCTTACTAGCTATGTGACTCTGGGCAAGTCACTTATAACCTCTGTTTGTCTCAGTTTCCTGAACTGCAAAACAGCAATAATAATAGCAACTATCTTGCAGGGTGGTGGTAAGGATCAAAGGAAATATTTGTAAAGTGCTTAGCACAGTGCCTGAAGCATAGTAGGTGCTATTTAAATGCTTATTCCCATTAAACTGTGAGCTCCTTGAGGGCAGGGATTGTCTTTAGCCTTTCTTTGTACCCCCAGCACTTAGCATAGTGCCTGATACATTGTTGATGTTCAGGAATTCTTTGTAATCCTACCTGATACACAGTAGGTGGTTAATAAATGCTTGTTGACTTGTTTTGATCTATTTTATAATAAGAAATGATGAAGGAGATGGCCTCAGAACAACTTGGCAAGATTTGTATGAACTGATGCAGAATGAGGTGAGCAACACAATTTATATGACTGCCATCCTGTAAAGGGAAGCTAGGTGGAGCCATAGAGCATAGAGCGTTGGGCTGGGAATCAGGAAGACTCATCTTCCAGAGTTCAAATCCAGCCTCAAGAGCTGGACACAATTAAAACGATTGAACAACAAAACCACATTGTAAAGAAAAACAACCTTGAGAGACTAAAGAATTTCCATCAGTGCAATGACCAATAGTGCTTCTAAAGATTAATGATAAAGCCTGCTGTCCAACTCCTGATAAAGATGGGATGGACTTGGATCAAGAATGAGATGTGCATTTTTTAGACATATCCAATGTGGAAACTGGTTATTTTCTTTTTTTGTTTGTTTGTTTTGTTTTTAGGCAATTGGGGTTAAGTGACTTGCCCAGGGTCACACAGCTAGTAGGTGTCAAGTGTTTGGTCTGAGGCTGGATTTGAACTCAAGTCCTCCTGACTTCAGGGCCAATGCTCTATTCACTGTGCCACCTAGCTGCCCCAAGTGGTTATTTTCTTGACTCTACTTATGTGTTAGAAAGGAAGTCTTGTACATGTGGGTAGTAAATTATTTTTTAGTTATTTTCAGTCATGTCTAACTCTTCATGACTCCTTTTGAAGTTTTCTTGACAAAGATCCTAGAGTGCTTTGTCATTCTCTTCTTCAGCTCATTTTATGGATGAGAAAACTGAGGTAAACAGAGTTAAGTGACTTGCCCAGAGTCACACAGCTAGTAAGTATGTGAGGTTGGATTTGAATTCAGGTCTTCCTGACTTTAGGCCCAGCACTCTATCCACTAAGCCACCTAGCTGCTCCATGGAAGTAATAGAGATGCAAAAAGAAAGGATAAATAAAAGCACGGATGAAACATATTTAAAAATAAGCAGAAGAGAGCAGAAAGATCAGAAGGAACTTATTCCTAAACTTATTTAACTTGTGTTCAATTTAGTATCTACTTTTAAAATGTGATTTTGTGAATAATAGGGATTCGTGGTTTCACATACAATTCCCTTTTCCCATTTTTCATATATGGAAATGTTGATGTATGTTAATGTTTGATAATTTCATAATAAAACCAGAAAATTGTGTGTGTCTGAGAGAGGGAGAGTGAGAGAGGGAGAGGGAGAGAAAGAGAGAGATAGAGACAGAGAGACAGAGAGAGTAGAGAGACAGAGAGAGACACAGAGAGAGAGACAGAGACAGACAGACACAGAGAGAGACAGAAAGAGACAGAGAGAGAGAGAGAGAGAGAGAGAGAGAGAGAAAGAGAGAGAGAGAGAGAGAGAGAGAGAGAGAGAGAGAGAGAGAGAGAGAGAGAGAGAGAGAGAGAGAGAGAGAAAGGAGGGCAGAGACATAAGAGCTTTGTCCAAGTTGGGGCACCTGCAGGAGGCTTGCATTAGGGCTGGGCTTGGAGATCGGAAATACACTTACAAGCTGTCAGATCTCAGAACTCAGACTTATGCCAGAAAGGATAGGCTCTTCCAAGACCAAAAATAGTTCTGGAAGTACTTTGCTTTAATGAGATCTGGGGGTTGGGGTTTGCCCCAGTTCTTCCCCCACATTTTATGCAATTTCCAATAAAAATCAAAGGCAGTTTTAGAAAGGGTCCATTCCCCTTCTGAGGAGCAACAGACAAGATCATAAAGAGAGATAATGTCAGGATGGCTAAAGAGCTGGTCTTGGAGTCAGGAAGAACTGGGTTCAAGTCCTGCCTTGGATACATACTGGCTGTATCTCTTAGTATCCTAGGGTTAACAATCCTTAGAAGTCACCCTACTCCCTACCCCTTGTTTGGCCCTGACCCAAAACTACTTCCTGAAAGTAACAAGTGAATGGAATGTGCTTGGGAGACTGGGGCCATTTTGACTGAGTCATTCCAAGGCTGTGCCTCTGCCTGTGAATATTTGATGCTGACCACTTCTCAAACAGTAATGTAAAGGTTGTGAAAATTTCTATGGAAGCTACTTTATAAGTGTACTTGGCACTGAATTGAACTCTGATGCCAACTATCATGGAGTGGAGACGTCAACATTGAATTGCTCTTGTCTAAAGGATGCAACATACTGGGATTAGTGGTGTGGAGCCTGAACCAACTGCCATACACCATGGAGAACTTCCAGAAGGGGTTCTCTTATTTTCCTTCCTGGCAAGATGATGGACAGGAGTTATTGGATTCTCCTATGGTGGCTTTTGAGAACACTGTCAATGACCATGTATATGTGTGAGATGAATTGGATAAAATCCTACCTGAAATAATGGCTAACATTTAAATAGTGCCTACTATGTGTCAGGTACTATGCTAAGTGCTTTACAATAATTATCTCATTCGATCCTCACAACAATCCTGGGAGGCAGTGTTATTTTTATCTCCATTTTACAGATGAGGAAACAGAGGCAAACAGATGTTAAGTGACCTGTCCAGAGTCACATAGCTAGTGAGGCTGGATTTGAACTTAGGTCTTTCTGACTTCAGGACTGACACTATATCTACTGCAGAAAGAGGGGAATAGATTGGACCATTTCTCAAATTTGATCCAAGACCATGATTTTCCCAATTAAAGAAGGTTGCGGTGTTGATACAAATCTCTATCCACTCTCTAGGAATAAAAGAAGAAAAAGGCTCTCTGCTTCAAATGAATTAAAATTCAACCATTTGTTTTTGTGTTTTAAAACACTGTGTGTAGAGCTCTGGACTAGGGGAACTACAGAGTTGAAACATTATATGATCCCTGCCCTCCCGGAGCCTACAATCTATGAGATGGATAAGATTTAAACTTCAATGACCTCTGATTTTGTTGGTGTAGGCACACTTTCCACTAACTGCAATGAGTTTATGACTCAGTAGGTCCTCAAGAGTCAGCTGAAGCCAAAAAATTCATTATCCAGTTGCCACTCTGTGGGTGGCTAGTACAGCAGAAAGAGTACAGGTTCTAGAGTCAAGGACCTATATTCAAATCCCACCCCTCCACATCTACTTCCAAGTCACTTCCCCATCCTGGGCCTCAGTTTCCTCATCCGTAAAATGAGTAGGTTGGATCGCATGGCCTTGAAGGTCCCTTCTAGCTCTTGACCTGTGATCTGATGACCCTCTCCAAACTTGGGTAAGCTGCTCTCCATCTGACAGACTAAGTCAGTGCAGCTTCTCATGTTTCCCAGGGATAGTGTCCCAGAGCCCAGGGTCACCTGAGGTATCCAGTGGAGAAGAACAGGACACATACACAGCCACTACAACATAAAATCATGCCGAGCAAATTCCTAAGAGAGACACTAGCAGAGTGCATGGTCAGGTCTGAAGGGGGAAGCTCATTACCAAAAGAGGATCAGGGAGGGCTTAATGGAGGAGGAGGTATTTGGGTTGTGTTTTAAAGAACAGACAAATAAAAAAGTGGGTAGGAATAGGGCATTCCAAGCACAACAAACAGTTTAAACAAAGGTATGGAGGCAGGAGGTATGTCATGTTTGACTAGATCAAAGAGTACATGGAGATAGCACGTGATCCACTAGAAAAAGCATTGGCTCTAAAGGCGGAAGTCTTGAGTTCAAATTCCATTTCAATATATAATGCTTGCGTGACCCTGGGCAAGTCCCTTTTCCTCCCTCAGCCTCCTTTCCCTTGTCAGTAAAATGACGGCTTTGACCTTGATGGTCCCCATTGTCATTTTAGAGCTGCCTTCCGGGGCTGGATCTATAATCCTGAGGAAGGGAGTGCTACAAGAAGCCAGAAGGGCAGAGGGCACCAGACTGAGAGAAGTCCTGAATGTGGTTGGGCAGCCATAAAGGGGCCCTGAAAAGTTTGGGTCAGGGGAGTGATATGAGCAAGCTACACCTGAGAAAAACCAGTCTGCCCAAGGTACGGAAGGCAGATTAGAGATGGAGGATGGAGGAGGAGATAGCAATGGGAAGGCATTTGGGGAGCTCAGGTGGCAATGAAGACCCAGAATAACAGTGGGGACAAAGAGGAAGGGACTGTCTAGAAGGAGGCTGGAGAGTGAGCACCAGCAAGTCTTGGCTCAAGTGGATTGAAGGGGGAGGGGGAAGAGAGAGAGGTCTAAGATGATAATGTTATTGTTTTAATCATGAGAGAAAGGTGAATGGCATGGCCACAGAGAGAGGGAGTGGCATCAGAAGGAGAAGGTTTCAGGGGAAAGAAAATAAACTCTCTTTTGAGTTGCTGTGCTGGTGGAACATCCACATGGAGATGCCCTCAAGGTAGCTGGAAATTGAAGCAACACGGTATGATTGGAAAAAAATACTGTCCTTGAACTTAGGACAGTCATGAGTTCAAACCCTGCATCTGACAGTCATCAAGTGACTGTGGGCAAGTTACTTAAACTGTCTGAGTTTATTTCCTGAATTGCACTGTCAGGATGATCATGAGGATGAGGATGAGGATGAAAATAAGGATGAGGATGAAGATGAGGAGCAGGATGAAAGAGGAAGAAGAAGAGGAGGGTGAGGAGAAGGAAGATGAAGAGGAGGAGGAAGAGGATGAAAATAAGGATGAGGATGAAGATGAGGAGCAAGATGAAAATGAGGATGAGGATCACCTGCAGTGCCTGAATCCCAGGGTCATTGTAAGGACAAAATGAAATGATGGCTACACAGCCCTTTGTCAGCCTTAAAGTATGACACAACTGTCAGTTATCGTCATCATTGTTATTATTGGTATCTCACGTCAGGAGCTTGTGAGAGCGGCCAAAAGAGAAGATTTAATTCTGGGAGTTATTTTTGCAGAGGTGATAGTAATAGCACAGGACTGAATAAGAGCGTTAAGTACAGTCAGTCAGTCAGTTAACAAGCATCGATTTAGCACTGTGTGCCAAACACTGTGCTAAATGACAAAACATGGTTGAATGGGACTCATAGTCTAGTGGGGGAGACACTGGACAAATAATCATGACACACAAGAAATGAGTAGTGTAAATGTGAGACAACTGCAGAGGGAAGGCAGTAGCAGCAGGGGCCACTGAGAAAGGTCTCCTGAAGAAAGCAGGATTTGAGCTGAACATTAAAAGAAGCCAGGGACCCCAGCAGGTGGAAGTGAGTGGGGGAAAGCATTCCAGGCATGGGGGGCTGCCAGTGAAATAGCAGGGATCTGGGATATGGTTTGCTGTGTGACAGGAACAGCAAGGTCAGTGCAGCTGGAGTGTAGAGCAGTGGGGGTCAAACTCAAATTGAAACAGGACATTAAACTGTATCCTTTGGGTGCGCGTTGACTTAGAAAGCCACAAATTAATATCTAATGTTTCCCAATTACATTTTAATCTGGTTTGGGCCACACTTGGGAGCGTGGCTGGCCATTGCCTCTGCCTTAAAGGATGTGAAGGGGAATAAAGTGTAAGAAGCCTGGAAAGGTTGAAAGGGGCAAGGTCGTGAAGGATTTAAAATGCCAGAGCATCTTATAGTTGTCCTGAAGGCGATAGGGGGCCATAAGAGTGCAATGATGGGACATGATCAGACGCGTACTTTGGGAAAATCATTGAGGCAGCTGAATGGAGGATGAATTGGAGCAGTTGGTGGTATGGGATGAGCTCAGGAGAGAGGTTAGAGCCGGACAAACAGCTAGATAAATAGATCATTTGTGCTGAGCTGATGATATCACCAAGTGAGGTAGTATGAGGGGAGAAGAGAAGAATACTACCTATGACAGCTCTTTGGGATACATTCATGGTTATTGGGCATGACCTGGATGAAGATCCAGAAAAGAGAGTGAGGGGCAGATAGGAGGAGAACCAGGACAGGGAAGAGGTGGGGGTGGAACCTTGAAGAACACTCATCTTAAGAGACTGAGAAAGATAACAGAATAATATAATCTCAGGTTTAGAAAGGGACCCCAGTCAAGAAATGAGACAGAGAAGGCATCATTGAAAAAGGCAGAAGGAAAACCAAGATTATGTGGCTTGTGGCAAGTCATAGGAAGCCTTGGTACAAAAGGAGGTCAACCATGACTAACACTGCAGAGAAATCAGGGAAGATAAAAACGAGGAGGGAAAGCTCCTTTGGCTTTTGGGGATGAGGATGCCACTAGCAATCTTGGAAAACATGGTGTGTGCCTCTAGGGTAATGTATGTTCCTGGAGGGTGGGACTATTTCATTTTTGTCTGTATCCCCACCCCTAGCATAATGTAGAGCATATAGAGGGTACTTGATAAATACTTGTTGGTGGACTAGTTGAAGGAAGCAGTTTCAGGGGAGTGGTGAGGTAGAAGCCAAGATGTCAGGGATACCAGTAAAAAATGCACGGTGAGTAAGTGTAGACAATTTTTCAAGGAGTTTGGATGGGAAAGGGAAGATGCAAGGGGAGGCCGTGGTTGGGTGGAGTGGGAGGGTGGAGGGAGGCCTTTTTAGGACTAAGGGTATTTCTCATACCATTCCCAATGGTATAAATTTTCTAACTAGGGTTTAGCTGACAATAGAATGAGGGGAAAAAAAGCTACAGAGGAGAAAAGAATTCATCTCAGTCTGTCCAGACTGGTTAGGGAATGTACTCTTTTCAGACATCCCAGGATTGGTTTAAGTGACTTCAAATTGCCGTACAAATAGCTTTTCTGTCTACAGGACCAGCCAGGACAGCACCAGAAAGTGACGCCTAAATCTGCAAAGCTGCATAGTCTCCCTTGGACTATTGCAATTGTCTCCTTCCGAATTGCTGTCCCTGTCTCAAGTCTACCTACTCCAGCCTATCCTCAACTCAACTGCCAAAGTGAAAAGTCCTGAGTTTTATATGTGACTCTTCTCTCCTACTCAATGAATTTCAATAGCTCCCTATGACCTCTAGAACAAAGACAAACTCCCTTTGGCATTTGAAGCCCTTCATAATCTGTCTCCCCCTACCTTTTCAACCTTATTATATATTCCTTTCCTTTATTCACTCTACTTTGGTCCCTCCAACCCAAACTTCTTGGTGATCCTCACCCAGGAAAGGATATTCCTGTCTCCTATCTCCATATCTTTGTAATCATCGTTCTCTTAGAATGTTCTCCCTTCTCATGCCCTCCTCTTAGAATCTAGTTCCCTGCAAGGCTTGGCTTAAGCGCCATCTTCCTGATTCCTGCTCTCTGCATGTAAAGAGAACAGTGGGTCAGGAGTTGCTATTTCCAAGTCTGCAACAAGATATGGGATGGATAAAGGGTAAGCTGGGTGATGGTGAGCTAGGATGGATTTGGAACTAGTTTGAATGAACTGGACTTAAAGGATGGTCATTAATGCATCAGTATCAATCTGCAGGTGGTTTTCTGCTGGAGTGACCTTAGGGCTATTCTGTTCCCCATTTTTATCATTGGCTTGGATTAGGGTACACATCAAATCTGTGGAGACACAATTCTGGGAGGTACAACTAACACCCTGGATGACAGTCATGATCTAAAAAGATCTTAACAGGCTAGAAGTATAAGGTGAATTTCCCAAGATGAAATCTAATTGAGGTGTAGCATTGACTCTGGGGGCCACCTCCCAAATTCAGATTTGCCCTTCTGATTTGGGGACCCCAGACTTGCTAGATTCCTTCTTTCTCTGTGTTCTACCGTGATCCTGAAGGGCTGTGTTTCTAATTCAATACTCCTGAGCCCCCACTGGTGAACTTCCCAGCCAATTAACTATTAGCAAATGTAATTATAAAGACAATATAGTAAGAACAATTGGTACAAACTATTCCTGTCAAAAGCCTGGGGGCACATTCTCACACTTTCCCACAAATACACATGGGTCAATGAGAAGAGCAGACTCAAACTTCAAGTACTTTGATAAGAAGGCATATGCGCAGGATACATATGTAGCAAAGGGGTAACTCTCAACTCCTGTGAGTTCCTTGAGGCCATAGCTGGCAGTTTTCTTTGGTGGGAGTCCGGCTCATGCTCCTTGAAGCTGCCTCCCTCCTCAGGAGACTGTCTTTTCACATTGGGTTTGTCCCTATTGTATCCAGGCTAGTCCAGTGTCTCTGATCCCAGCCTTATGCATGGTCTGCTCCTGTCTAATCTCTAACAAAGCGGTCAAGAGTGGATAGGGAGATAGTGGGTGGGGAGGAAGAAATGGGAGGCAGAGACTTTGTTCTGCCCTAAAGAGTGCTTCCAACTCTGGAATCCTAGACTCCAGAATATTGAAGACTGGTGTTTTAATACATAGCTCCAGAGGTGTGTCTGATTCTTTTAGGCAACCATAACAACCACAACCACAACCACAACCATAACAACAACAAGAACTAGCCTTCACACAATGCTTCCAAGTTTGCAAGGCACTTGACGCAAATGACGGCATTTTATGTTTCCTGTGTGTTATCATCTGTCCTCATCCAATGGCCAAAACCATCCCATTCTCTCGGGGTAATTAATGAATGATTCACACATTATGATAGGATTATAAGAAAATCCCTTATGTCTCTTTTTTAAAAAAAACTATTGATCAATTGAATACATTGAAGTAACTGGGTCTTTTGTGATTACATTAATTAGGGTACAGATAGAAATCCCAACCCTCACCTTGATTAAATGTAAAGGCTCACACTTGGGTTCAAAAAACTAATAGCACAAGTACAAGACAGAGGAGATGTGGTTAGGCAATAGTTAATGTGAAAAAGACCAGGGGTTTTAAGAGGACTCCAAGCTCAAAATGAGTCAGTAGTGTGACATGAAAGTCAGTGCAATCTTAGACTACTGCTCAGAAGTATGGTCCTCAAAATAAAGGGGAGGGCTGATAATACCAATCCAATCCAGCAAGCATTTATTAAGAGCCCACTTTGTGCACGGCACTGTGCTAAGTGTCAGAATAGAGAGTTCCTGTCCTCAAGGAGTTTACATTTTACTAGCATGTTTACTAGCATGTAAACGTAAGTATTCTGCCATTGTCAGGTTATTCAGTCAATCAACTAGAATTTGTTAAGCACTGACCTCTAAATTAAGCACTGGACCACATCTATAGTGTCTTGGTCATATAAGGATCAAGGAATTGGAGCTATTAGCCCAGAGAAGGGAAAACTAAGGAATGAAAACCTGAAGGCAGCAAGGGGAGGGGAGTAGATTAGAGTTGTTTTGATTTGCCCAGTAGTACTTCACTGTGAACAGGAGTTGAAGGTGGTAGAGAGGCAGATTTCAATACTTACTATTAGGAAAATCTTCCTGAACAGAGTTGTCCAGGTACCTCCTCCCCACCTTCACTTCCAGCTTTTCAGCTCTCTTTATGTGTTATTTTCCTCCATGAGATTGCAAGCTCCTGGAGGGCAGGAAATACCTTTCTTTTCACTTGTACCTGTATCCCCGACATTTAGTCCAATGCTTGGCACACAGTAAGGGCTCAATAAAAGTTTGTTGACTTGACTCAACGACAAAAGTTGAGTGGGCTGCTTTAGAAAGTAGTGAGCTTGCCACCACTGGATGCATTTGAGTAGAGCAATAAGAATTAATTAAGCATCTATTGTGTGCCATTAACTGTTATCAGGCACTGGAGATACAAAGACAAAGGTGATAGTCCCTGCCCTCAAGAAGCTTACATTCTATTGAGGAAGACCTGTACAAATGTAGTTATACACAAAATATCATTTGAAAAAATAAATGCAACACAATTTTGAGAAGAAAAGGTGCTGGCAGCTGGGAGTATCTGGAAAGGCTTCAGGGTGAAGACAATACCTTACTGAGCCTTCAAGAAAACTAGGGGTTCTAAGGCAAAGGTGAGGAAGACGTATATTCCAGGTATTGGGGACACAAAGGCATGGAAATGGGAGGTGGGATACCATGGATGGGGAACAGTAAGAAGATGTAAAATTAGATCAGCCTATGAAGGGGGAGAAAGGAAAGAAAAAAGCATTTATATAGCACCTACTATATTCCAGGCACTGTGTTTTGCACCTTACAAATGTTCTCATTTGATCCTCACAACCAACACTGTGAGGTACATGCTCTCATTATCTCAATTTTACAACTGAGGAAACTGAGGCAAAAGGAGATGAAACACACAGCTAGTAAATGTCTGAGGCTGGATTTGAACTCAGGTCTTCTAGTGCTCTGTGTACTACGGCATCATTTCATTGCCCTAAGATTTTAAATACTGAATAACCATTTTGACAGGGATGGTGTCAAGAGGATTCCTGTTCTGAGATAGGTTCTAGTCAATGACCTCTTAGATGCCTACAAGCTCAGATTCTGCGATTCTCTGAAGAAAAGCCCTGGAATATAGGAACACAGCAACAAGACATCTGAAAAAGACAGAAATGCCTTCCTCTCTTGACTGAATATGTCAAATATAAAGCTGCACGTGAATGACTTGCCATGCCCTTGTACAAACTGCATTGTGGTTGAAGGCTGTGATGTGCTTTTCCCCCCGCCTTTGATATTGTTTTCAGCATATGGCAGCTTGTCAGAGGCAGCTCTGGACTTATGTGCAGCCCTAGGACCCAGCAGAGAGACAAGAGGTCTGGGAGGTGAAGAGGGGCTGCTCAGGGAAAGAAGTGGATGATTCACGTGGAGCCATCTCTCTCGCTTTCTTGCTCATATCTGGGATGCTTAACTGGGGACAGGGGAATCAAATTACCTCTGAAACAGGCAGACTTAATTACTTGTTGGAGGAAGTAGTTATCTTATGGGGTATATCTTATGCCCCATTTTATGAAAACACAGGGGTAACACAGGTCCTGTGCTGACCTATTTTACAACTCCGTTTTTACTTGCTGGAAATCGATAAAGGCTGGCTTGGGTGTTTTACACTTTCTGACATTTAGCCTATGTGTCTTGGGGCAAGGCTCTTGGCCTCTTGGGTGTTAAGTTTTCCATCTGGAAAGTAGGGGTAGTGATAGCAATAATACTTAAGGCAAGTTGTGAAGCTAAATGAAAATTTAAGCAATGAGGCAATAGAATACTAATAATACTAGTAAATACATTAACAACTTGTATAACCTCAGGCAAGTCACAACTTCCAGAGCCCAAGTTTCCACATCTGTAAAATGAGGGCACTGGAATGGCCTCTGAGGTCCCTTCTAGCTCTAGACCTGAGATCCTGTATCTCAGTCCCACCACTTTGTAGCTGTGCAAACACGGACAAATCACACCTTACTGATTCTCAGTTTCTTCATCCATAAAATGGGGACCTGAAGGATCTGATTATGTCCTTCTGAGCACTCTCTCCACCAAGGCAGATTGCAACCCCTGCTCACCTTAAGTAAGATTCTATGTGGATGGCTTTGGACGCAAACAAAATTTGTGAATTTCAAATAGTGAAATAAAAAGTCTTTTGAGAAGGAGGCCATTAGCATTTGGGGGGAGGGAGGATGATAGGAATGGATTCATGAAGATGATTCCCAAGTTGTGTCTGAAAGGAAGAGGGGGGAATTCTATGAGGCAGAGGGGAGGAGGGAGGGCATTCCAGGTATGTGGGACAGCAACTGCAAAGGCATGGAGATGGGAAATGAGTGTTATGTGTGAAAAAGAGAGAAAAGATCAGTTTGACTGGATCACAGAGTACAAAAGAGGAAATCATGCCCCGTGAGGCTGAAAAGATAGGTTTGGGCAAGATCGTGTAGGGTTTTAAAAATCAAACAGAGGGGTCTATATTTGATACTGGAGTTAATAGAAAGCCACAGGAATTGATTAAGCAGGGGAATCATGTGGTCAGATCTTTGTTTAAGAAAAATTATTTTGGTAGCGGTGTATTGGATGGACAAAATGGGGAGATTTGAGGCAGTGAGACCAATTAGGAGCATGTTTGAAATCAATAGGAAAGGAATCCATAGATGGGCTTGAGATGCCCCCATTTTCTTGCACACATCCTCATGGTCCCTAGGCCTTTCAGAATTCTAGTTACCCCTCTGACTGCTCTCTAGCTGCCCTTTGACGAGAAGATGTGCGAAGCTTTACATCTCATTAGGACCTGCCAAAGATTTCACCGCCCTGGCACAGCCTTTGAGGTCCAAGGCTTCCCTCTATGTCATGGAGAGAGTGAAAAGGAGCAGAAGATGAGAGATTTTGAGCTGGAAGGGACTTTGGGGGCCATCTAGTACAACCTCCTCATTTGACAGATGAGAAACTGCAGCCTAGGGAAATTAAGTGCTTTGCCCAAGGTCAGAAAGAGGGAGGGAGAGCAGCCGAATTTGAATCCAAGGTCTCTGACTCTAGCCTCACCTAGCTCTGCTCCTTTCCCATTCAATGACAGTTCTATGAGCTGTGCTCTGAAAATCTTACAAGAAAATGGCATAAAAATGCACAGGGGCATGCCCTGAGAGTTTGCAATAAGCATTCCAGGCTATTTCCCTTACCATCATTTGCAACCACGAAACTAGGGAGAGGAGAAAGAACAGTATGGGGGGGGGGGAGATAAGCAGTTGCTGACATTCCTCTCCTCCTCCCAAACCTTCCAAACTGTTGCTTGTAGAATCAGGAAAATGAGGAAGCCAAGGCCTTATAAAGAAGACTGTAAGGCTGTACAATGTGACATCATTGATAACACTGGTATACGGTGCAAATAGAACTTCAATGTCAGGATCCCGGAGGATTCCCAAAGAGATGGATTTCATTCACTAGAAGGCTGCCCAGCTCTGTAAACAGGGGCAGGTCCTGGGAACCCCCTCGGTCCCTCTAGGGTGGGCAGGAATAAGCTTCCTGGGGTTGGACTTCCAACAGGTGGAATCTTAGTCATCGCCAGGATGCAAAGCCCTCTAATGAGTTTCTGAGTATTTATTTCCCAACAGAAAGTCTCAATGATTTTGTTCAAGGCCTCTCTTAAGCCAAAATGGAAAGCAATTTTTTTTTTCTAGGTCGAAGGTTCTTTGACAAATCAGAGAATGGGGAGAAACATTTGTCTTTGCCTACACCTGGCAACTGAATTGGACTCTGGCCTGACGAGGGGGAAGCCCTCCATCCTTCACTCCCACACACATATCGCAGTAGCGGGTCATAGTATTTCTGTTTCTTTCCCATTTCTCAAACAAAAAGGGGAAGTGGTCACTACGGACCCAATCTCAGAACCAAACCATAGATCCCAAGTACAGGGGATTTAAACTTCACCACCACATTTGAGGATAGAAAACCCGAGCCCATCTGCTGCTGGGGCTGCTGCTACTGTTGCGAGGATGCACCACAATGGGATTTCCCAAAGCCCCCCTCTTCCTCTCCCTCACTCTACTTTGCATGTTTTATTAATAAATGCAAGATGGCACAGGGTGGCAAATAATGGAAGACAAAGCATCTGCAGCCGGACCCCGAGCACAACCGATGCAAAGAAAGAAAGATGCAGGCGAGGGAGAGCAGGTGCCCGGCCGGCAGGCTGGCCGCCCGAGTGGATGCCCTGAGCGCTGCCCCCCCCACCCCCCGGCCAGCTCCCAACCCGGGCCCGCAGAGATGAAGGTCAGCGCTAAGAGCCCCCCGCTGCTGCCCACCTTCACCTCCCCTTGGCCAAGGGGCCCGGGCCAGGAGGGCAGGGAAGCCCCGGTGCCCGGGCTTGCGGCCGGGTTTAAAGAGACAGACATACCTGCTGCTGCCGGGGATGCTGAAGCTGGGGATGCTGGCCAGGGTGCTGCTTCTCCCTCCTGGGTCTGCAGCGATGACAGGGACGACAGCCGGCCAGCAGCGGCTCGGGCTCGGGCTCCCGGGGCTCCCCTCTCCCCGGCCCCCTCCCCCTGGGGGCACTCGTCCCTCGGCCCACTTCGCGCGTGGCACGGGAACGCTCGCAAAGCTCGCTCCTCCGCGTGGCCGCGCCGGGAGGGCTCGGGGGCGCGCCGGGGGAGGGGCGGGGGTGGGCGCGGGCACAGCAGCGGCGGGGGAGGGGGCGCCCGGGCCGGGCTGGACAGCGGAGCGTGGGTGGGGGGAGGGCACGTCACGTGCTGGGGAGGCCTCTGACGTAGAAGGACGATGAGAATAACACTAATAAGAAGAGCAGCAGGGACCCAGGGCAGGCCCCCTGCCTATTTCACAGATGACAAGACTGAGGTTCGGAGGGGGTAAGTGTGACTTCCTAAAGACTCCCTTTTTCTATAGCTCGCTAAGCGTTCCCGAGCGCTTCCTCCTCAATACCCTGTGAGACAGAGTATGAACAGTACGGTCCGTTTTTACAAATAAGGAAACTGAGGCTCAGAGAGGGGAATTGACCTAACAACGATAACTTACAATTCTACAGCCCTTGCAGGTTTCCAAGTGCTTTCCTCAAAGCCGGTCCTCTACAGCCACCAAGGTTGTCTGGTGGTCGTACACCTCCTCTAGCCGACGGAGATTTACGCTTCCATCTTGATGCTCTAGGGAAGAGTGTTTGCCCAGCAGAGCAGAAATACGTAGACGGAAACCCTAGGCCAGTCTGTGCAGTAGGCGTTTGGTGCTTTCTCACCCTCCCTTTCTGCATCTTTCCTTTCATGACCTAATCATAGGTGGGGAACTGCCCCCATCCCAACTGCCCAGGACTTCCCACCCCATTATCTTCCCTGAACGGAATCTGGGCTCTGCTCCTCTTTACAAACTTCCAGTCTTTTTTTTTTTTTGAGAGGTTGGGGGTGGGGAAAGGAAAGCTGGAAAGTCCTAGTGTGAAAACTCCTTCCTCTGATGTAGATCAGCGGCTCCAGACTGATGTGCTGAGAGATCACTCAGCTGGTCTATATCTCAAGGTGGGACTTGTACTCCAGTCTCCCTAATATGCTAGGCTTCCTCCCTGTTTTCTTGTGGTTCAGTTGTGTCCTGACCCCATTTGGGGTTTTCTTGGCAGAGATACTGGGGTGGTTTGCCATTTCCTTCTCCAGCTCATTTTACAGATGAGGAAGCTGAGGCAAATAGGGTGAATCCACTTGCCTGGGGTTGCACAACTAGTAAGTGTCTGAGGCCAGATTTGAACTTGGGAAGATGAATCTGGCTTGGTGCTTTCTCACTTAGCAGTCATAACTGTCAAGACCCTGATCAGGTAATTGAAGAAGCATTCATTAAACAGCCAAGCATTTAGGCTTCAGAGATTCAAAGAGTAAACAACAACAAAAGAGTAGTCTCTGCCCTCAAGGACTTTACAATCCACACTCCCACAGATTAGGAAATACAAAATATAGACTGAGTAAATATATATGTGTGTGTATGTATGTATGTATGTATATACATATGCACATATACCCACATAGACATACTGAGCTGAGGGGTGGGTGGGAGAAATAGCAAGTCCTAACAAGGGAATCAGAAAAGACTTCTTGTAGGATGTTGGATTTGAGCAGATTCATGAAGGGAGCAAAAGACTCATAGGTGAACAAGATATGAGTCTCTGATAGTTAAATGTAAACATCAGATTCAAGACTTAGAGATGCGGAATTTACAAAGAAGCAGTTATAACAAGTAATAATAAGCGACATTTGTTACAGGTAGAGTCCCCATTTTTCAGAAAAAGAAATGAAAAGAGGTTGGGGACTTGCCCAGGGCCACACAGCTAGGGAGCATTAGAAAAAGGGATGGAATCTAATGCCTGATTTTTTTTTTATTCCAGGTCCAGTGGGCTCCCCCTGTCCCACACTGCCTCTCACTTTGTGACATGTACCAACTTTGAATCAATGAATGATAATAATTTATTAAAGGCTTACTCTGTGCAAAGCAGTGATAAATTCTGCTGAAAAGCAAGACATTCCCTGATTTCAAGGTGCTCACATTCTAAAATAGGCTTTCTTCTGCAAGTCAGATGGAAAGGCCCAAGGCAGATGACAATGTAGCTTTTAAAATGTTGTTTCTGTTGAAAAACCAGCAGTTTCTGATGTTCAGTCAACAAACAGTTATTAAATGCCTTGTGTGTGTCAGGCAACGTGTTCTGGTCAACACTTGGCTTATTTCCCAGTGGTCCTTGGACTGGGTTTTACCAGGATTTGTGTGGGGGAGGGTGTGAACAGGGAGCTAAATGCTGCTCCATGCACAGTTTGATTAAAACAACCCCTCAAATCTTCTTCTTGCCATGAGAAGCAGCATAAGATAGAGGAAACTTAAGGTTCTGAGGTCAGAGGACTTGGGTTCAAATCAAAGCTTTTTGATGTAGGACAAATTCCTTCCCCTCCCTAGGCCTTAGCTCCTGATCTCTAACATAAGAGGGTTGAATTGACCTCTCACTTCCCTTCCGGTCCCGAATCTCTGATCCTAGTTGGAGGCTAACCTGAGTGGGGTAAGAATGTCCTAGGATCTGCCACAGGAGGAGGATTAAGATCGCATCCATTCACTTTGATATCTCTGTAGACTTCTGTTTGGACTAAAATGAAATCCCATTTTCCCCAGGAACCACCTTGCAAAGATGAAATTGAAAATTGCAAAAATAAAGGGACTATAGTTCCTGTGGATTGCAATCGGGATGGTTTATTCAACCAAAGGATTGGTTTCCTTCACCTGCCTTTTTAAGCATGGTACCTTTTTTAATATCATGGAGATTTTAGGTACAAAAAATTATATATACTGGGACTCAACAAGATGAATAGAGACCACTTATTAAGCACTAACTGTATGCTAGACTGTGCCCTTGGGAGAAAGTCTTCAGAGGTGTATAATATTTGTATGGAGTATGCGGACCCCTGGTGGTGTCAGGCTCCACTGCACACATTCCTCTCCCCCCCCCCCCCCCAATTAAAACTCTCCCAACCCCCACCACTTTCCGAAAGGTGTGGAATGGTATCCAAGAACACCCACACTGGAGGGAGGGTAGGGATGTGCATCAACAGTGTACAGTCCCCAACCTCCAGAAGCAACCCAGCCCCCTTCCCCCATAAGCACAACAACTACCACCATCACTTTGCATCCTGGCTCCAAATTTAGCCTTGGAAGCAGTGCAGCTGGTCCAGAGGAGCAAAAATCACCTCTTTAGCCCTGGTGTAGGGCTATAAATAGCCCAGGTGCTGCCTCAACAGGCAGCAGGTGACTGATTCTGAGACGTCCTGGTGGGTGAAGGAGATAAAGCCACAAGACAATGTAAGTAAAACAGGAAAGGCAACGATGCCTGAATTCAGGCTTCGGCGTCTCTCACTGTCCCTCCACTGGTCAGCATTCTAGTGCGGCCGCTCCGGGTCTAGTCTCCCAGACTGAATTGTCCTTCGTTGGGAGTCTGTTTTCTTCTTGAAGTGTTATGAGCCCTGACTTTGGCTAGCTGCAAGATTATGGGATAGCAGATGAGAGAATATGTTTGACTGCATCCTGTCTTGAAAAGATTACACCATCAAAGCTGAAGAGTACCCATTTTCTAGGGGCAAACTATTGGTGTAAATAGAATAAATGAATCCAGTGAAACCTGAATGGTGAAAGCTAAAATAACATTTAAAACCTGCAGGAAACTGATTGAAATAAACGCTGTTTAACTCTTCCATAATGTATTTACATTGTTGAGGGCTCTCCAAACAGCAAATTATGAGGGGCAGTGAGTTGTTGCAGATAGAGAGCTGGCCTGGGAGCCAGGAGGCCCTGGGTTCAAGTCCTACCAATAACAATAATAACTTTTATATAGCACTTACTGTGTGCCAAGCACTGTGCTAAGTGCATTATAATTATCTCATCTGATCCTCACAACAACCCTGGGAGGTTGGTGCTATTATACAGGTGCCATTTTACAGATGAGGAAACTGAGGCGGACATCATTTAAGTGACTGCTAGTCCCTTAGACAGATAGTATCAGAGGTCAGATTTGAACTTGAGTCTTCAGGGGTAGATAGATGGCGCAGTGCATAGAGTGCAGGGTCTAGAGTCAGGAAGACTCAGCTTCCTGAGTTCAAATCTGACCTTAGACACTTACTAGCTGAGTGACCCTGAGCAATTCACTTAGCCCTGTTTGCCTCAGTTTCCTCATCTGTAAAATGAGCTGGAGAAGGAAATGGCAAACTATTCTGATATCTTTGCCAAGAAAACCCACGAGGCCATGAGAGAGTTGTTCACAACTGAATAACAACCTTCTGACATTGTACCAGCTATGTGGACAAGTCACTTAATCTCTCAGTGCGACAAGGTGATTCTCAGAGACTATAAATCACAGACAAGGGCTGGACTTGCATTGGTAGAAGAAGCTCACTGGTGAGTTCCCTAGGTCAGTGAAACCAGCTCCAGCCCTTATGCTTATCCCTCCGAACAGTGAATTAAAGTGAAACTTCATTGCGGACTGAGTTGAGAAGAAAGCCAATCTGAGTTAATGAAAAATTGGAAATAGAGACTGTTTTTTAAAAAGAAATGCTGTTTTATTATGTGAGGTTGCAATAACCATATTGATTAAAATGTTTCTAAGTAGAAGTTTTGTTGGTCTTAATGAATTTGTAAATAGCAGAATTCACTTTCATACAATAGCTGAAATACAAAGGGACTCAGAGAGCCCAGTGCCTTAAGTCTCAATAAATATTTGTTGATTTGTTGGGCTGAAGTCCCTAAGACCAATTTATCCTCCTAAGTAAGTGAAAGTACTTACTTCTCTCTTATTTACAGTCTAGTAACAAATCCTTTGATATTCATTCAGCAAACACTCGTCGAGGGCTTAGGTACTAGGCATTAAGAGAAGGGCACACAAAGATGTAAATTTCAGGTCCACTTGGGTCAAATTATCCTAAATTCTGAATGGTTTCCAATAGGTCTTTCCCCGTTTGATTCTCACATCAGTTCTGGTAGGAAGGTTGTTGACGATGATGGTAATGACCCTTTGTGTTCGATGAGGACCAGTGATGTCAGGGGTGAAGTCTTGACTTCTGTGTGAATTGGATTCAAGTGAGGCAGAGTTGTACAAAGTCATCAGCCTCACTCTCTTTTCCTGAGTCATCTAAGTAAAGTGAAGACAAAAGTCAAGACAATTCTCAATGGCCGGGGATACACTGGATGACCTTGACATCTTCCGTGCCTGACCACGCTCTAGTATAGATCAAGAAAGGAAGGCCCATCATTTGTCCCTGGCCACACCGCCGGTGTCCAAGGCAGGATTGAAACCCAGCCCTTTCCTAACACAGAGTGCAGCACTCTTTCCATCCCATGGGGCTCCCACTCATGTTCATAAGGAAAAATAGGAGAAATCGTGTATCAAGTGAAATAATCAGCATGATTTCAGATGATTTTAGAATTCAAACTGTCACTAGATGGCTTTCAATCTAAACTCCTCCAGGAGGTTAGTAAAATATTAGTTTTACTCTGGCATGTCTCTGGAAATAGATTTCATTCAAAAAGAAGAAAGCATGCTTTTAAAAAACTTTTTAAACAACCTGAAGAATGTTTAGGCATGGTGTGGATGAAAGATCGATACATTTGAATATTTTGTCATTTCAAATGAGGGAGAAGTAAATATTACCTGTTTATCACTTCATTGTTGTTCACTTGCTTTTTAGTCATGTCTGACTCTTTCTGACTCCATTTTGGGGTTTTCTTGGTAAAGGTACTGGAGTGAGTTGCCATTTCCTTCTCCAGCTCATTTTACAGATAAGGAAACTGAGGCAAACAGGGTGAAGTGACTTGCCCAGGGTCACCCAGCTAGAAGTATCTGAGGCCAGATTTGAACTTGGGAAGATGAGTCTTCCCGAGCCTAGGTCTGGCACTCTGTCTACTATGCCAATATGACTATAAAAAGACATGGAGTTTTCGAGAAATTCATTTGCTTACTAAAATAATTGGATAGATGTAAAAATTCATAACAACAACTTTTCAATGGGCAGTACTTTTATACAGGGTATCCTGTATATAAAAACTTTAAGCTTATTGAAAAAGAAGAAGAAAAAAAAAAGCTTAACCTGCACCGAGACTTTTGGGACACCTCTTATAACAGAAGTCTCCTGAGCTATTGTCTGGATCCTCTTTATCAGGCTTATCACCTTTTATAATCTGTTTAATTTCCTTTTCAAACCTTTACACAATGGGCTTACATATTTTGAGGGATATCAATTCAATTAAATTCAGCAATCATTTATTAAGTATTTGCTGTGTGTGCGTGTGCGTGTGTGTGTGTGTGTGTGTCTGTGTGTGTGTGTAAGGCACTGTTAGGCATCAGGATAGGTACAAAGGCAAAAATGAAACCAACCCTGTCCTCAAGGAATTTGCAACCTACTGGAAGGAGGAGCAGCATAGCATGTGAATATATTAGTAAATATAAGATGAAAGTTATTGCAAAATCATATCAAAAGGGAGAGACCCCTTGTGGCAGGGGGCACAAAAATTATGCTTGGAGGCACTAGGTGGCTCAGGGAATAGAGCACCCTACCTGGAGTTAGGAAGACCTGAGTTCAAACCCAGCCTCGGACACTTGTAGCTGAATGACCATGGGCAAGTCACTTAAACCCAGTTTGCCTCAGTTTCCTCACCTGTAAAAGGAGGATAATAACAGCATCTACCTCCCAGGGTTGTTGTGAGGATCAAATGAGATAATATTTGTAAAGCACTTAGCACAGGGCCTGGCATTAGGCAGGTGCTATATTCCCTTATTCCCTCCCTACTGCCTCAGAAGGAAGCTGAGGCTTCTAAGAAGCAGACATGAAGAGCAAGTGTATTTCAGACATTAGAGATCTGCCTCTGAAAAGACCTGGAGGTGGGAAAATGGAATATTAAATACAGCCGATCACTTGTAGACAAGGTTGATGGGAACTAAGAGGGTGCCAAAGGGAGTGTGATATGAAATAAGAATGGGATGGTAGGTGGGAACTAGTTTGGGGTGAGCTTTAAATGCTGGGGTGAAGATTTTGTATTTTACTTTAGAGTTAATGGTTCCTGGCTTCTCAGTGTATGTGAGATGGCAGATGTGAATCTCCTGTTCCTCATAATCAATCTCCATTTCTCCAGCAACTCTTAAGAGTGTGAACATCACTGTGACCCTAGAATCCCCTCTTCATCATACCCACAGCCTATTCATTCTGCTTAGTCTAGTAGAGATAGCTGGACCACACTCTTCTCTTTTTCATCCTTAGGTTTTTTGCTTGCTTCCTGGCCAAGAAATGTTTATAAGGTGGGGTGATCATCCCTTTAATATAATCATACTTCTGTATGAAGCTCTTTCAAAAGTCCTCCCCTAATTACAGTTTCTTTTCCCGCCAGTGGGTTGTTATTTACTTATTTTTGTTTTCTACTGAGGTGGATGTCCTAGTTCTTGCCTCTCTAGGATTAACTAGCTAAGCTAAGAATAATGAAAAATAAAATTTGCATTCAATTGTTTCCATAACAACCATCCTAGATACATCTCTTTCTGATAGAGTCTGCCTTCTCTTAAAGCTACTCCACTGCCTTTCTGGATACAACCGTTGAAAGAAGCTGGCCTCTGTATGGGGAGTTGTATGGGGGATTTATGGAATTTTCTAGGATAATTTTGATTCTATGCAATTTTTGTCTTCCCTTTTCCACTGTTTTTATAACCTAACCCCTGGGTAGGTTGTGACGTGACTTGATTTTCATTTGTATCTGCAGAGGGCATGCTGGTTGTGTCTTCCCCTAAAAGGCTTGTTCTTACTTCGCCCAATAATGTTTCAGTTGCATTCTGTTACTTCTCAACTGAATGGCTGGCCTTATAGTTAAAGGTGTGAGCCAAATAGAGCCATTCTAAGCTTAACAAAAACAGCACCAGGGTTTCAAGAAAGGAAGGAAAATAAGCTCAGAAATACAGCTTTAAGCTTCTGGGTTTTTTTTTAAATTTCCCCCAGGAATTCTTCTGAATTACAAATTCTTAATCCATTGGGCAAAATAAACATTCATTTGGAACTTATGAACAGGTATCACTGGAAACATTTATCCTCTTCCTCTCTCTGGATCACAAAAACTGTTACACAAAGTATTTGCTATTAATTTCCCCTTTACGAGAGTAGTGATTTCCATTAGAGTAAAAAAAAAAATGTGAGCGAGATATGAAGAGAGTTCTAACTCTCTGCACAGGAGCTCCCATCTGCCAAAATACAATTCAAGCATGTAAGTTTTCTTTGCTTTTGACTTTAATATTTGGGGGGACATAGGAGTAACCCTATTTGCTATTAATCTTAGTCTAGTTTAACAAAGGATCTATAACCAGGAGGGTCTTCATTTTACTCAGCCCCAGGGCTTAATTCTGATGTCATCAAATAATATAAACAATGAATGAATGAAAAGGAACGTTTAAATACATTGCATCTGACATTTAAAGAGAAATGTTGGCCAGGAAAGGGGAGTTTTGACTGAAAAGTCATAGATACCATGAGTGGAACCGAAGAGAAGTTGATTTTTCTTTCCGCTCCAGTCATTGTTTCTAGCCATCCCCTTTACTTGGAACACGCTCCCTTCTGTCCTCTGACTACCCACTCCCTGGCTTCCTTTAAGGCCAAACTAAAATCCCACTTTTTACAGGAAGCCTTCCCTAACCCCTCTTAATTCCAGTGCCTTCCCTCTTTTAATTATTTCCTACACACACACACACACACACACACACACACACACACACATACACACACACACACACACACGGCTTCCTTTGTATATAGCTTGTATATAGCTTCCTTTGTATATATTTGTTTGCATGCTGTCTCACCCATTAGATTGTAAACTCCTTGAGGGCAGGTTCTGGTTTTTTCCTCTTTTCGTAACCTCAGTGCATAGCAGGATGCCTAGCACACAGCAGGTGCTTAATGCATGTTTATTGATTGATTGAAGTACTGGATGTGTTGATTTGATTATTGTTCCCAGAGCAAGAGATGGGAAAAGGTGATGGTGCAGATGGCAAGATGTCTAAGATGTTTGGGGGACTGGCCAAGTCCCAGAACCTGGGCGAGCTAGATAGAATGTAGTAGGTGAGCTTACTTACCAATTCACTTACTCATCATTCACTCTTCAGTTGAGCTCAGCCTCAGGGCAGATTTCCAATGCTGAGTGATTGGGTTAACTCGCCCAGAGAGATAAGATGCAGCTCCAGGTTGAGATGGGACAGTGCCAGGGTTCTGGAGTAGGGCAGTGCCAAGGCAAATGACAATGAAGTCCCAATATATCAGGGTTCATGGATGACTGCGCAATGACTACAATAAATAGGGGAAGAATTGCAACAAAAATGGAAACTTGAATGCTGTGTAGTTATGAGGAGCTAACTTGGAAGCTGAGCTTTGAGAATGCACCCCCATCCTTCTTTTCAGAGGTAGGGGTTACTGGTATAAAACCATGCAGCTGAAGTGTTGCTTAACTTGCTGATCTGCCTTTTTTCTCCCATGTTCTAAGGGATGTTTCCCTGGATGTGACAGAGGGAAAAAGCATATTCGTAAATGAAGAAGACATAAAAACAAAAGGTATCAACAGTTTAAAAAATTCTAATGTCCTTGAAGCTATAGTAGCCTCAATAATAATAATAATAATAATAATAATAATAATAATAATATATAACAACAAACAACAACAATATAAGTATTTCTATGACACGTAAGAACTACAATCAGCTCAGGAGAGCTGATTATTCAATTTTCTGTGTCAGCATTTATACCTTAGAAATCTGCAAACACTCCAAATCAAGGATTGACTTATTATTTTATTGGTTGTCTAGACTTAAGAAAGTGATGGAGAAAATGCTAATAATGCAGATTAAGCATAAATGTGTGTGTACATTTTTTTCTGGTGAGCCAGTTACTAAACATTTTATTAGCACACTGTTAGTCTTACAATAGTAGATCTCCTGGGAAATTTTTTACTAATGGCATGTGTTAGTTTTTATAGAGTATAACTCTAAATGTTTTATCCAAAAGTGAGAAATTCAAGTCTTATAGATGAGTTATTCACATATTTTATTCATATTTTTATGAATTCATATATTAAGCTCCTGAATTACTGAGTAAGAATAATTACTTGATAATAAATAATCTTCTTTGTTGCTAAACATATATTAAATAAATTTGGAAGTCTTTTCATCAGTTTCACGTGCTTAAAGTAGATCTACGTTCTTAATTATGGTGTTCTCTCTAACAGTGACAAGACATCCATGTCTGCCCATCCTTTTCCACTCTTGCCTATGCCCTTCCATAAGTTTTTCATTGATTATCCATCTAATTCTGGGGTCTGTGAACTTGTGTTTTTTAACAATATATTTTGATGACTATTTCCATACAAGTGGTTTCTTTTGTAATCCTTAGTGTTTTCATTTAAGCATTTAAAGACATCATCCTGAGAAGGGATTCCTAGGCTTCCCAGCCAGACTGCCCATGGGACAGTGAAGAAGCTCTTCTCTAAGAGATTCTCAAATTCGCTTGGCATCTCAAGATTCCAGTGGAACACCACAGCTATCCATCCATTTGTCATCTCTTTCCCTTGCCATGTGACTGACCACCCCATCTTCTTTTTCTGTCCTTAACTCCTGTTTTCCTTAGAAATGCCTCATTTGGGGGCAGCTAGATGGTGCAGTGGATAGAGCACCAGCCCTGGATTCAGGAGGATCTGAGTTCAAATGCACCCTCAGACATATAAGTGACTCTGGGCAAATCACTTAACCCCTATTGCCTCACACACACACAAAAAGTTCTTCATTTGTTATATGTCACAGCGGGAGAATTGAAAGTTTAACCAGTCAATATTTATTGTTTCTTTATGAATGTGTTGCTGTGTAGAATGCAGAAATATAAAACACGGTCCCTTTTCTCCAATTTACAGTATAGTTGGGGATGTAAAAACAACTAGTGCAGAGTATAAGAAAATATATAATTGGATGTTTAATGATGATTATCCAAAGTATGGAATGAAGGTAGATGGGCATCCCATTGAGTTCTGAAGAGAGCAGAAGATGCACAATATACCGGATTTCCATGTGGGGACAAGGTTGGACTGGTTCACATTTAGAAAGCTGCACAGAACTTTGGATTGCTGCTGCAAAAGCCCTTTGTTCTAAAACCAATATTCTCCCTAAGGTGTACTATGGTGTCATCTTCATGGAATGCCCCACTCAGAAAAATCATAATAGCCTATGAACACACACACACACACATCACACACACACACACACACTCACACACACACACACACACACACACACACACACACACACACACCCCTCCAAGAGTAAAGGAAAGACGCATGGCAGACAAAGTAGATGGAAGCTTATTGCCAGTAATGACTTGCCCCAGTACAGTGGTGTAAAAATCATCAGGGGTGTGAATAATCAGAGGTTACCTAGAGAGGGAAGGATAGATAGACCCAGAGAGATGATAGTTTGACAGATTCAGAGAGATGATAACGTTCACAAAAGATTGAAAATCACAAGAAAATACACTCAGAACAGATCAGACAAAGCCTTCATTCCTGTATTCCAGAAACTGTGCCGAGGGCTGGGAGTACAAATGCAAATAAGATGGTCCCTGTCCTCAAGGAACTTACATTCTTTTTTTTTTTTTTAACATTTTAAGTTCTGAACTGTCCCTTCCCTTCTAAAGGGGAAATACAACACATAAAGTGGACTTGGTGGGGTGGGTAATGGGGAAGTAATCCAGTGAGAGTGGGGAGCAGAGCTGGGTTAGAAGTGAGGAACATGGTGGGCCTGAGTGCTTCCTCAAACAGACGCTTTTCTGGGGAAGAACTATGCGATTGTTGGAGGAGAATGCACAAGTGGAGGCCTTGCCAGAGGGATTAGGCTGCTGGGGAAAAGATGGAAAAGTAGTCAGGATTTGAGCCGACTTTGAGGACACACAAAGGAAAGCCTCTAAACTTGGTTTATCCTCCTTGGAGAATTTTTGGAAAGACACAGACAAGACTCTCATAGGATAAGCAGGAATTGCATATGGCACCAGAGAATCATGGAAACTTAGAGGTGGAAGGGACACAGAATGCAAAGACCTTTTAGCTCAACCCACGTTTGAATAGGAATCCTTTCTACAGCGTCCACCCGTTGCTTGCAAACCAAGAGTGAAGCAGCTTATTTTACTATTGGACACCTCCAAGGGTTAGGAAACTTTTCTAGTCTACATCTGTATCTCTACAGTTTTCCTCCTTTGACCCTAGTACTGCCCTCTGGGGCCCAGGAGAACATAGCTAACCCCTTTCAAGTACCCCCACCCCAGCTCTTCCCTTCTCCAAGCTAAACATTCCCAGTTCCTTCAGTTCCTCACCCACCTGGGTGTCCTGGTATAAGATGTGCCCTGAGTGTGTGCCCTGGCCACACAGGTTCCTGACATGTGCCCTCCAGACATACATTCTGCCCTCACAGGCTCCTGGTGTCTGCCCCTTCTTGCATTTTCATTATTTATGCTACCTGGTCACAAATATCTTCTGTGTGCATCTTTCCCTACTGATGGGGCGCCAACCTGTGTGAGAGAGAGCACATTCCATGTTTCTTGTTATATCAGTTACTACATTGTTTAATTAGAAGTCTGTTATTTTGAACTAATGTATGCTCTGGTTGGCTGGTAAAATAAACTGGGGGCTTGTGAGTGAGTTTTGAATAAAGGAAGGAATGACAGAGAAAGAGCTATGGAGTCTGAATGCAGATCAAAGCATACTATTTTCTCTTTTTTTGTTGTTTTTTGTTTTTTCTTTCTCATGGTTTTTCCCTTTTGTTCTGATTCTTCTTTCACAATGTGGCTCATGTGGAAATATGTTTAATATGATCATATGTGTGTAGCCTATGTCAGATTGCATGCTGTCTCAGGGAGGGGTGAGTGGGGGGAGGGGGGAAAATTTAGAACTGAAAATCTTATAAAAGCGAATGCTGAAAACTAAACATAAATAAATAATTTTTTTTTAAAGGAAGGAGTGAGAAAAGCTCATGACTGATGACCTCCATGTTGGTGATAAAGTCAACTTGCTTAGACAGGTGATTAGAATGAGAAGAGAAGAAGTTTGAGATAGCTGCTGTGGGAACCATGACAATCAGTTGGAGATGAATAAAAAGATTACTATACATGAGCTATGAACCCAGATGAGAGTGGATAAGTGCATTTGTAGGGGACCCAAACAACATGGTTTTGTACCCTCTCCTACCATCTTAGTATGGCTTGAGAAACAGGAACACAGAAGGCCAAGGCTGAGGCCTATTTAGGATGGGGATTAGTAGAGCAGGAACAGAGAAGTAATAAGGGGATAGGAATTCAAAGATGGAAAGGTAGTGTTTAAATGGCTACTTGTGAAGAGAAGATGTTGAAGCTAGGAGAGGCATGAAATTCTGGGAGCATGGAGGACGGGGTAAAGAAAGCGGAGGGGCCAGCTTGGAACTGACCAGTGAGGAACGTGGTGTCTTTAGGAAATTCCGTCTGCCTGGTGCCAAAAGGCAGAATGAATGCTACATGAGGCAGAATTTGTTAATCATAGGACAAGAGCGCCAACAAAGGAAAAGGGAGGATCTAAGGAATCTCAAGAATGGGACAGATGAGACAAAGTAGCCTGGGAGGAGACTGTGGGGAGAGCCTGCAGAGGAAAGGCATTTTCATGCAGGTGTGTATTAGGCTTCTCCAAAAGCTGTTGTTGTGGTTGTGGTTGTTGGGGCCATTGTGTCACATCCCCTCTGCATGTTCCCATTCGGGATTTTGTTGGCAGAGATACTGGAGTGCTTTGCCATTTCCTTCTCCACTTCATTTTACAGCTGAGGAACTAAAGCAGACAGGGTTAAATGACTTGCCAAGGGTCACACAGCCACTAAGCGTCTGACATCAGATTTGATCCCAGGAAGATGAGTCTTCCTGACTCCAAGCCCAGTGCTCGATCCTCTGGGCCACTGACCTGCCCCTCTAAAAGGGCACTTATCCACAAAATCCCAATGGTCATCAATAAAATATGCCGAAACCAATTTCAAAAGTAATAGCCATGCCATTTTACTCACTAAGATTTTCTAAATAATCCCCTCTTCAAAGAAAATACGTTACCTCTGGTTTTCCTAACTATAAATCCAAGTGTATGGAGGATACTAGCCAGCTGCTTTTTACTTTCGTGCTCTTACATCAGCAAAAATGGTCCAAGATACAAAGGGATCTAGTGAAAGGAGCTGAGAGCTAGAAGGCAGGAAATCTGGATTCCCACTTTGGTTCTGACATGCTCTACCTTTATGACCTTGGATAAGTCATTTGATCTTGTCTTGTCTCCTCATCTATAGAATAGGGAGAACACTTCCTATCCCACCTACCTTATACGCTCTCTGCAAAGATAGGACTCTGAGAATCCATAATTGATCTCCGTGGGCGTTCTTCCCGTTTCTTCTGCTGAACCATTCTTGCCCATGTTTTCCTATAAATCCTACACATAAATCTGCCGGTGCTGGACAAAGCCTTCCTCTTATGTTTTCAGTATCTCAGGAGGATCAGTTTACCACTTGGGCTATCTTCTCGTAGTTACATATTCTTGGAGCATTACCAACCTGTCTCCTTCTCCAAGCATCCATATCCTTGATAATGGTCTTGATATGGCTTCTTGCATAAGAGTTACGTCCACCTTATACCTTTGTGTTGCCCTTTGGATTAATTCTTCCAAGTTTGTGGTGTTCTGTGATTCACAGCCATTTAACACCCCTGGCAGAATATTGGTCTTCAGGAGATGAGCTTTCAAAACACAGAGCCAGGCAGGATTGTTGAAAGCCTTATGCAGTTTCGCCAATGCAGGTCAGCCAGAACTCCTCCTACAGAAATCTGTTTTTGGTCTGGAGCATTTAGGGGCATAAGAATCCCAGCCTAGGGTGAGTCGATGTTCCTAAGGTTCCAGCTGCCCTATACAGGAATGTGCTCATAAATGTTTTTAATACCTGGCTTCCCTCCCACCTCCCATGTATGTCCGTTTAATCTGCATAAGTTTGATTTGCTTTATTAACATTTTCTCCATCACTTTCTTAAGTCTACACAATCAACAAGACAATAAAATCAAGCCCTAATTTTTAGTGTTTGCTGATTTTCAAGGTACAAATGTTCATACTAAACATTTAACAATCAGCTCTTGTGAACTGGAACAACCTGGCTCCAGCACACTGTTGGCTCTATGGAGAATGCTTCTGCCATTGTAGTGCTACCCTGGCAAATGTGGATATGAAGTAGAGCATCACATGACTCAGTAAATTGTATTTTTAAAAATACTGTTGTGAGTGAATTTATTTTTCTTACTCCCAAGTGTCCATTGAATTCCAGTCTTGTTCCTGAATCATGACAGTGACCTAAGATATGCCTGGCTCAGAAAAGGAATGAACTTAAATATTTAGGATGATTGGGATATGTGAAAATAAGAGGTTATAAATAGGAAGGAAAGGGTCTGTGGAAAGGGTGTTTCATGATCCTCTTTTCTGAACAGACAAAAGAATGTTGAACCCGCACATACTATCCTCTCTCTCTTTTTATGTATGTATATATATATATATATATATATATATATATATATATGTGTGTATATGTATATGTGCATATGCATAAGTGTATATATGTGTATGTATACATGTGTATATATGCATATGTGTATATGTATATATGTATGTATGCATATACATATATCTGTGTGTGTGTATATGTATATATACACACAGACAGAATTTATTGTAAAAATACCTAAAACAACAAAAACTAGAAAGCAGACTGGCAGAAACTGGGTTCAGACCAACATGTCACACCATATGCATACTGGTAATGATACAAAAAGAAGAAATTTTTTTTAAAAAGAATTAACAAAAGCATTTAAAAATACACGGAAGAGAAGAGAAGGAATTTCAGAAGGGGACAAAGCCAAGCAGGGCATTATTAGAAATACTATGTTAAATTTTACACATACTTAAAATAACAATTAGCTGACAAAATTTCATGGCATAGTATACAAAACTCTTTTTCCTGTCCTTTATAGGAGGAATTATTTATGTTGTAGATGTTTGTCAGATTCAGAATAATACAAAAGAAAATTCAAATTAAGGAAAAAGTTTATCCTAATAACAGAAATCTGTCATCTCATTGATACCTACTTTGAACCTTCATAGCTTGAAGGAATAATATAAATTTTAAAGAATGAGGAACAAAAGAAACATCTTTCCTTTGAAGAATTCAGAATGAATAATGAGGTAGTTTTTCCTCCACCAGAGTCCTTCTCTAACGATCCATTGTGTCACGGAGGTGACCCTGAAATTTGAAAAGCTATACCAGAGAATCTGAGGAACTGCAGTCTGTATCAGTACAGGGAATTCTCACACCTGGAGTGGCTGCTACAGTGAGGGGGAAGAGGGAATTGCGATGGAGGAGACAAGCTTTCTCAGAGCATAACCAGCAGGTGGAAGGTGAGGATTCCATGATGAACAAGCTAGGGGCAGTAGGAGGAAGGTCCCTGACTAAGTCCTACACTGCCAGATTGCATTATGGGCTAGAGAAGAAGATTCCAATGGGCTGAGAATGCAGTCTATCATGATAGAAGGAGAGCTTAATACATTTGTTCTTGCTATATTTTTGAAGCATACAAAGTATATACGTTAAAGGTTAAATGGGACTGGGGTGCTAGTCACTGGCTGCTCAAATGTGGGAAACATTGAGCATGTGGGGGGCTTGAGCGTATGACAGAGAAAAAAGACATCCCAAACTGAACATTGGCATGGGGGAGTAACGTAACAGATCTGGCCCGAAGAGAATGAAACCACCAATGGCTTCTCCCATTTCAAAGATGGCACAGTGGACAGAGCGATGGCTTGAAAGAAGGCCTGAGTTCAAATCTGACCTCAAACTTCTTAGTTGTATTACCCTTGGCAAGTCACCTCTTTTAGCCTGTTCTCTTATCAGTAAAATAAGAATTATGCTAGCACCTACCTCTCAAGATTGTTGTAAGTGAAAGCTTTGGTTCAAAGACCAGATCTAGGGGACTCTCTCCTCTGACTCAATGCCTTGTGCCTAAGTGGGGGCAAGTAGAGTTGGTGAGAGTTGGAGAGAAGAGAAATCCTGGCTCTTCTGGCTTCCAGATTCAAGAGAGAGGATACATTATGCCAACCTCTCTTCAAGTCCCTGAAGGGAAAGAGAGACTCTGGGAAGAAGCTAGTACATAGAGTGGCAATCTCTATCATGTCCCCATCCTTAGCTTGCTACACTACAGACTTTGGAGAATCTGGGATGCTCTCTCTTAGTTGAACCTAATTATCTCACTCCTAAAGGGATAGCTCATTCGATCTGGATGGTCTGGTACATATTCTCTTGTGGATACATTCTCTGATTTCTGTCTTGCTATCAACTCGGATAAATGAATTTATTTGCTACTTGCCATATGTGTTCATTGCAGCATCTGGTGGGAAGTGAGTCAAGCCTTTCTTGGACATGGAGCTCCCTTTGCCATCCTTTCCCGTTAAACAACAGTGTTCAGGAGTTTAGCTTGAACCTATGAGTGACTTCTTGTAGATTAATAACGTCTAAGGCAGTAGACAGATGGAATTCTATATTGGCACCTTCATCTCTGAGGAGAGCAGAGTGGCCAGCCTTGGTCCCCAACCTCCTGCTTTTTCTCCTGGCAGGAATCAGTCTCCGTTGGAGAAGTGTGAGGAAGGAAATGCTAAAGATGTCTATTCTTGTCTCCCGGCAAACCACATCTGGACATACTAATCTACACAGGGAAAAACAACAACATGGCACCCATCATACCCTTACACAAGAATCATAGGAGATAATTTCATTCCTTTACTTGTATGTTGGGCTGCTGGCATGTGGAGTACACGCTTGCTTAATAAATACTCATCAATTGGTTAATTAACTTGTGAGGAGATGTGATTCCAATGTTGCCTTGATCTTTGCTAACCCTTTTAATCTATTGATTATAAATAGCTAAACTCTTTTCTGGATTTGTCATTGTAGACTTGGGTTCAAATACTGGTTCTGCTGCTTACTAGCTGTGTGACCTTGGGCAAGTCCTGTTTCTTCCCTCATTTGTAAAATGAGATTGTTGGGGTAGATGCCCTCTGAGCTTTGACCTTCTAGTTCTGAGGCTACGATCCTTTCTTCTGGATCGTGTTTCAAGCAATTCCCATTGGAGGAGGTTTGAGGGTTATTATTTGGGAATGGGGAGAAAAGTGAGGAGCCCCCTTGCAAGAAATCTGGAGCTCAGGGAATTCCAATTAGGGGGAGCAGTTGCAGCCAGGAGCCTGAAGGGGGCACCAATGACCTGACGCCGGGATTTTCAGAGGCAAAGGGGAGAAAAAGTATCCTTATGAGATGTAGATCACGTTCCACGATCCCACAACTCCTTTGCATCATGACTTCAAGGCAGACACTACGTCTTACATTTTGTTTTTAACCTTGGCACCAAACACAGTGTTCGGTTCACAGCCGCTGTTCGGTAAACGCTTGATGAATTAGATTGTAAGCTTCTCGAGGGCAGCGCTATCTTGTGCCTCTTTTTGTATCCCCAGCACTTAGCACAGTGCCTGGCACGTGGTAGGGGCTTAAAAAATGTTTATTGGTTGATTGAATGAATATGTAGAAGAAGAAATAAAAATAGCACAAATATATTCTCAGTTATTTTATTAAAAAGGCAGCATGACATAATGGATAGAGACAGAAGGACCTGAGTTCAAGACCAGCCTTTGACATATTGTAGCTGGGTGACCCTGGGCTTGATGACCCAAGCCACTTCTGACACTACCTGTGTGACCTTGGGAAGGTCACTAAATCTCCCTAGGCCTCAGTTTTCTTATCTGTAAAATAAGAGGCTTGGACTCAATGCCCTTTGAGGTTCTAGTTCTAGAATTATATGAACTCTCTATAAGTCACAGAGCCAAGCTGGCCTTTATTGGCAGAAATATTCCTTATACCAATGAAATTGCAGGTCTGATATGCTCCTCCATAAGTCCCCCTTCTTTAATGTTTTACGTTATCACCTTCCTCAGTAATAATAGTGTTCCAGTGCCTACAGTATTTAGACAACTGCTGATGTCTTGATATCTGTATAGTATTAGTCCTGTTGATTTATATGATGCTTATTGATCATTCCAAGGATCAGTCATTTCCTGGTGTGGTTGTTTCCTCCACTGAGGCAGATTGCAACCCACTAGTTACCTTAATGGTTGGTCTTTGAGAGCTACAGTGACTGAAAACTCATAAGCTTTCAGCCAACTTGGCCATGAACCTCCATATTGGTGCCATCCAAAGGTCAACCTGTTTATCTTGGTGCCACCATCTTAAGTTAAAAAACTTTAAGTAAGAACTTTTATGTGGCTCCAAGTGTGAGTTAATGCTTGACTGTATCTTCTAGAAGCCTTGAGTTGGAAATGATGTCCACAGCCAGATCTGTTCTAGTAAATCTGCCATTATAAACAAAGCACTAATGAGTGGAAAGCTGTGATCACCTTTAGTGCAAAGATAGGCTTGCCTTTTTCTTGTACTGTGTAGACAGCAGTCAGAAAGGGGACCTGTGTGCCTTTCTGTGGTTCTAAGAGTTGAGTGCATTTTTCCCCCTTTGTATAGAAGGAAGATGGTTAAGTAATCGTCAAGGCTGACTACCAAAAAAGAATTAAATACAGAGAAATCATTACGTAGACTTAAAAAGTTAGCGTTCACAGGTACTGCTCTAAGCTACCTGAGAACTTCCTGTTCATTGTGTCTCCCGTAAGTAGGGTATACAGTAGGGTTTTCATAAATGTTTGTTGAGTAGAAGGATGAATCATAGTGACAAAGGCATCTATGGAGTCTATAGATTGTCCTTATGGAATGGCTTTTGTGGGTGGCTACCGGGAAGGCAAATTCATTTGTTGCTTCATTGACTATCCCTGGATGTTCAGGGTAAGATTATAGATTTCAGAACTTCCTCCAGTATTTCATCACTGAATGTTGCTAATAATGTGCAGATTATGAGCTCTTCCCACCCTCAGAATCATTCTCTTCTTTTCTGTGCTTCTGACTTTGCAGACTTCAACTCCATGACTCAGCTGCCTTTCATCCTGAAACTGTCCTTTATGGCTGGGACCCTCTCACTTGGAGTATGCCTCCTCCATAGCAGCAGCCTCGACTCATTGATGAGTTCCTTGGTGAGGGGGGACCTCCATGTTGGAGATGGGCCCAGGTCAGGCATGCTGTGCCTTTTCACTGGCTGTTCCACATGCCTAGAATGTTCTCTCTCCTTGCCTCTGCCTCCTGGCTACCTCAGCTTCCTTCAGATCTCAGTGAGAATCTCCACTTCTTCAGGAAGTCTTTCTTGGTCCCCCCGATCAGCTAGTGCCTGCACATAGAAAGCACTTAATAAATGTTTTTTGACTAACTTCCTGCCTGTCTTACTATGAAAAGCAGGAATGGCTCTGGGAAGCCAATTGAGTTAGAGGTAGGATTATTGGGGTAGACACTCAGAGGCTGGGCTGGCCTAGCTTTATCCTCCGCTTCCCAAATACCCTACCTCTCACTGCCTGAAAATTGTTCCCTACTTCATTCTTGTGATTATTTAAAATTCTGCTAATTAGTGCTTGCTTTGGATTACTAAGCTTTTTCCTCTAAAATTTAGAACTTTAAGTTATTCACATAGTAGTATAAATTAGTCCATTGAGAGTTTTTCCCCTAACATCTACCAGGAAACCTTTGTGCCGAGGGAATGGTAAATTTTATGGAGGAGCTGATGAAAGGTAATTTTGGAGCACGGAATATTTTGAGAGGTAGGATATGGGTATAAGTAGGTTTGTCCAGTAAAGGTCTAAGTAGAATTGGGTACCTGGGGTCCCAGGGAGAAGAGTCCAAGGCAGAAAGGAGGGTAGGAGAAAGCTAAAGACAAACAACCTATTTAAAAATTTTGCCCTGGCTGGGCCCTGTTCCAGGAAAGGAGGAAGAAATTCACTGTCTTTTTTTTTTAATCTCTGTACAGTATGACCTGAGATTTGTACGATTGATATGATAATTCAGCTATGATAAAGGTTAAAAAGAACCATGTGGGCCAGTCTAGGATGTCAAACATCATTGTTTCTATGGAAAAAATGCTTCCTAGTTCCAAAAACTGATTTGCCAACAAACTTTTGGACCACAACCTATTCATGAGTTGGGGATTGCCTATACGTGCTTTCTTGCCCATAAGGTTGTTCTGCAATTATGAGAGCGGCTGGAGGGAGGGCTGATGAAATTGCAGATCTTTTGAAGTGTTGAAGAAATCAGTCAAAGGACATTTATTTTAAGATCCCTTCTTTGAATTTCTTCCTCCAGAGTAATAATAATGAATAGCTCATATTGTCACTTCAGTCTTAAAAATGCTTTCCTGAGAACAGCTTGGTGAAGGAAGTACTGTATTTTCATCCCCATTTTGTAAATGAGGAAGCAGGGATAAAATGACTTGTCCAGGTTCACACAGCTTGAATTCCAAGAGCAATAGAATGTGGAGCACCAGAGTTCATCTTGAGATTGTCCCTTTGGAAATGGTGGACCTTCTTCTCTGCTCAGCTGGTAGCAGGAAGCCTCAACTCTGTTTTTCTGGTCTGAGTCCTGGGGAAGGGAAGTAAAGATGGGGAACCCACAACTGTCACACACACACACACACACACTCACATACATAATCACAGCCACTTTCCATTGGCCACAAGTTATACTCACATCCAAATTTGCCTTGAACTCTGCTCACATTTAGACTGCTGGCTTTTTCTTGAGTATAGAAAGTGCAGTGTAGAAAGTACACTACACTAAATGAAATATTTATATTTGCTTTGTTATCAGAGCTTCCAAAGTACTGATGACTACCATGGTGTTAGTCATTACTGGGCCTTTTCAACTTCACCTGCCCCTCTGTTGGGCCTGCCACTCCAACTCGGAATCTGCTCTAAGGAACTGGGCTTAGACATCTCTTCCTGCTCTAAACATGGAAAGGAGGCAATGTGACCTGATCTGTGTTAACTATGTGACCTCTGTCAAGTTACTTAACTTTCCCCAGCCTTAGTTTCCTGATCTGTAAAATAGGAAGAATAATAACATCAAGGCTCCATGTACCCTCTTACTCCCCACTGTTTTTTCCTAACCTTCCATTTCATAATCACAGAATTTTAGCGTCGGCAAAGTCCTCAATAGCTGCCACGTTTAACCCATGGTCTGCTCTAACATACCAAGGAGTGGTCACCCAGCCTTATTTACAAACCTCCAATTAAGTTCGGTTGCCATCTTGATGTTTACTCCTCAGCTTATCAATGTCTTTCTTAAATTGAGATACTCAGAGCTGAACGTGATAGTCCAGATACAGTCTGATTAGGTCAGAGAGAAGAACCATCTCCTTATTCCTGAAATCTATACCCCTTTCAGTATAGCCCAATCGCATTAGTGTTTTTCACTGCCATATCCCGCTTTGAACTTCAGTCCACCAAAAACTCCCAGTTGCTTTTCAAAGAAACTGCTTTCTAGGTGCACCTCCCCCACCTTGTATTTGCAAAGTTGGTTTTGGAACCCAAGTGTGAGACTTTTAAAAATTCCTATCGAATTTAGATTCTTCCCAATGCTTATGGTCAAGATACTTTTGGGTGCTGATTCTATCATCTATTATGCTAGCTAGCCTTCCTAGCTTTGTGTCAGCCCCAAATTTGATGAACATGCCATCTCTTTCTTTAAAGAAATCATTTATAAGAATGTTCATGTTAAACAGTTCAGGGCTGACCAGAGATCCTTGGGGCACTCCACTAGAGACCTCCTGCCACATTCATATTAATTTTTGAATCTAGCTACTCAACAAGTTTTGAATCTACCTCATTGCATTACTGTCTAGCCTATATCTCTCAGTCTTTTTTTTAATCAATTAGTCAATTTGTTAAGGACCTACTTTATGCCAGGCAAATAGTCAATAAGAAGAGTATGAAATATTTTTTCAAATGCTTTGTTAAAATCTAAATTAATTACATCCGTTGCATTCATCTTCCATTTATAACCATGTAAGAAAAGAAAATAAGACTAACCTGGCCTGGATGGAGTCTCTTTTAAATAAATATTATCTTTGTTAAAAGTTCACTAATCATCTCTTTAATGATCCATCATAGAATTTTCCTAGAAATCAAAGTGAAGCTCATTGGCCTATAATTTTCAATCTTCATTCTCTTCCATTAAAAAAAAATTAGGACATGTGCCTTCTCTTGTCCTGTAGCACCTCTCCCATTCTCTATGACCTTAATTTTTCTTCAGTTAACAAGCATGTATTTTTTTTGCCTCCCACAAAACCCTTGTAACAAATATATGTCATCAAGCAAAACAAATTACCATGTTGGCCTTGTCCAAAATTGTATGTCTCGTTCTTCATCCTGAGTCCATCTTCTTTTGGTCAGAAAATAGGTAGCACTCTCTATCATTGGTCCTTGGGAATCATGGTTGGGCATTGCATTGACCAGTTCTGTAAGTTCATTGTCTTTACAATGCTATTGCTATTGTATAACTTGTTCCCCTAGTTCAGTTTTCTTTCTACATTGGTTCATGCAATTCTTCCTAGGTTTCTCTGAAACCATCCCTTTGATCATTTCTTACAGCATGATACTGTCCATTATATTCCTATACCATCTTCAGCTATCTTCTTTCACATATCACTGGTAGCTTGGTGACTCAACAATCATATTCTCCAAGCCCTCAAGGCTGCTCTAGTTAATCCAGGTTTTAATTCATCAAGGCCAAATAGGTGCTTTCTTTCTATCACTCTCCTTAGGTTGGGTATTAACCTCTCTGTCAGTCATTTTTGTCCTACCATTTACAAAGCAAAGGTCATTCTCCTTGGCAGAGAAAACAGAGACCAAATGTTAACTGCACATCTCTGGCCCTTCTCCAATCATCAGCCCCATCCATTTTGTGAACCTCTACTTTCCCCAAAATTAACTCTAAACCCCGCCCAAGCCCTTTTTATTGTCCTCAGTTTCCCTTTTCCAGCCTCAGGTCATTCTGAGCATTAGAATTCCTGATGTTTTGACAGGACCTCATTCATTCTCTGTTACTCTTGCTCTATCGAATCCTCTCCTATCTTTAAACAATGTAAGTTGGTTGGAGAATTCCCTATGCACCCACATTGGACTCTTTACACAACTCCCATTTTTCCATTCTTTCTTGGGGCTGATTTCCCCTGTAGTGTTTTTAGCCCATCATATTCTATCTTTCCTCTGAACCCTTTTGAAACCTGCCTTTCTAAAACTTAGGCTTTATGTCAGATTCTGCTTGGCTTTCCTCTTCTCTGTTATAAACTGTAGGAGGTTATGGGTCACTTCCCCCAAAAGTTCACATGGTTTCTACCTCAGTGACCAGTTCCTTTCTGTCAGTGACAATCCAGTGTAGAATTTCCCATTAATGATTTCTTCACCTTTTGAGGGATAAAATTAAAGCAAGTCAAGAAAGTTTAGCTGCTCTGTTTTTGCCCAAAAGAACCCACCAACAAACATCTTAGTAATTGAAGTACCCCATCAGTATTGTATCATGTCTCTGTGTCAGAGATTTCATTTGTTTCCCAAACTCCTCATGTGTTTCCTGTTTCTGGCTGGGGTTTCCCCCCCCTTTCCTTTTATCCTTAGTGTGAGGCACAGTGCCTGGTACCTGGCAGGTACTTAACACGTGCTTGATTTAATCAATGTTTGAGAACTTGGTCTGTAATATAGTGTTGATAAATTGCTTCTCTCTCTCTCTCTCTCTCTCTCTCTCTCTCTCTCTCTCTCTCTCTCTCTCTCTCTCTCTCTCTCTCTCTCTCTCTCTCTCCCCCCTCTCTCCGTTAATCTTCACCCAAACGCTAGGTATGGAATTAGGAAGACCTCAGTCCAAATCCAGTCTCAGACAATTACTAGCTTGTGCCCCTAAACAAGTCATTAAATTTGTGTCTGCCCTAGTTTCTTCAACTGTAAAACAGGGATAATAATAATACCTACCTCCAAGAGTTTTTGTGAGGATCAAATGAGATATGTATAAAGCCTTAGCCCAGTGCCTGACACATGGTAGGTGCTTAATAAAAGCTTGTTTCCTTCCCTTCCATCTCCTTCCCTGTTGTTCAGCCGTGTCTGACTCTTTGTGACCCCATTTGGGGTTTTCTTGGCAAAGATACTGAAGTGGTTCGCCATTTCCTTCTCTCCAGCTCATTTTACAGATGAGGAAACAGAAGCAAGCAGGGTTAAAGGATTTTCCCAGGGTCACTCAGCTAGTAAGTGTCTGAGGCTGAATTTGAACCCGGGAAGATGAGTCTTCCTGACTCCAGGCCTGGCACTTTGCCCACCTAGCTGCATCTCCTTCCTAAATTTCCCTCAAACAAGTATGTCTCCTTCATATGCAGTGCCACTCCATTCCCCTCTTTACTAGAGGGTTTATTTATTTATTTTAGGTTGGAAGAAAATCTAAGTTGGGGAAGCTAACTGTGGTCCAGCCCTTGAATGGCTGCTATGAGGAAGACTTGTTTCATTTCACTGCAGAGGGCACAACTGGGAACAACAGGGGTCAGCTGCAAAGAGATGAATTTAAGCTTCATGTCAGTAAAAATTCTGAAACAGTCAGAACTGGCCACAAGTGTGATGAATGGGAGAGAGCAGATTCCACTGGGGTCTTCAAACAGAGGCTGAACAACCTTTTGGTAGAAATCCTGTCATGGAGGGTCTTTCTTGAGTGGATTGAATGATGGGCTGGCGGAGGTCACTTCCCACCCTTAAATTCCTGTAGTACCTGCCCCAGAGGGTGGTTGTAAGCTGAGATGCGCTAGTGAGTGGCCAACAACCATCTCTCCGGGGGAATTGAAAAAAGGATGTACCACACACCTGTAAGTTTAAGCTGCTTATTAACATTCTCTCCATCCCATTCTTGAGCCTAGATCATCGACAAAACTATAAACTGAGCCCTTTGCCAACTTCCGAGGTAAATTAAAAATTTAACAATGAGTTCTCAGAGCCCAGCTCTGTCACAGCCCTGCTTGTCAGGTTCCCAGGGTTGTTGCAAAGCTCATGCATGCCGTCAAGAGTGTAAAGTGCTTTGCAAAGAAAGTATGACCTAAATGTCAGCTTGGGTTCTCTTGCTAAACATCAGCTTGGGCGCTCTAAACTCCTCAAAGCCACGCATGATTCCCCGGATCGAGAATCCACCTTGCTGTGCGTTTACAGACTGGGTGGCCCCAGTAAGTGATGGCACGCAGCTGTGGAGACGCTACCTGAATCTGGCACGACTGATGTCTTCCTGTGGTATTTTCTTTTCTTTTCTTTTTTCTTTTTGGCTAGGCAATGGGGTTAAGTGACTTGCCCAGGGTCACACAACTAGTAAGTGTTATGCATCTGAGATTGGATTTGAACTCAGGTCCTCCTGAATCCAGGGCCGGTGCTCTATCCACGGTGCCACCTTGCTGCCCTCCCATGGTATTTTCAAGCTTAGCAAATTGGCTTTTTTTGGGAGAACTTTCACCGTTTCTATCATTGCTGTTGACTGCTTAGGAGAGCTTTCAAAAAGCTGGTGATTCTGTCATTAAAACTTTGGATCCTTCAGAGATGAGGCTTCTCTTCTCTGTAGTTTGTTTACCCTGACCCAGAAGTCTCTCTGAGAACATTAGAATCCGGCTGATATTGGTTCTCATCTGGTGGGATTCAGTTTTCTTCCTCCAGGGAGCCAGGCTATCAAGGTCTGTGAACCTGATGCGAAGCCAGAATGGAATGAGGAAGGGAATGGCAAGAGTTTTTGCCCCAGAGAGAGCCGCTTTCCTCTTGGCTCCTGACCATTTGCTACCATCTCGTCATCTCCTGTTCTTCAGCTGCTGGCTTGTGACAGGCACCCCAACTCCTTGTTTCTATGGGCTCCATCCCCTGCATCCAGCATGCCTGCTATTCTGTCCATCCACTTGACTTGTTACCCAATTGTCTGTGCTTAGCCTTTTGGGGCTTGTGCTCTGGATTAGTATCATGGCAACAGCACTGAGAGGTACAGTGGATAAAGTAGTGAGTAAGACCTAAATTCAAATTCCGCCTCTGACACTTAATTGATGTGTGATCCTGGCCTTGTCACTTAATCTGAGGCTCAGTTTCTTTATCAGTGAATGGGGAAGATAATACCTGTAGCTTCTGTCACTGGGATGTTATAAGAACCCAAAGAGATAGTGAAAAATGCTTTGCAACCATTAAAAATGATGTAAACATCAGACATCTTCATCACCATCATCATGGGAGAGTGGCTAGCTTGGCTTCTCTGGCCAAGGTAGTCCAGCAGAGAGGGAGGAGCTGGCCCCAAATCATACACATAGTTCTAATGATCAAAATTAATGCATCAACCAGCATTTATTAAGTGCCTACTGTATGCCAGCCCCTGTGCTAGAATAAAATAAATTTCACTTGATTGAGTTGGAAAGCAAGCACAGATTCTGATGGGGCAGCTAGGAGGTGCAATGGACAGAATGCTGGATTTGGAGTAAGGAAGACCCGAGTTAAAGTCCTTTCTTGAGTACTCACTAGGAGAATGACTCTGGCAAGTCACTTAACTGCTGTCTTCCACAGTCTGTACCAATGGTAATAGCTTCTACCTCCCAAGGTTGTTATGAAGATCAAATGAGACAATATTTGTAAAGTGTTTTGCAAACCCTAAAGTGCTCTATAAATGCTGGCTGTGAGTATTACACAGTGTGTTTGCATCTCATTTTAATCTTGCAGTGTCAGGGGCACTTTTCTTTGGTGTCAAGTGAAAGTCTACCTAGCAGCTGGCATGTCATAAAGAAAAGATGAAAAGAATCTATTCACTGTAGTCAGATGCCCATGGGGAGAGACAGAGACAGACAGACAGACAGAGACAGAGAGACAGAGACAGAGAGAGGAGAGAGAATGAAAGAGAGAGAGAGAGAAAAGAGAGAAAGAGGAGCAAGAATGAAAGAGAGGAGAGAAAATGAAAGAGAGAGAATGAAAGGAGAGAGAGGGAGCATAGAGAGAAGGAGAAAGAGAGAAGAGAGAGAGAGAGAGAGAGTCCTGTCCTTGACAGGGTTTCTGCTGGCAGGCATCTCCTCAGGACCTGGCCTCGTTCACTCTTTGGCACAGATCATCAGCATGGCTCAGCATTACATTTCTAATATAATCACCCAACACCTTCTAAAATGGGTTTCCCATGCTCTGCTTTACAGGAGGCAATATTCAGACTTGTTGCCACCAAATAAAAGGGGCTTCAGCTCAAATCTGCTGACTCCAGTGGAATCAATTCAGTCTCAGCATTGGTACAGAATAATCTTTCAGCTCGACCTCATTGGGAGAGAGTAGACTTGAATTAGCCTCAGAGTTATGGTTCACTCTCGGTGTGCCGTGTGCTGCCTTCTTGGAACCGTGTTGCTTTGTCCTCTGATTGTCATTCCAAATGCTTTTGTTCCTTTCATCAAAAATCTTTCCTTCCACATTATTGGTTAAAAATGGAGAGAAAACCATTTCTTTGCTTCCTGGAAATTTGCATGTGGCAGCACTAACTGCCTGCAGACCCAGCATCTTATGTCATCTAGATTCCACCTGAGGACAGGTATGGAGTTATAAAAAGTCAATACATTTCTCCGGATTAATTTTGGAGAAAATTGAGTTTAATGTTTTTTTTTAAGGTGACCTTTGTATCCATTCACGCCCTCTTCTCTTCGAGAACGAAAGCCAAACAGCAACCTCTGTGAGTAGGGAAGGAGCTGCCCACTAGAGACCAAACTTCCAGCTGGGCAATGCCTTTCTCCTTCCTTCCTTCCTTCCTTCCTTCCTTCTTTCCTTCCTTCCTTCCTTCCTTCCTTCCTTCCTTCCTTCCTTCCTTCCTTCCTTCCTTCCTTCCTTCCTTCCTTCCTTCCTCCCTTCCTTCTTTCCTTTCTTCCTTTCTTCTCTGTCCATACAGGGTATTACACCTCTACCCGTGGGTGCTCTGTCCAAAGGGAATGTAAATTTTAATCTCTGAAACTTTTCTTGTTTTTGTTTTTGTTTTCAAATAATTAATTCATTTCCATAAGATTTTGAGTTTTAAATTTTCCTGTTTCCATTCCTCTCCCCCCTCCCCAAGACAGCAGCATGTAATCTGATATAGGTTCTACTTATACATTCATATGATGCATATTTTCCCATTAGTGATGATATAAAGAACAATTAGAACTAATGGGAGGAACCACAAGAATGAAGCAATAAAACAAAACAACAAAGGAAAAGGAGAGCAAATATCAGCATTCAGACTCCACAGTTCTTTCTCTGGGTGTGGATATCAATTTCCTTCATGAGTCTTTTGGAGTTGTCTTAGATTCTTGCATTGCTGTGAAGAGCCAAATCCATCAAAGTCAGTCATCACACATTGTGGCTGTTACTGTGTGCAATGTTCTCCTGGTTCTGCTCACTTCACTCAGCATCAGTCCACACAAGGCTTTCCAGGTTTTTTTGAAGTCTGGCTGCTCATCATTTCTTATAGCACAATAGTATTCCATTACATTCATATACCACAACTTGTTCAGCCATTCCCCAGTTGATGGACATCCCCTCAATTTCCAATTATTTGCCACCACAAAAGAGCTGCTATAAATATTTTTGTACATGTGCATCCTTTTTCTGTTTTTATGATCTTTTTGGGATATAGATGTAGAAGTGGTATTGCTGGGTCAAAGGGTATGCACATTTTTATAACCCTTTGGGCATAGTTCCAAATTGCTCTCTAAAATAGTTGGATAATTTCACAACTCCACCAACAATGCATTCGTGTTCCAATTTTCCCACATCTTCCCCAACATTTATCATTCACCTGTTTTGTCATGTTAGCCAATCTGATAGGTGTGATGTGGTACCTCAGAGTTGTTTTGATTTGCATTTCTCTAATCAATAGTGATTTAGAGGATTTTTTCATATGACTATAGATGGCTTTAATTTCTTCATCTGAGAACTGTCTGTTCATATCCTTTGACCATTTATCAATTGGGGAATGACTTGTATTCTTATAAATTTGAGTCAGTTCACTATATATTTTAGAAACGAGGCCTTTATCAGAGACACTGGTTGTAAAAATTCTTTCCCAGTTTTCTGCTTTCCTCCTAATCTTGTATGCATTGTCTTTGTGCAAAAACTTTTCAATTTAATGTAATCAAAATTATCCATTTTGCATTTCATAATAATTTTCATTTTTTTCTCTTAAAGACCAGACTTAACCCCAAATCACTCTGGTCCCAGACCAAGCCCACTTGGTCACTGTTTGGGCCCTGACTGGCTTAGAATGAATACAAATAACAATTATTTCTGTTTTCACCAGAAACCCTGAGAGTCTTCCCCTCCCAGATCTTTATTTTTTTTTTAAAGAGGCCATTCTTTGCCTCATTTTTATTAAGACTTAATCATTGAATGGGTGTTGCCTCAGTCAAACTGAGACCTGTTAAAGACCTTAGCTTGAAAAGGCCAAGGTCCTCCACTGCATCTTGGGCGGTCTCCAGCTGTACTGATCTATATCTTGCCACTGGACTCCAGAGGAGAAAGTGAGGCTGGTGACTTTGCCCAGGCCTCCCTCACTTAAATCCAATTCACTTGCAAGTCATGGCCTCACCTCCCTGATGTCAGGGTCCTCTTCTAGAACGAAGGGCAAACAGCAGCTCTACTGGTGACAAGTTTCTTTTCTTCCTTGACCTCTTGTGCTCCATGTTCATCCTAATTAAAGCCTGACTTTCTTTCTTGGGAAGACCTGTCTCGGCTCTTTCTACGGTGCTTGCCACACCTCTCATGTCTCTCCACATAAAACCCAGAAGAAGACTCCCCTTACTTCTTGCTGCCCATTCATGCTTCCAGACCTTCCTCTGCCACAACCGCTCAGCAACAGCAGTTCCTTGGAGGTTCATACCATCTGACCAGACCTCCTTATCTACATTCTGGCTGTTTTCGTCTACGGACCTCCAGGCATTCTTCTCTTCTTCCTCGATAACTTTGACCAACCCCTGTCTACCCCAATCCCTGTCACCATCTTGGATGACTTGCTTGTTTATGGTAATGATCTTAGCTTTCCAGAGCATCAGCTGTGTCCAGGGTCATGACCTCCTACAACTGGGTGATGGATCTCTGCAGCCTTATAGTTAGGCTGAATTAGGAGCAGTCTCTGTGACCAGAGGGGCAGATTTGGGCTTCATTTTGGGAAATTTTTCTCTGCAGTTAAAGCTACCCACAAATGGATCAGATAAATTCAGCTCCCCCTCGCTGGAGATCCTTGAGCAGAGGAAGGGATAACTGAGTAATTTTCAGTGATATCGCAATGATATAACTCTTGTCTGTAGGAACTGGACTAGATGGTCATTTGGCTTCCTTCTCATGTTGAGACTTTACGAAAAGTGATCACTGTTAAAAAAAAATCAAAACTGAACAATGTAATTATTTTGACTAAGGTTGGTCCCAAAGAAGAGGCATGAGAAGATACCTCCCACCCTCTTTGAAGAGGCAGAGAACAATGGGTGTGGGACACTCCAGACGACATCAGACTTTTTTGATGTGTAGATTGATTTTCCTGGACTTTTTTTTTCTTTGTGGGTGGGTAGGTGAAGTATGAAATAAATAGAAATTTGTTTAATTAAAAAAAAGACGAGCATTGTAGATTCAGCACAGTCTATGATATGGATAAATTAAGATAATAGTGAGAATGAATCCCTTGCATAAAACTGAAAAAAATAAACCCTTTATTTTAAAAATTTAGTCAAAACCATTTTGGGGGGATGACCCAACATCAATATATTACTCTATTGTCATCATCTCCATAGAAGATCTACCCAAAGTGACAGAGCCCCTTCCACACTCTAGATCATTTTACGCTGCCTGGGTACTAGTGCTACTCATGGCCATGACTAGTCTCCCTGTTAGTTATCCATAAGGTATTATCATCTAATAGTTCTTTCTTCATTGAGTATAATGAACTTACTATTAAATTCAACAAGCTTTGGATTTATTCTTAGAACATTGTAGAATATTCCAGTTTATTATAAAATGTTATAGTTGCTTCTTCATTGTGTATAATGGACTTGAATGGTTGCTGATATTAATCACTTAAATGCCGTGAGCTTCAGTTTCCCCTTCTGTGAGATGAAGGATTTGGATCAGATGATTCCTGAAGGTTCTCCTCCAGCTACTAACATTCTATGATTACATGGTTCTAGGTATTAATATTGAATTTTTATTTTATTCATTTATTTATTCTGTTATTTATTTATTCACTCATTTATTTTATTATTTATTTATTTTAATTTATCCATTCATTTCTTTTATTTCTTTTATATTATATTATATTATTTATTTATTATTTATTCTTCATTTATGTGCTGCCATAGCAAATCACTTATTATGAAGTCTGAAATAATAGACCTTTGTTTGATTTTTCAAATTCCTAATATTCAGCTCTATAGTGTACGTAATTGCCTGCACAAAGTGGCATAACAATGATCATCCAGGAAGTGTATGATTGGACAAAGAAGTGGGCTGAGCATGTAGGGAGAGTGAGGGATAAGAGATGAGCTGGCCATGGTACTCATGAAATGTTAAACAACCTCAAGGGGGCTTTTGGCACTTTGGGTAGATCCTTTTTTGGGTAGAACTCTCAGAGTTCTGGCTTTGGAGTTAGGAAGACCTGAGTTCAAATCTGGCCTCTGATACTTACCAGCTGCAACTCTGAGCAAGTTACTTAACTGGGCAAATGAGATGTTTATAAAGCTCTTAACACAATGCCTGGTACATAGCAGATGCTTAAAAGTAATGCTTGTTCTGTCCATCCATCTAACTTCTATCAGCCTCAGTTTCCTGATCTGTAAAATGGTGATAATAATAGCACCTATCACCCAGGGTTGTTTTAAGGATCTAATGAGGTAATATTTGTGCAGCACTTAGCACAGGGCCTAACACACAGTAGGTGTTTGATAAATGCTTATTTCCTCCCTTCCTTTCTTCTGTGGAGGACAGGCATCATACAAGTGAAAAAGGCTCAGATGGGCTGCATTCTGTACCGCTGGAAGGAACACCCGACTGGTGAGATCCTGGATGTGCAGAAGCTGAAGTGAGGTGTGTAACCTAACAAAGATTTAGCATTTAACTGAAATATATCATCAAAAGAGAAAAGCTTTTAACCTCCGCTATGATTCTAAAAAGTTGGCCTTCATATGAGGAACTTGTTAGCCAGACCAGCTTTCTGAGACCATTTACCAAGTTATAGAGAAGGTACAAGCTGGGACAGCTAAGTGGTACAGTGAATAGACCATCAGCCCTGGAGTCAGGAGGACCTGAGTTCAAATCCAGCCTCAGACACTTACTAGCTGTGTGACCCTGGGCAAGTCACTTAACTTGGATTGCCTCAAAAAAATGTGATGAACAAGCAGTGTGAATGCTCATCCTCCCTATCTCCACCTCAGAGAATCCCTTTCTTCCTTGGAGATGCCTTTGCTGCTGCTCATGCTCTCCATCCCATACTGCTTTATATTCAGTGACTTCGGATTTATTTATATTTATTCTACAAAACCGTATCTATGACTTTTTTCTCTCTCCAGTTAGGATGTACCCTTATAGGTAGGGGCTGTTCATTTACAGTAACTGTATCCCCAGATCCCAGCTCAGTACCTGACCCACAGCAAGTATTTCACAAGTACTGTTGATCGGTGAGTGAAAGAATCATCTTCTCCTTCTCCCGGACTGCCTCATCACCCTAACGAAGCTCTCACCCTGGGGCTCATGCTGTCTTGATTGGGGGCTACCTCTCCCAGACCACCATTTCAGGAAGAGCCTCAGCCATGTTTCCACATGGGTAGCCTTTTCCTCTCCATCTTCCCTTGCAATTCCAGCCATGATACATTAATTCTGCCATTGTGCTTGGGTGTGGGGAAGTCCCTGTTCACCATTTCCTACCAATGAAATCATAGGTTCTTTTAAGTAATGTTTTTAAATGGTGATTTTCATGTAGAAATTAAAAATATCAATAAAACAAAATAAACATTATAGTATTCACAACTCCAGAGCCTACTCAATATTTTAAAGCTCTTTAAAAGAAATGCTATACTAGGCATGTTTTAATTTGTGTCCCCTCCATCACCCCTAAGTCTTGTCCCAGGGCTCTAGATCACAAACAAAACAATACCATCATATGAAGTATTCTACAGTCTCAAAGTTAGAATTGAACATCGGTCAGGGGTGATACTCCATCAAAATAATAGCCCTCCATATGATCTAGTATTTTTTAAAAATAGAACTCTATCAGCTAGTTTGTCCTTTGCCCCTTCAGGACAGGCAGAAATAAGGAGAAGAAATTTGTTTCTGCAAATCCTAAAAACACAATTGGGTTGAATATGTTCAAATAAGAAATCAAGAGAATCAGACGTGAAAAATTATTTACTCTAGACAATTCTAGATGTAATGATTGGTCATGCAGAATAGCTTAATAAAATCAAAATTATCAAGCAGACATGGTGGGTGTAATATTGAAGGGAAAAATGCCACCTGCATTACCTGTTTCCAGGCAAAAAAAATTTTTTTTAAGATAGAAAACATCTCTCTGCTGTGTTCATGAGACAAATTTTAAGAGTTGCTAAAATTAGCACACTCCTGTTTCAGATAATATTCTAACACAAATAGCAAGCAACATCGAATACCTGAGGACTCTCTCTTTACCTGACTCACATTTTGCCATTTCGACATTGATGCATATCAATCAATCAATAAACATTTACTAAGCACCTACTATGTTCTAGGCACTATGCTAAATAAATGTGGGCCCTTCTGTTATGATGAAGCATCATTTTGAGGAATCTTAGGCTCTCTCCTAGCAGGGACACTTTATACTTAGGTGTTTTTGGTAGCCAGTGACAAAACCCTCTCGAATGTGATTTGAGATAGAATCATGTGATGTCGAATTTTACTTCGTAGTAAATAATGTTATACTGAGCTCCTAGTTACTGAGAACTGTGTTTTCAGACAGCTGGTCTCAGATTGGGGCATTGAACAGGAAGATGTGTATTCACTTAAGGCATTTGCCACTGGCTTGGAAAGAACCCTGCCTAAAGTCCAAACAAATGAAGAATCACCTTCATTCTCTCCTGGTTTTGCTTCTGACACTCTGGACTTTGCCTCCATGTCTCAGCTGCCGTCTCAGTTTGGAATATCCCTCCACCATGCCAGCCATTGGTGAGTCCCTCCCAGAATCTCCATTTTAGGGCCGAGGTTGGCTAACCTTCATTCACCTTTCAGCTCTGCTTCAGACTCTTTGGATTTCGACACCATGCCCCAATGTGGATTACTTCCAGAGGTAAAATTCAAAGTTGTGCTAGAGTCAGCTTGTACTGGCTGGAGAGAGCTGATTGTTAAATTTCCAGTCTGATCCTTTACATCTTTGAAATCTGGATACACGTCTGTGCTCAATTTATTTATTTGGTTGTTGTTGTTGACTGTCTAGACATAAGAAAGCAGTGGAGAAAATGTTAATACTACAAATTAAACTTAAGTGATTTGTATATTACCCTCCCCCATAGAGTTGGTTGTTAAACATTTACCAGAACACTTCTGATACCTCCCCTTTTCAGCTCCCTTTCATATGTTGTCTTTCCTCATTAGAGTGTGAACTTCTAGGGCAGCTAGGTGGTGCAGTGGATAAAGCACCAGCCCTGAAGTCAGGACGACCTGAGTTCAAATCTGGCCTCAGACCAAACACTTGACACTTACTAGCTGTGTGACCCTGGGCAAGTCACTTAACTCCAATTGCCTAATAATAATAATAAAAATAATAAAAAAGAATGTGAACTTCTGGTGGGCAAAGACTGTCTTTTTTTTTTTTTGGCTTGTATTTGTATCCCCAGCATTTAACACAATGCCTGGGACATAGTAAGCACTTAATAAATAATAACTTAATCAATTACCTATTCTCAGGTAATATGCTGTCAATTTCATCAGATCTTAGTGCTGACAGTGCAAATGTGTGAAGTGATTGGTCTAACTAGCCACATTCCGTCAGCATCTACAGCTTTGACAGATCCTTCATTGCTCTGTACAAAGCAGCTGCTTGGTAAATGTTTGTTGATTGCTTATTGTTGATAATTAAGGGGCAATTATCTGGACAATAACAGATCTACAGTGCCAAAAGATCTCATAGCACCTTGTAGTCTTAATTTTTATATTCTAATTTGTTTCTATCTTTGTATCTATCTGTCAAAACATCTGTCTGTCTATCTTTGTATCTATCCATCCATCCATTTGTCTGCCTTTCCATCCATCCATCCATCCATCCATCCATAGATGTATCCATCTGCCTGCCTATCTGTCTATCCATTCCATCACTCCCCACTAGAGTATAAGCTCTTTGAAGACGATAGCTGTATCTCATTTATCCTTAGATTTCCCTAACATTCAGTGCAGTCTGTGGCACATAGCAAGTTCCTAATGAATATTTATAGGATTGAATTATGTAATTGGAAAATGTGTTTTCAGCATTGTCATCATCATCTTGTGACATAGACACAGAGCCAAGGAAAAAGAGAGGGGACGTCATAAAAACAGGAACCTTGGGGTGGGGGACAGTGAGAAGATGAGCTCCATGCTTTGGTGGAGGATGTTTTTAAAAATCTCTTCCTGGGCTTGCCTTTGATTCATTCATTCAATGAGTATTAACTGCTTACTATATTCCAGGCACTATGCTACATGACTATATCCCAGAACCCTGAGAATTGTAGAGAGAATGAAGGACACTGAAGGACCATCGTGGATGCCTAGATTGACCTCCATATTCCAAGGATTGAAATGGGTGGGAAGTCTCACTGACCTCCTTCCCTGTCCATCTCTTAGATTTGACATTAGTTTTCTCAGAGTCTTTCTTACTGGTAGTTCCCTATATTAAATATGGGAAAAGGCAAAGGCATAGCTTTCCCTTGCAATATGAGGCTCCAGAAAGGTTTCTCTTGTTGAACTTTACCCTTTTGACACAAGATATGACTGGTAGCAGCCAGCATGAACCAGAAGAACCTGTAGGACCTGTACAAGGGAGGCTGGTAGGAGTATCAGTGACCGACATTTTCTCCTGCATGGTTCTTCCTGTTCATTCCATATGAGATTTTTGTGTGTTTGTGTGAGGCATGAGACCATCCTTTTAATTTAGCATGTGCTTAGGAAAGCTTGTGCTAAATAAAGGACATTATCTTGTCCTTGTGGACTTATGGAGCTGCGTGGTGTTGATCCTTACACTTTGCTCTTGATTAATCCACAAATGAAATGAAAATATATGGAAATACTGGCAATTCTTGTTTAAAAGCAAAATGTCTGTCACAGTCATGCAAGGGCTCCTGATTATAGTGAAATGCAGAAATGGACAGGTCCAATAGATTCAGGCAATGATCAGCCAGTAATGGAAACAGAACTGGATTCAGAGGCAGCTGACCTGGGATTTGAGTCCTCGCTCTGATGTTCTGTAGCTATCCTGGGGGCAAGTCTCTGGTCTTAGGCTACCAGCTGCATCATGGGATGGCAATGCTTCCACCTTCCCCCTCTCAGGACTGTTGCAAGGAAAGTAGTTTGCAAACCTGAAAGTCTTATATAAGAATGAGTTATGATTGTCCTTACCAAGCACCTACTATGTGCTTGGGCTTGACAGGTATAAGGAGTATAAGACATTCTCTGGAGCTTATGGTATAGTCAAGGAGATAACATATACAAGGAACCTTTGCCCTGCCTCCAAAATCCTTGGGATGTGCATCTGAGGAATACTTGTGGGACTGACTAGCCTTGGAACTGGCAAGGTGGGAAGGTCTGGAAAATGTTATGCTGTTCAGGGCAGTTCACGCCTTCCCCCTCACAGCTCTATTGCCCCTCATTATATGGTGAGGAAGCAGAGCCACCGAGATGAAGTGACTTACCTAAAGTCACATGAGTGGAGAGCATCAGAGGTGGGACTGGACCAAATCCCCTGGCTCCAGAGCCAAGTGCTTTTCACACCGTACCATCTTGCTTCTTTTGCTGGTATTGGGATAGGCAGGCAGCTTATATCTCATCCTTGCTTAGTATTAAAGGAATGGAAATGAGATTAAATGGAAGGGAAGAGAGAGACAAAGAGAGACAGAGACAGACAGAGAGACAGAGATAGACAGAGAGAGAGAAAGAGAGAGAGAGAGAGAGAGAGAGAGAGAGAGAGAGAGAGAGAGAGAGAGAGAGAGAGAGAGAGAGAGGAGAAGAAGGAGGAGGAAGAGGACAAGGAAAAAAAGAAGGAAGGAAGGAAATTGGAGATGAGGAAAAGGAACCACCATTAGATAAGTGAAGGCATTCATTTTTTATGGTGCTGAATGCTTATTCTCCAATCTAATTGTTCCACTTGGTCTTCCATGTGGATTGTCAACTCAATTAATCTAAATGATTCCAAAACCAAATAGGCATCAATGGCTTACATAGTCACAAGACTTCATACTGCACAGCATTGCCTGAGTGGTTCATGCAGATGAACCCATGTCACAGAGAAAACCATAATTGCTGTCCGATGATCAGGCATTTCCATTTTCTCTTCTAGCTTAACGACTGACTACCAAATCTCAGCTCTTTCTGGGGAGAGGGGTGCCTTAGCAAATACCTGAAGAAAAGTTGGGAAATACCCTGGAATAGAATCAAAAGCAATTCAATTAAAAAAAATTTTTTAAAGCAATATCCTGAATAAGATTCTAATGTACTATTGAATGTTTCCAAGTAAAAATACTTCTCATTCAAATACCTAGAAATGAAAAATTCCTGCCCATTGAACTACATGCTTTGTGGTGTGTTTTCACTGTTACCTTTAATGAGAAAGGATAAAATAATGGCATTGGAGAACAAGAAAACAGCATGAACCCCACGTATGAGCTGCTGTGGCCTTCTGGTCACCTCCCAGATTCCTCCCCGGCAAAGGGAAGATATTGGACTAGATGATCTCCAAAGTCTTCTAGCTCCAAATCTCATCACAGACTTAGTGTTTGGAGTGACCTTAGAGTCCATGAGGTAGCCTATCTACAGATGAGGAAACTGAGACCAAACAACTTGCCCAATGCCACAGAAGCAAGTATGAAAGGCAGCATTTCTACCCAGAGCCTCTGATTCTAGGATTTTGTTTCCCCCATCTCATATTATATGCAGTACAGGAACTGCTTTCAAATCAAATGTTAATTCTTTACTCACTATTAAATGTAGAAACAAAATGAAAATGTTCTCTTCCATACAGAAAAGTTGGGATAACTTTTCATGACCCATGTTATTGAAACTGAGAGTATATAATTTATTTTAAAATTCTCTCACACACACATTCTTTCTCTACTTTTAATCTCTCTTACTTTCTCAGTCTCTTTCTGTCTCTCTACTTTCTTTCAATCTCTCTTACTTTCTTTCTCAATCTCTTACTTTCTCCCTCAATCACTTTCTCTCTCTTCCTTTCTCAATTTTTCTTACTTTCCCTCTCTTACTTTCTCAATCTCTCTCTCTCTCTGGTCTCTCTGTCTCTCAAACTCTTACATTCTCTTACTCTCAATCTCTTTTATTTTCTCTCTGTGTCCTCTCAATCTCTTTAACTTTCTCAGTCTCTTATTTTCTCTCTCTCTCTGTCTCACTCAATATCTCTTACTTTCCATCTCTCTTACTTTTTCTTAATCTCTCTCTATCTCAGTCTCTTTCTCTCTCAGAGGTGCTTAACTGGATGATTAAAATCCAACTTTTTTTTATCTTAGATAATTAAGCTCACATTTCAATAGCACTTTACAATTTATAAAGCAATTTCTTCACAACAAACCTGGGAGGAAGGTTGTGAAAGTAGTATTAACTCTGTTTTATAGAGGATATGATGTGATTATTTGATTGTGGGTACATGTTGAAACAGTCTGATTGAGTCAGTTGTATGCTGGCTGCATCAGCAATTGAAATGATGGGTTTTTTTCATCTCTCATTTCGAGACAATGAACATGCCAGCAATTAATACTCTATTGCTCTTGGATGCAGTTGACTTTTTATTGGGCAACCTTAACATCTAAGGACACTGTAATACTTACGCTAACACCAATGCCGCAGGCTTCCAGCCCTAAAACAATTGATGACAAGCCCATGGAATAACCCGAGACAAATTAAGCATTGTGAATGTCAAGGCTTGACCAGTCAGTCCCATTGGGGCAGTCTCAGTGGGAGAATGGAGTGCTCAAAAGAAAAAAAAAAGGTTGTTTATGGGAAAATAAAGAAACAAGATCTGAAGAAGTAGAGGGGAGTACTTGACCTACATCAAGAGACTAGAGGGTAGAAGAATGTGACCCAGAAGAGAAAGGGAAAAAGGATGTCTCCTTGAGCACTTGGAGCTAGGTAACAGATATAAAGGCCTTTCTGGAGAGAAGAGGGCTGGACCCTCCAAAAAGGAAGGAGATGCAGTTGTACTAAGGATTAATGATAGCTTCTCAAGAGTAGAGATTGTTTTGGCATTATGGTCTTTGTATCACCTGAGCTTAGCATAATGCCTGGCATACACCAGATGTTTAATAGATGTTTGTTGATGATTGGCACTTGCCATCAGGGAAAAAAACATCTAATAAGAAGAAGAGATGCATTGTGGGAATTGTCGACTTCTGGCTGAGGGGCACTCTTTGTCGAGCTGATAACAATAATGGAGAGGAATGCTTGCCAAGCCTTGTCTTCCCAAGGCATGTGGTCAGGACCAGACAGAGAATCTCAAAAGACTTGTCAAACTGGATGGTGATAAACATGAGCACCAATAACATGACCAGAAGGAATTTAGAAAGCATTGCTTGGACCAGAAAACCGAAGACACATAAAAGGGGATAGAGGGTGCTCCAAGGGCTGCAGAAGAGAAAGGCAAGTTTGGGAAGTGAGCAGATAACTAGGATGATGGTATCTGAAAGCAGAATTTGGATTTCTGGACCATGACCTAAACGACAGAAACAATGAGTTTCTAGCCAGGGATGAAGCGTACCCAGCAAAATCTGGTAAGACTTTCCCAACCCTTCTTAATTCTAGTGTCTTCTCACTGTTAAGTATTTCTTATTTATCCTGCATATAGCTAATTTGTACATATCTGTAGGCCTGTTGTCTCCCCCATTTGATTGTGAGCTCCTTGAGGGCAGAAACTCTTTTTCTTCTTTTTGTGTCCTTAGCGCTTAGCATATTGCCTGGCATATGGTAAGTACTTCATAAATGTGTATTGAGTGATTGGTAAGATGGATCATCAGAACTAGACACAAGTAGTTTTCCATTAACTGGGGAACAGCTAAATAAATTGTGATCTGTTAATGTAATGAAACATTACTGTGCCTTAAGAAATAATGGAGAATTAAGAGAAGTATAGTGAATGTATACAAGCCAATGTAGAATGAAAAAGGAAAAACCAAGAAAATGACATACATGATGACTATAACAAGGTAGATAGAAACTCCAAAAAAGTGAAACTGAATGCTGCAGAATTGTAATGACCTTGCTTAGAACCAGAAAAAAATGCCAAGAAAATGTACTTCCCTCCCCCCCCTTTTTTTTTTCAGAGGTGGAGAAACATAGGTGTGGAACATTGCGTATGCAGTCATACTGGGCTGAAGTATTGGTTAATTTTGCTGAAAAGCCCCCCCCCCCAATTTTTTGTTCATTATTTTAAGGGATGGTTCACTGAGTTAGAAAGGAGAGAGAGGGCTATATTTGGAAATATAAAAACCAAAGATATCAGTAAAAAATTTAATGGATTTGCCTGGAATCTTGCAGATCTAATTAAAAGGGATTTAAATGGGAAAAGGAATGAGAGGGGGGAAAACTGCCTGCTGTATGCATTATCCTCCAAACCAGATACCGTGGAGAGTGGCTAAAATGTAGGAAGAATAGCTCTGGAGAATTATTCATCCAGAAATTTAAAGGAGACAGAATCTGAGAAAGGAGCTAACAATAAAACTCACGGCCTAAGATGTTTATGTATTAATAGGTAGCAGGAAAGAATAAACTAGAGTTTGTAACAGAAGGATCTAAATTTGACCTCATAGGTATCACTGAGACTTGGTAAGAGAAGACCCAGATCTGGAGCATGGATCTGGAATGACCTAATTCAATGGAACAAGATGGGTGAGGATGGTGTGGCAGAGTGGTGTAGATAATGAAAAGTACACAAGTGTGAAGGGGTACAGGAACCAGAGAGGGAAGGCATGGTGGAAAGCGGTTGAATGAAGAGCATCAGAAGAAGACCATGGAGCCTGAAGGACAGGTATATGAAGAACAAAAGCAACACGGTCATCAGAGTATACTACAGTCCACTTGATGCAAAGAGGAGCTAGCCTGAGCTGACATGAGTGAAAGACACCAAAAATGATGTTTAGTTGTTGGGTTTTGTGGGTTTCTAAAGCTGTGTTGAAGAAAAGAGGAGGATCAAAGAAGGAATGGGACCATTGCTCAGGATGGATGGGGCACCCATAACAGAGAAGGTAGATCCTTCACCCTTGATAACCAAAATAAGCACAGAGTTCATAAAAGAGCACTCAGCTACCCTGGATGAGTTTAAGTGACTAGGCTGCATGAACTATAGATATCCCAGAGACCTGAAAGAGTTGGTGAGCACTTATGGGTGATTTTCAAGAAGCTTGGACAATAGGAGAGGTGTTGTGTGACTGCAGAGGAACAAATGTCCTCTTTTCAAGAAAAAGAAGGGAATTTGTTGCTTTTCTTTTAGTCCTCATCCTTAGCAACCTCTCTGCAGCATTTGAAACTACTGACCACCCCTCCTAGTAGTTTCCTTCTCCTTTTTGAGTCTTCCTCTTACCTGTCTGTTATCTCCTAATTGGACCCTTTGGCTGGATCACCATGGTGTCCTGTGCCCAAGGCTCTGTCCTGGGTTTTCTTCTGTACACTCTCTCTCTCTCTCAAGTGATCTCATCCCCTTTCTGGGGTATCCTGACCTCTGTGCAGATGACTCCCAAACCAACTATTCTGAGCTCCATTGAAGTGCCAAAATTAAAACTGCCACCTGGACATCTCCAACGAGACATCCTGCAATTCCAATCTTTCCTCTACAACTTGGCATTGCCTCTGTTGAGGGCCACCATGCTTCTAGTCATATGAGTCCTAGCCCTTGGTGTCATCTTTATCTCCTCACTTCCTCTCACCTCATCCATCCAATCAGCTCTTGCGGTTTCTACCTCCACAATATCTTTCAGAAAAGATCCATCCTCTATTCATACGCCCACCACTTTCATTCTGGTCCTGATCATCTCCTGCTTGAACTACTGTGAGTCTCCCAAATGGTTTTCCTTCTCCAATCTGTCTACCACACAGATGCCACCATGATTTTCCATGTCACTCCCCAACTCAATGACTTCCAGTGGCTTCTTAACACCTAGGCTCAAATACGAATTCTTCTGTTTGGCATATGAAGTGCTCAGAATCTGGCTTCAACCTACCTCAGCTGCCTTATTATCTGCTCACCCCACCCCTCACCATCAAAGTGCAGGCTCCCATCACCTTTTAAATATATTTGTATTTTCCTCCTCTTCCTCTATGCTTACTTTTCCACTGAAATCACTGATTGTTAAAGTACGTGTATGTTGACTTAATTTAGAGGATCTTATTGGGTCCTCACAGAATTTTTCTACCTCCTCACTTTGTGCAACAGATTTTGGTACATGAGGTACAATTATCTCCATGGTAATCTTTTTTTCAAATGCTTATCATGAATGCAACAGAATAAGAGAGCCACATGGCCTATATAATTATGTTACTTATTGCCTTTGAATACATGATAAAACTTATTCATTCAACAAGTATTTACCATTCCAGGCAACTAGGGGCATAGTAGTGGACCAAGCATCGGACTTGGAGTGCTCATGTTTATATAATCATCATCATCATCATCATCATCATTTTTCAGTAGGGTCTCTTGACCTGGCAGCCAAGATTAATTGCCTATAGGAAAAAAATAAGATGTCTAAGCTCATGATTATCATGATTGTTTTATTAAGAAAATCTTAAACATCAGTAAATTAGATATAACAGCCCATCCAGGCAGGCTTGAGCAGTTCACTGAGGTTGTGTATGGAAGGGAAATGTGACTTCAGAGTGGTAAAGAGATTTGGGAAAGAGAGAAGCCGAGTTCAAGGAGACAGGCATTCGGAGAAAGTTGGCACCCCAATATATGCCTCTATTCCCAGTACCTGCATCCTCAGAGACTTATAGGAGGGGACTTCTCAGGTGAGATTATTCTCTCCTCGTTCCTGGGTCACAGAGCTTCCTGATTCTTGTGTATTCTGTTGTCTAATCTAAACTATATGTAACTTACCCGATTTCATTTGATAAATGTTTGTTTGCTCTCCATGACTGTCTTTTGTGGAATAAGAGGCTAAGATGGCCAAGAGTAAGTGAACTGTTATCCTTCCAATCCTGGGTGGGACTATTTCCATCCTAGAGGGCAAATAAAGTGAATTTTATTCTGAATCACACAAAAAGAGCATCATACCAGTAGACTGCAAGGATTTGGCGTGTAGTGGATAGATATCATTTTGGCCCAAGTACTCTCTCTCACAAATGAGAATAAAGGAGTGAAAACTGGGCCTCTTCTTGTTCCTCACAAAGGTAGAAACTGCAGTGTCCCTAAGAGGTGACAGCTTGGGCTGATCTCAGATCATATCTATCTAAATCAAGAGTTCTCAAATTTTTTGTCCTCAGGACCCCTTTACACTCTTAAAAATTATTGAGTACTCCCCCCAAAATTTTGTTTAAATGGGATATATATGTACTTATCATATTAGACATTAGAACATCTTAGCAGTATTATGAAAACAGTTCTGACCTCATATACCCCTTGAAATGGTCCCAGGGACCCCCAGGCATCTGCAGATCATACTTCAAGAACTGCTGATCTCAATAAGTTTTTGCTATAATCAGGTTTCCTAAGTAAGATAGAAAACAATTCCTACACATCTCTTATTTTCTTATGTCATCTGAAATGATTGCTATAAAGGAGAGGCAGTCTGGAGTTGTTCAAAGGGGATTTGGGCTGAGGAGCCCTGGGCTGATATCCCAGGTGACACTTAGTAACTGTGTGACCCTGAGCACATTGCTTCACTTCTGGGTGTCCTTATCCTCATTTGTAAAAAGAGCCTAGTTATATTTCAGGACCTACATCACAGGATTGTCGTGAGAAAAATGCTGCATAACCCTTATAACCTACAGAAATATAAGCTATGATTATGTAAACTGTACAATGTGTCCTCCTAAGTCTCCTTTACAGGATTGCTGTCTTTATCCTAACCATTTGTGGATGTGCCCAAAAGCTCTCCCCTGGGTCCTCTTCTCTTCTCTCCTTTCCTCCTCCTCCCCCTCCTCCTTCCTCTTCTTCTTCTTCTTCTTCTTCTTCTTCTTCTTCTTCTTCTTCTTCTTTTCTTCTTCTTCTTCTTCTTCTTCTTCTTCTTCTCTCTCTCTCTCCCTCTCTCCCTCTCCCTGTTCCTCTCTCTCCCTCTCTCTCTCTCTTCCTCTCTCTCTCTCTCTCTCTCTCTCTCTCTCTCTCTCTCTCTCTCTCTCTCTCTCCCTCTCTCCCTCTCTCTCTTTCTGTGTTCCTCCTCTTCCCTCTTCTCCCTCTCCCTCTCATTTCTTTAGCTATAATGGGTTCAACTATGTAGATCCAATCTGTGCACTGACCTTCGAGCCCATATCGCCACAGCCACTTGAATAGCTCTACCTGGATCTCCTCTAGGCATCTTAACTACAACTTGCCCAGACAAACTGCATCCCCTCTCCTTAACTTCTCTATCGTTGTTGAGGGCACCACCATGCTTCCAATCACCCAGGTTCTCAAACTCATTCATCTTTGACTCTTTCCTTTTCCTCCCCCATCACCTCCAATGGGTTGCCAAGGCTTGTCTTGGCACCTCCACCATTTCTCTCCCATCTGTCTCCACTCACATGGCTACCACCCCAGTTAAGGCTCTTTTCTTTTCTTTCCTGCACCATTGGACTAACCTCCCATCCAAGGCCTCTCTGCCTCCAGTCTCTCTCTCCTCCACACACCTGCCAAATTCACCATCCTAAAGTAATAATTTGACCCCATCTCTCCCCTGCTAAGAAACCCCAATGACTCCCATTTACCTCTAGGTTTACATGCAGATTCTTGTTTTGGCTTTGAAGTCCTTCACAGCCTGGCTCCAGCCAGCCTGTTCAGGCTTATTACGTATCACTCTCTGTCATGCACTCTGTGTTCTGGTCAAACTGGCCTGCATACTCTTCCAGGTATGTGGTGTTTCATGTGCCGTTGCTGTCCCTCTGTCTGCCCTCCTGGGAATGCACTCCCTCAACACCTTCCTCTCCCATAATCCCTAGCTTTCTTTAAAGTTCAACTCAAGTGTCCTTTCCTCTGGGAAGGCCTTCTGAATTCCTACCCCAATTGCTGGTACCCTCACCTAGAAAATAACTTTTAAAAATATATTTCATCTTTAATTTTCTGCGTAAATGTTGCCATCACCACCACCATCCGCCCTCCCCTCCCAATAGAATGTCTTCTCCTTGAAGGCAGGGTCCTTTTCCTTTCTGTCTTCTTGTCCTTACATACCCAATCCCTAGAGCATAACTGGCATATAGTAATAAATGATTGTTTAATTGGATTAAACAGCAGACATTTATATAGCACTTTCAAGTTTGCAAAGCTCCCCATTATCACTTTTGACCCATAGGACAACCCTGTGAGATAGGTGCTATGGACAGTGCCTGGAATATAGTAGGCATTTAATAAATGTTTATTAACTAATTGATAGCATTGCTTTCATTTTACCATGATGAATAGGATCCTGTCATAGAACTAATTCTCGAAGGGATTTAGAAGCTATCTAGTGCAATCCTTTTATTTTATAGAGGAAGAGCTAAAGGTCAGAAGTCAAGCGACTTGCCCAAGGTCACACTGGTAACAAATAGCAAGTGAGAATTTGAACCCAAGTCTCTGCTGATGCCAGATCCAGCACTCCTTTCCCGTTCAGTTTCGCGTCTGGATAATTAAATATCCAACCACACAAGATGTCCCAAAAGTGTTGGTGTCACTGCTTTAATAAGCACCAACACTAATAATTTAGAAATTAATAATATATAATAATAATAAATTAATAATTTAGAAGTGCAGCTTATAGCTGCACCAAGACTTTTGGGACACCCTGTACAATTGTAAGACAGTGCTTATGGGGCTCTTCAATCTGCTCTGTCTGACTTCATTAAAATAACACTGATCCTCAAACTGCTGTCATTAATGGAAGGCTTTTACAAGAGAAAGAGCATTCTTTGTTGTTTTGCAAAGTCTTGGCATTTTTGAAGGCAAGGGCTGCTGAGCAGGGTCTAACATCAGCTTTCAGGAGTTCCCTCAGGCATGTGGTAGCCTCCATCTTCACTCCTGCCGCCAGTTGTTGGGCTCCAAGTCCTGGTGTAGAAAAGACAGCCATCAGGATGCTTCGCATACCTGACATGATTATGTGAAGGGAAACCCCGCAGCCTCCTGTAGCCAGACCGGCCAGAGCTCAAGTGAAATGCTGTTCAAGATCCCTTCCCTGACTCCTCCTTTCACGCCCAGGCTACAATAATCTGACTCTTCAGCACCGTCCATAGGTACAGGCAGAGCCGTCCACTTTAGCAGAGTTCAGTGGAAGCAAACGTGAAGTTTTTGTTGTTCAGTTGTTTCAGTCGTGTCCAACTCTTCATGACCCCACGTGGGGTTTTCTTGGCAAAGATAATAGAGCAGTTTGCCATTTCTTTCTCCAGCTCATTTTATAGACAAGGAAATTGAGGCAAACAGGGCTAAGTGATTTGCCCAGGGTCAGACATTAGTAAGTGTCTGAGGCTGGATTTGAACTCAGACCTTCCTGACTCCAAGGCCTGGTAGTCTATCCACTGTACCACCTAGCTGCCCATGCGTGATGGAAGTTGTGTGAATATCTACCATGGCCTACTTTTTTCCTAGTTTCATTCATTTAATTTACGATTGCATAATTAACGCCCTCCACCAATACAAGTGTAGAGACCAAAGCCCTCATCTCAGTTCCCTCTCACACTGATAAATTGGGCTCCCCTCCCTCACTCGAGCAAGACTGCCTATAGCTCCTCTTGAGGGGTTGGGCTGGGGTGTCTTTGGAATGCTAGCAATGTGTTTTTCATGTAGTTCTCTCCAATCTCATTATCAGTTTAATCAATTAACATCAATTAGCTTTTACCAAAGAGATATTTACTGAAAAGAATTTAGCAAGAACAGAAATACAAACACCCCCCCACACACACACACACTCCAAACCCAGGCAAGAATAGCACCTCAGTCCTCCTAGGAGGGTGGGCTCAAACTTCCTTGATTTTTAAGAAATATTTATTCATTTATTGTTAGTGTTCAACATTCACTTTTATAAGATTTCGAGTTTTAAATTTTCTCCCCGGGGCAGCTAGGCAGCGCAGTGGATAGAGCACTGGCCCTGAAGTCAGGAGGACCTGAGTTCAAATCCAGCCTCAGACCAAACACTTGACACTTACTAGCTGTGTGACCCTGGGCAAGTCACTTAACCCCCATTGCCTAAAAGCAAAAAAAAAAATTTCTCCCCCTCATTGCCCTCCTCCCTCCCTCCCCAAGACGGCATGTAATCTGATATAGGCCATACACTTACAATCATATTAAACACATTTATACATTAGTGATGTTGTAAAGAAGAATTAGAACCAAAGGAAAAAACACAAGAAAGAAAAAACAACAAAAAAAGAAAAGGAAAAATAGTATCCTTTGATGTGCATTCAGACTCCATAGTTCTTTCTCTAGATGTGGATAGCATTTTCCATCTTGAGTTTTTTGGAATTATCTTAGATCGTTGCATTGCTGAGAAGAGCTAAGTCTATCAAAGTTGGTCATCAAATAATGTTATTGTATACAGTGTTTTCCTGGTTCTGCTCACTTCATTCAGCATTCCTTGCTTTTTTTTTTTTAAAGGCAATTGGGGTTAAGTGGCTTGTCTAAGGTCACACAGCTAGTAAGTCTCGGAGGCAGGATTTGAACTCAGGTCTTCCTGACCTCAGGGCCAGTGCTCTATCTATCCACTGTACCACCTAGCTACCCTGGGTAAGCTCAAACTTAAGAGTTTCTACATAGCATTCCGCTCCTCCCCACCAAGGTCAATTCTGAATGTGTGTAGCTGATGGACAAAGGTGCTTCCTTATTTGCAGAAACATGGAGATTCACTGGCACATTGGTCCAAGTAGCAGCAGTAAACTCTAGTATGGACTCCAGTCCTTGGGCCTTTGGAAATCTCATGAGGTTGTAGCCTGGCTGGCTGCTGTCCTCACTACTGCTGCCTCTCTTCCCTCCTAGAGGCTTACACAAGCCCCTGCCTCAGTCACCACCAGGGAACACATGCACCCTCAGCCCAAGTAGATGGGAACCAGGGGACCCAGTCAGTCAAAGAGTATTTATGAAACCCTTGCTATGTGCTGAGTATGGTAATATACATTAGGAATACAAAGAAGGGCGAAAACCCAGCCCCTGACCTCAAGGAACTCAATTCTAATGCGGGAGACAATCCTCAAACAGTTTTGTACATGGAAGATATAGATGCAGTGTAAATGGGAAATTATTTCAGAGAGAGCGGACAAGCAGCTGGGACAGCCCTCTTGTAGAAAGGTAGAGGTTTGCTGAGTTCTAGAATGTCCTAGCACATGTTCCACAGTAAAACGGGGGCCTGCATTGTGTATACCTAGAAACAGGATCACAGAGTGGCCACGACTCTTGGGACTGGGCCCTCATTGGCCAGGCTCCTGTAGATAAATAAAGAAGCCAGCAAAATCTAGAGTAAATTTTTAATAAAATCATAAAATTCCAACAGCTTACTTTCTGATTTAAATTGTCAAAAAATATCATTTTTCACACTATAATAACAATAAATAATGGATTTTTGCCTTCCAAATCCATCTGGGTTTTCACAAATATCACTGACTTTTTTTTTTCTTTTTAGGCAGTTGGGGTTAAGTGACTCGCCCAGGGTCACACAGCTAGTAAGTATCACTGACTTTCTTGATACCTTTTTCCTTTGAACGCCGTCATCTACATGTGTGTCGTTATTTCCAGGCTGTCGGTCTCCCTTGGCATCACATTGAACCTTTTGCTATCCCTTTGCGTTCCTGCCTCTCTGCCTTAGCACGGTCTCTCCCCCAGTCAGAGAGGCTCTCCCATCTCTCCTCTGCCTGCTCCAGCGCCTCCCTTTTCAAAGGTCCACCTCCCACATTAGACTTTGCTTAGCTGCCCCTCCCCCCAGCTTCAAGTCCCTCCCTTTCCCAAATGACCCTGTAGCTGCTTCCCTTAATGTTTTACAGCCAATAAGTGTAGATGCTGTTTCCCCATAGAAAGTAAGCTTCCTGAAGGCAGGGCCTATTTCATTTGTGTCCTCGTGTCCCAGGTACCTAGCGCAGTGTCAAACACATAATATGTACTTAAGAAATGCTTGTTTAATTCCCAGTAATGACACAGCAGTCACTGATACACCATAGTCTGTCATTCTTTTCCTGAATCTCGGTTGTAAAATGTGCAAGAAAAATTTGTAAAGCAAAAATGACGTAGTAGATAGAATTGCATGTCGTCTCCCTCATTAAGCTGTGAGTTCCCTGACAGCAGGGTCCATTTTTTACCTTCTCTGTATCCCCAGTCCTGGGCACAGTGCCTGGCACATAGCAGGCACCTAATAAATGTTTACTGACTGATGGACTGTTGGACTTGATGTTGGGAGGACCTGGGTTTAAGTCCTGCCTCTGTGTGTGGCCCTGGGCAAGTCACCTCTCTGGGCCTCAGTTTCCTCATCTGTAAAATAAGGGGATTGGACTTAGTGGCTTCTAAGGTCCCTTTCAGCTCTAAATTTGTGATCTGGCCTCTGAGGCCCCGTCCAGATCTAGGATTCTGTAACCAATGTTATGGTTTGTTTCCCCCACTTTTTTTCCTGTTAGAAACAAAACAACCATGTCTTATTTAATCACCTTCATTTTGGGGCCACATCTGCCCCCCCCCCATTTTTTAAGAACCTGTGGAAATGAGCAGCACCTGGCACACAGTCTATCTCCTGCATTTCTCCCTCCTGGATTACCCAGGCAGAGGCTACCAGAAATGCAAGGTCACCACGGCGGGGTCACGGCCCGCGATCATGCAAACGCTGAATGGCGGATGGGGAAGTTCCAGCGGCAGCACGCGTTCTTTCCTGAAGATGACTCTGGTCCTTTGGCAATACTGACCACGTGGACAACAAATGGGGGCGTTTCCTTCCCGGCCTGTAGCCGACCTCCGGGCACACCTCCACCTTCGGCTTTTCAGCCTCGCCCACGATGAACCCTGCAACTATGAGAGTCAGCTTTTTGACATCAGTTACAAAATGCAAGCCCCGGCTGTCCGAGTCCCCAGTCTTTGGAAACCTCTGACCCTCTTTCTCCTGCGGCAAGTCTCTTTTGTGCCTAAGGTAAGCTATTTCTGCTGAAAACTCTCCTGGGCTGTCGCCAGTTTGCTTCTTGGAACAGTTTGATTTTCAGAGCAGAGGTAGAGTTGAGAGAAGCATGCCTATGCGGGGCAGGAAGCCTGCCTGTGGGTGGAGACCTTGGAAAGCCACCTGTGTCAGGACTGGAGCTGTTGACTCACAGTTGTTTTAAGCCCTAGCAAGGAACGCAAAGACGGGAACCCCCCCTTACCAAATAGAATTGACCGCTAAGGTTCCTAATGTAAGTACAGACAACCATTTCAAATGTGCCTCTCAGTGACTCGGTTTGTGTGTAAGCCTGTCTCGGCTGGGCTTTCTCGTTAGGGACTTTGCTTTACTAGATATCAAAAAAGTTTTAAAAGAAAGCATATATGTGGGCTGGTGAGACAGGTTTGTTTTTTTCCCCCAATAGGACTTGGTTGGAATCATAAGACCTGAGTCTTAAGTGGGCTGTGAAAAGTTCCCTTTGCAGTAAAGTAGAAAAGTTAAGAAATATATTTTAAAAATAAAAAATTGACCCTTCTAGTAGAACATAGAAAGTCAAATTAAATTGTTCATAAGAAAGCAAACAGACTCTAAACGTTTGGATTTTAGCAAGGAAAGCAAAGTATTGGTATAATTCCATATGTTTTTGCTATCGAAAGTGCTAAATACTTTCCCAAATCTCTTCAAAGAGGAATTCTTTTTAGCTAAGCAATAGTTCAACTTGTCAGGTCAGTAGAATTAGTTCATAAAAGCACATTTCTTTTGTTTCCCTGTTCAGTGAGCTGTATTGCTTGGTGCTTAATATATGCTATTCAATCCATCTAATTACTAATGACATTATAAATACAAATGGGCTAGTTATTTTGCATGAATTAGCTTTTAAGGGGTGATTTTAATGCATTGTCCATCTTATCACCCTGTGGAAGGAAGATGCTGAAATTTGAACATTTTTCAGGTGCTGTTTTTAAACCCTAACCTTCTGACCAGGAATGATACCACTTTCAAAATAAGATGCCAACAGGTAATTTCTTGTAAGTTTATTTTTTTTAAATCAAATGTATAAAATGTTTCTATAAGCATTTGGTATATTTATAAAACTAAAAACATTTTTCTCGAAATGAAAAGCCACCTTAATCTGAAGTTGGTTGCAATAGCTGGAATATTGAAGGTTTACAAAATAATCCTAGGTATAATAGGAATATTTGAGACTTAGATATTTTATTGGGTTTACTCATAAAAGTAACTTCTAATTTATTCTATCTCTGATACCAGCTTCCTAATCAACAGACTAATGAAATTAGAATAAAAATAGATTCAGAGATAGTGATTCAGGTTAGATCAGTTTTCTTTGTTGGGAAAATATTCGGTGTTCAGACATGTCTGGTTGTGATCTAGGAAAAACAAAGATGCAGATTTTGTCTGAGAAGTTATATGTAGTTATGTCCCACCCTCGTTGGAATACTTACAGGATTTGGCTCCTAGGATTCTAAATTAATGTTACCTTTACTATGCAACTTTTCAGCTACCTCTTTGGGTTGTTAAAAACATTCAATTAAGAATTTGCTTAAGAGAATATGATATCTTTGTTTAAAAATAAACTTGCTCATTTAGCTTCTCCTCTTCTGGCTTTTAATTTTGGGCAACCAGGTAACATATACTTTGTGGAATTGCTGAACTGACAGCTATTTTCTCCTTATATTTTTACCCCTTTGGATTCATAATATAATGAACCAGATTCTTCTCAGTGCCTAAGTCTAGGACTTTTTTGTATTTGACTTTTAATTTAATTTTCCACCAAAGGTCATCCACTTTTCAAAACCTGGAAGGTTTTGCCCTGAATGATAATTATAAATTATTATAATTAATATAAATAATTATCATTAATTTTCATAATAAAGAATTATAAATCAGTCAATTCATCAATAAGTATTTATTAAATACTGTTATGTGCTGGGTGCTGGGTTTGGCAGTAAAGATACAAATCTCAAAGTGAAACAGTCCTTACCTTCAAGGAGCTTCCATTCTATCAGGAGAAACAATAGATACACCAAAATAAACTCAAGTTAATTTCCCAGGGGGTGTGAGGAGCTGGAGATCAGGAAAAGCCTCATGTAGGAAGGAGAAAGTATTTGAGCTGAGCTTTGAAAGAAGTTACAGGGGCAGCTAAGTGGCACAGTGGATAGAGCACCAGCCCAGGAGTCAGGAGGACCTGAGTTCAATCTGACTTCAGACACATAACACTTACTAGCTGTGTGACCCTGGGCAAGTCACTTAACCCCATTGCCTAGCCAAAAAAAAAAAAAAGCTACAAATTCTGAAGAGACAGAGCAGTGTATTCTATGCATGGGCACAAAGGTGGGAGATTGAGTGTCAAGTGTGAAGAACAGAAAGCCTGGCTGGACTATAGAAGGTGTAACACACAGGATGTTCCCAATGTTTTAGTATGGTTTTGTTATTAAAGTTTAAAGCTGCACTCAAACTTTTGGGACAGCCAATATAACAAGCTTGCAAAAGTATGTTGGAACCCGGCCATGAAGGCTTTAAATGACAGCAGAGTTGGTATGTCATCCTAGAGAAAATAGGGTGTCCTGGAATTTATTGAGCAGGAGAGTGACATGATCAGAAACGCACTTTAGGATAGAACTGGTGTCTGTGTGAACAATGGATTGAGAAGGGAAAGGCTTGAGGCAGGAACAGTGGTTAGGAAGTAGGCTTTTGCAGTAGCCCACATGAAAGGTGATGAGGGACTGAATCAGGGTCTTATGAGTGAAGAGAAGGGGATGGATGGGAGATACATTGTTGACGTAAACCTGGCAAAGCTTGGCGACAGTTCGGATATATGTGGTGAGGGGGAGCGAGATTTCCAAGACTGCAAGGATTGTGGTGCCTTGAGAAATAGGAAAATTCAGATTGGGGGTTGATCTGTGGGGAGTTAGGGAGAATGAATGAATTCTGTTTCCTATTTCAGTCATGTTGAATTTGAAATGCCTACAGGATATCCAATTCAAAATGTCCAATATGCGACTGGAGCCTAAGGGGGAAAATAATGCTGGAAATGTAGATCTGGGAGTCATCTGTGTGGAGGTAACTGACCCTGGGGAGCTGATGAGGTCACTAAGCAGAAAAACTGGAGAGAGAAGGGGGCCCAGGCCAGAACTCACAGTTGGCAGGGGAGGCAGTGTGGATACTAAGTTAGGATGTAGGAGAAGCAAGAGAGAAATGTCATGAAATTCTAGAGAGAAGAGGATATCCAGGCAGAAGGGGTACTTAACAGAAACAAAGGTGGCAGAGAGGTTGAGAAATGTAGGAAAGAGAAAAGATCATCTGATTTGGCAACTAAGAGATCACTGGAAACTTTGGGAGAGAAAAATTTTATGCCGAGGCCAGAAGTGGATTGTGCTGAGTTGAGCGAGAGGAGAGGGAGTGAAGTAAGCTATAACCCAGTGTCCGTCCTGTCTTTCCTGGCCAATTCCTAGGAGAAGCCATCTGTAGATAATGTCTCCGCTCTCTCTCCTCACTCCCAGTCTGGCTTCCCACATCACTGATGAACTGAAACTGCCCTCTCCAAAGTTGCCACTGATGCCTTAATTGCCAAATCCTATGGCCTTTTCTCCATGTTCATTCTCCTTGTCCTCTCCTGGATATGACACTGTTAACCTAAGCTTCTTCATGCTCCCTCCTGTCTGGGTTTTCAGGATGCTGCTCTCTCTTACGTCATCATCCATTTCATAGATGCATCCTAACTGGGGGTGTCCCCCAAGGCTCTGTCTTGGACCTTCTCTTCTCTTTTAGGCTTCTTTCTTACCTTATCAGCTTCCAAAGATTCCATAATTATCTTTATGCAGATGACTCTCAGATCTATGTGGCCCTAGTCACTTTCCTGGGACCTAGTCCCATATCACCTGCATCCTATAGGGCATCTCCAACTGGATGCCCCATGGACATCTCAAACATGACATATCCAGAACAAAGCTCATTATCTTTTCCCCAAAACTGTTCCCTCTTACTTATTGCTCTTAAGGGTACCACCAAGTTCACAAACCTGGACCTGTCCCCAACTCCTTACTCTCCCTCACTGCAGAAATCTGAGCAGTTTTCAATTGCACATCCACAATGTATCTCACATCTATCTCTTTCTCTCAGCTCACTCTTTCTCCTGATAGAGTGTAAGCTCCTTGAAGGCAAGGACTGGTTCATTTTTGTCTTGGTATATCCCAATGCCTTCGCATAATGCCTGGCACATAGTAGGCTCTTAAATGCTTGTTGATAGGTTAAATGCTTAAATCTAAGAAATGGATTGCTTTTTACCATTGTGTTAAGAAAAATATAATTCTCTCTCTATATACCCAAAATGTCTTAATTGCCTTTCTGTGTTCTGTATTTGTTTCTTTTCTAGATCATGAAGAGCCCTGTGGCCCTAGTCATAGGTCATTTTGCCTGAATGGGGGGATTTGTTATGTGATACCCACTGTTCCCAGCCCATTTTGTAGGTGAGTGAAGCATATTTTGGGAGTACATTTTATAATGCTATCTTTTACCTTTTTTTTGTTTAAAGTAATTTGATCAATTAGAAACTTGATTAGGAATAATAATGAGCATTTAGATAACAGTTGAAGGCTTGCACTCTAAACATCATCTTATTTAGTCCTCACAACAACCCTGTGGGGTAGATACCATCTTACCCATTTTACAGGTGAGGAGACTGGCACACAGAGGCTCAGTGACTGCCCAGGACCACATAGTTAATAAGTATCTTAGGGAGGGTGTGACCCCAGGTCTTCTCCACTCTAATTCTAGAGCTCTAGCTGTTGTATCAGTGTGCTGAAGGGAAAGAGCTTTGGCTTTGGAATCAGGAGACCTGATACTAGCCCTTGTGATGTTGGCCAACTCATCACATGCCTTTGAGCCTCAGTTTCTTCATCTCTAAAATGGAGATAATAATAGTTTCACTACTTGCCTAAAAGGGTTATGATGAAGAAAGCTGTTGGCAAATCGTAAAGCAGTATAAACCTGGCAACTCTCATTTCTAGCGACAAAACAAAGGCCAAGAAGAAGTACAAGGATTACTTAGGCCATCTCTTTACCGCAAAATGATTCTTTTTGGGGAAAAAAAATCACACTTAATTATTTCCACCTTGCTATTACGTGCTCTTTGAAAACTGGCGGTAGAAAATTACTAGTACTATCAAATTGTTTTATCATCAGTTATAGTGAAATCTCTGTAGATTTTGGCAGTTTCCAAAAGCCACACTATTTTGGGCATTTATGATTTTCCCGTGCGAATTCAGCAGTGCAGACAGGCCCAGAGTGAGTAATTTTCCCATATGTTCAGTATTCATCAGTGTAAGTGCCCTCTGGTGGTCACTATTTATCAAGACAAAGAAGAAAGAAGCCTGTTTCAGAAAGAAGAAAAATTGAGAGGAAAAGTAACTGCATTTCCGATTGTCAGCGATGTAGAAAGCAGGCTGGTGCCTCACCAACTAACGTATTCTTAAACAATTGGCTTTTCTTTGGCAGTTTCTTTTTTTTTAAGAATGGGGGGGCACAAATTACAAAGTATGGAAAGGATTTCTGTGAACACAATAGAAACAGGTTTAAGACATTGTTGACTAGAGAATACGATTCAACAATGGAGCACTGTTGTTAAAAAAAAAAAAAGGTGAATGGAACAGACCAGGGTATAAATAAGATGATAGTAGCTAGTTGCCCCCAGGTTCTTCAGAGTGCCCTCCTTGGCAGTAGACAAGCGCGTACTTGCGTATATTCTGTTTAGGTTTCCGTTCCTCTCCTCAGGGAGCTATAGAGGGTTTGGTATCGGTCCAGCAGATAATGATGAAAACTTTCTTATAAAAATTAATCATGAAAAGTTAAAGAAAGTGGCATTATTTAGGCTGGGGGTGCGGAAGGCACAGAAATCACCCAACCATTATCTCAATAATAGTTTAGGGTCTATCCTATGGATAATAGTGTTCTGTATTTCTAAAGAGCATAGAACTACAAAGAATTTTAATTGCATCTCCTTAGATTTGATATTAGAAAGTACTTAAGGGGGTTTTAAGTTAAAGCTCATGGAGGAAGTTGTCTAAACTCCTTCTTTGAAGGCTTTATTACCCGGAATGTTTTAATTACTCTATAAAGGCAGGGTGACTTCCGAAGATTTCTCCCAGCCCTTTGATTCTCTCCATTTAAATGTCTCTTTAGTCTTAACTGCTCTCATTCTAGTAAGTGTTTTGGTTTATTTTTAGCAGCTACTTTAATTGAGGCTTCTTGGAGAGGTAGAGACATATTGATGAAAACCATTTGGCCAATCCCCTCCAGAAGGATTCAGAATTAGAATAATGTAGTCATTACCACAATCAGGGAGGGCAGTGAGGGTGGGAAGGCAACAGCTGCTGCTGCTGCTGCCAGTGACCTCAATGAGGGCATCAGCCTCTCCCGCTCTCTGGCTGCCCATAGATAGTATGAAAAAGGCAGGGAGGCGCTTGGCTGGTGTTCCTTAAACTGGCCTTTATGTATACACTGGCTGGAGAGATAATGATGGTGGAAGAAGGTAGATAAAGAGGATTGGGTAAGATGTTGGGGCCAAACACCGAGGCCTGTGGAAGCTGGCTACCTAGGTGGCTTTCCCTTTGTGCTAATTTTCATGTTCCTCAGTGTTGTATGTGTCTATATGGAAAGTGTTGTGTATTGGACTGAGTTCTAGGGCAGATGAGAGAGAAAACGGCTGTGCAGCGAAGGCAGCTACCACTGCATTTTTGACAACACCCTAAGACCCCTTTCCTATTCGTTTTCAGTACAGCTGCCAAAGTCATATTCCTAAGCTGCAGGTCCTACCATGTCCTACCCGTGCTCTGTAAATAAATCTACTAGTTCCCTAATACCTCCAGGATCAAATACACATTCCTCTATTTGACTTTTAAAGCCCTTTACAAGCCAGCTCCAACCTACCTCTCCAGACTTATTATACATTATTCTTCATCAAGTCCTCTTTAATCCAACCAAACTGGCTTTCTCTGTGCCTCTGTCCCCCTAGACGTGGGATGCATGCCCTTCATCCCTCTACCTCTTAGCATCCTTAGATTCCTTCAAGAGCTCAGCTCCATCCCCACCTCCTCATCTCCTAGCTACTAGGACCTCCTCCCAGAAAATTATCTCATATTTATTTTGTAGGTGTTTTGCATGTGATTATTTTTGTGTATACATCTGAGTGTGTATGTTGTCTCCCCCTAGAGAATTTAAGCTGCTTGAGGGAAGAGATTTTTATTTTTGTATCCCCAGAAATTAGCATAGCGCACGACATATTTGGTGCTTAATACATACTGGTGATTGGCTCGTTCTACCAGAGGTGCCTTTCTTAAGAGATTATGGGAACTTTTCATTCAGTGCAGTAACAGACACATCGTCTATTTAAATGAACATACTCTGACACTTATTGCTTATTTAGGGCTAAGTCAGAATCATAAATGATGGGAGGCTTTTGGTCTGACTTGGTTTTTCTGGCCCCTTGGCTTAATTGGTGTTAAGTGTGTTCGGTATGGCTACTCCTTCCAAAAATGTAGATGGAGCTATTGATCTGGAACCGAGTGTCTTCTAGAACTGGGAGGGGTACTGAGCAGTTAAAGAACTTGTTCATGGTTACATAGCTAGTATGTCAGAAGCAGGACTTGAACCTGCTTCTTCTGTACCCTGAGGCTGTCAAGCTGCTTTTCTAAACAAAGTTAAAGGAAGAAATCTATTAAAATTAAACAGGTTTTTGTAAGTGATATTTAACCACATCTGTACCATTTTGTAATTAACTGAAAGATGTAGAGACTACAAGATTCCAACATGTTCATTGTTTTTTGATTATGAAAAAACCCATTTGATTTAATAGAATGAAATGATACCTGCAGGCTCTTTTACAACAAGGTTTCTGCCATCTGTTTGTCAAAAGTGTTTATGATTCCTTAGAAGAGAGAACATAACCCTATTCAATGAGTGAGCTTCTCTGCTGGAGGAGATCCACCCTAAGGAATCCATGTTGCAGAGGGTCTCCTAGATACTCCTTTTTGTAGATAACGTTGTGTTGAGTGCATTAAGCCCCTGCAGAACTTCCTGAAAGGGCTCTAGAATCCCTTAAAGGAGTTTGGCTTGGCCATCTGCACAGGAAAGACCAAGTGGATAAAGATGAAGTCTGTCATCCAGGTCTTAACATGCATTCAGATGGATGCCCTCTGGAGCTTGTCCATCCATATGCAGATATGTGACTGACAGTACAGAAAGACATTGACTTGGGCCCCAAGTTGAATAGAAGAAAAAGTGAGCTGGGTTTTCTTCAGGAAATTGTAAGCCTTCTTCATTGACTCCAAGCCCATCTTTTAAATGCTAATGTAACTGGGTAGTTAGACTTTCCCTATAGGCAGGGAAAGACTCTGAAACCTAACTATGAATTCTGGGAATTGTAGCCCTGAACAGATAGTATTTTCTTCTCATCCTGGGAGGGACTTTTGGCCTTCCACCATCCTGGTGACTCATCGGGCACAATGCCACATTTAGATGTAAACTTGGTAGGACCAGTGCCATGTTGGAGCTGTACTGAGTCTGAGCACACTCTACCCGGGGACTGAGGGGGTGTAGGGGAAAGTATGCCCCCCTACAGTGGTAAGGGGTGGGGAAAGGGGGACAAATTGTTTGTACTTCTATTCTTATTGTATCTTTGAAGTAAATATTGCTTTGTTAATTCATTAAATGTAACTGACTCGCATCTAACAGTGGTAGGAACACATCTGAGAAAGGGGTTTAAACCAATGGCAGTAGAAAAGGCTCAGATTCCTAAGGGGTACTCCCAGAACCCAAAGGGGGAGATGTAGCTGACTGGCTCTTGGGAGAGTGAGCCTAAACAGTGTGCTCAGTACATAAAGCTACAATCAGCCATAACTTCTTGGTGATTCCTATCTGTTCATTGATTGCATGAAGAAAGGTTGGGATGGAGGAAGCCAGTCAGTAGCTTGTGATATAGACATGAGGGCAGAGAGAATGAACATTCTCATCTGACTATCAGGGACGTTCTTCTCCACCCCATAAGCCCCACCAAGTGGGGACTGTGCCAACTGAGAGAGAATCACATGGTATGGATTTTATTAATAACTCTCATAAGCTCATAAATAACAGAAACAAACAAACTATATGAGTGAGGCCACAGCCCTAGACTGTGGAATCATCAGTCAGCCAGATTCTGGTGACTTATGCTGAGCAGTGATCATTCCAATGAGGCTTCCAGCATCCAGAGTGAGGGGCAGAATTAAGCCAAGGGATGGTCACACTCCCTGTGTTACCCAGTGGAGTCTGGGAAGACTGGCCACACTGTGGCATAACCATGGATGTGCTGGAGTCAGCTGTAACCAGATCACAAAAGCCAGTTGTTAAATTTTCAGTGTGAGCATTTATATCTCAAAAACCAGTAAACACTATAGAAAGTGATGCAGAAAATGTTAATGCAGTTTAAACTGAAAAGCATGTTCTGCACACATTTTTTGGAGAGCCAGTTGTTAAACATTTACCAGCATACCCCTGGTAAGCCCCTCAAACTTCCAAGGGGTCAGTATTACTCTCTTGTGTATACAGCCAACCCCTGCCCCCATACATCTATCAAGAAGTTACCAGTGTGCCTACACATCAGTGAGACACAGAAACAACTCTGGAGAGTTGAAATGAGTATCTGACAGTGGGAAATAGAGAGATGCATGATGGGTATGAGCAGGTTGCAGCACGTAGACTCTGCAGAGCAGGAGTAAAGGATGTCATCACTGAATTGCATGATAGGACAAAAAGACAGATAGTCATGTGGTAAGGGGAAGGGATGACAAGTAGACAGCTGGAGTGCTCTGCTAAATTTAAAAAAAATGTCGGGAAAAAGTGAGAAAGGTCTCGAGCTCACGGTGGACCCCTGGGAGTGAACTTATGTGAGGATACAGACAAGAGTCACCCAGGATGGGCAGGTGTGGATGGAAGGAAACCTGCATCACTGGAAGAAACTCTTGACCCAATGACATGACAGATTCATTTGAATCTGTTTAATCATAAATCATCTTTGGATCAAATACATTTAAAATGTCACAATTGAACCTTTTATAAAAGATTTTAACATGTGAAGTAAATTTCTTTGGGTTCAGTTTTTTATATATTGACTCATACATTGCTGTAATGCAGATTTCTTTGTGATTATCTTGAAAGCAGATTCTGTAATATTATTATAGTCCTATCTACGGCAGTATCCATGTATCAGTGTTTCATAATGGCCATGACTTAAGCATTACTTAGCCCCAATCTTACAAATGAATAGGAAACCTTAAATAACATGTTAGCAGTCGATAAGCTTATGTATGAGATTTTTATAAAGTGTTACCGAAATGAGCAATTTATAGGGAAATATAGACATTCCCAGGAATTAAAATTTTTCTCAGATTTCTGGAAGTTCCATAAACTGAAGGTAGATGTTTGAGTGACGTTTTTTTTTACCACTTCCATTTTGTGTTCTCCATGCATGAACTGAGCCCATTTCCCCCATTTTCAAGTGTGTATTTTGAATTATGTATAGAAATGACAGAGGTAGCCTGGCATGAAGAATCACCATAGCCAGCATTTATATAGCACCTACTGTGTTCCACATATTGTACTAAGTGCTATTTTCACATATCACACAACCCTGGGAGGCAGGTGCTATTATGATCCTCATTTTACAGCCGAGGAAACTGAGGCAGATGTTAACAAGCTTGAACAACTAGAAAGTGCCTGATGAATTTCAACTTAGGTCCACTGCACTACCTGGCTGCCTAGTATGGATAAAATGGCAGCTAGGATACTGATCTTGTATTCCAGAAGATCCAGATTCCAATTTTGCCTCTGACAGTTGTGAGCTGTGAAGTCCTTGCCAAGTCACTTGACTCATCGGAGCCTCTGGTCATTGTGGGCTACAGTGCTATCAGTAATGATGCTTTGTTTCCTGTATAGCATATTTGTTGAATTCTCAAGGATGTTTGGGGTTTATATTTATAGTATGGAGAAATGGTGTGTGTTAGTTTATAAAGGATAGTAAGCTTTGGATGGATAATTCTAGCCATTTGATTATGTCTTTCAAGGTACCGGGTAGGTGTCAAATGTTTGCAACATGTAGTAAGTAATGTTACACAGTTTCTACCATGTCATTCCCCAATGCACATTGATCAATAAGGCTGGGTTCCTTTAGGGATAACTCTTTTCTGCAATTTCTGGTGGTAATGACCTGCCCCTGAAAAGAAATCATGTATTCCTTCATTTCTATAAGTAAATCCACACGACTCAGCCATTTGTCTAATGTTCCTTTGTCAACACATTGTTGGTTCAGTTAATGACGATGTCACCCGTGCAGTGTCTTTTCCACTCTTGGCTTTCAGCTATTTCATAGCTAGAGAGAAAACCATTTTTGGCCACATTCAACCAATCCACTGCCATGTATCTGCTGTCAACTTTTGCTTTGGCTTTGTGAAATGAAGTCTATTCATCCCAAATGTATTTCTACACATTTCTAACCTATTTATCATATGCTATGGGAACATCTATTACTCTTTTTGATGAATGTTATTTCTATAGAAGATGCCTTGGAGGGATGAGTCTTGTGTTTTCATTAGCTTTGTACAGGGTAGAGGGTAGCCTTATCGAGAAGGGCACAAGCAGCTGGATGGATGAGGAAGGGTCCCCTCTAGGAGATGGTGCTTGAGCTCAGTTGTAAAGGAAGTCAGGGATTCTAAACGCTGAAGGTTGGGGAGGAGAGTGTTTAGGCATGAGGAAGAGCCAGAGGCATAGAGATGGGATGCCCTGTATGAGAAGCAGTAATTAGGCCAGTGTGGCTGGACCTTGCATAGAATGCATAGAGGTGAATGATGTGTTAAGACTGGAAAGATGCAAAGAACTGTCTCAGGAAGAGCTTTAAACACCAACCGAGTTTATATTTGATCTGGACATAATACAGAGGCATTCTAGTTGTACAGGGCAACATGATTAGATCTATGCTGTAGGAAAATCACTTTGGCAGTTCTGGAGAGGAAGGATTTTAGCAAGGAGAGACTTGAGTCAGGGAGATAAATTAGAAGGCTATTATACTAGTCCAGAGATGGCTGTGTGAGTGGAAAAGATTGGACATATGTGAGAAACGCCACAGAGAAAGAAATGACCAGATTTGGCAACTCCTTGGAAATGTGGAGCGCATATGAGTGAAGAGTCAAGGATGATGCCAAGGTTATAAACCTGGGTCACTGGAAAATATAATGGTACCCTCAACAGTAATGTGGAAGTTTATTAGTATCACTGTATTCTTACAGAGTATATTTATAATGCTAGAATCATAAAAATATTAACTTTCAGTGATATAAAACTCAGTTCTATCTCGCCTTTCAAATGGTATGTGTTTCTACACAAAGTTAATGTTTATTCCTACTGCATAACTGAGTCAGAATTTTTGACCTTCATCAAGAATCTTTTCAGTGTGTTCTGCCAAATTGTCTAAAGCAACCAGATATAATGTAGATAAATACTCCCCACACATTCTTGGAGTCCTAGAAAGAATGTTTGAAACTAATAAGTAGGTCCAGTTAACAATTATCCTTTGAGTAGAATTATTCTAAAGAATAATTTTATGCGACAATGTGATATACTTGAAGGTACTGTTGGAAAAAAAATGACTATATCAAGCATTAAATAATAAGATATGCATTAAACTATGAATATATATATATACACATATATGTATGTATTTATATGTGTGTATATATGTATATATATGTGTACACATATACACACACACACACACACACACACACACACACATTCAGTTCCTTCTTTGCTGACCAACAGGTTTTATCCTTCTGCCCCATGCTTAGATGCTTTGAAATTTGCCATGGGAGATGGAACCATGGTCTTACATGGTTGGGTGGATCACATAGGATTCTCAATAATCAACATCAATGACTCTTCAAGAAATTGATTATGGGGCAGCTAGGTGGCACAGTGGATAGAGCACAGGCCTTGGATTCAGGAGGACCTGAATTCAAATGCGGCCTCAGACACATAACACTTACTAGCTGTGTGACCCTGGGCAAGTCACTTAACCCCATTGCCTAGCCAAAAGAAAAAAAGAGAAAGAAAAAGAAATTGATTAAAATTGATTCACAAATTTTTACCCTTGGGTAAGCCATCTCATACATTCTAAATAATGTCCTATAGCCTTATTATATTCATAATGAGTAGAGAATTATTTAGGAAAATCTTAGATTAAAAATGGTAGAATATTAGGATTTTCAGAGGCTCTTCCAAAGAAACTCAGAGCACCTAGCTCTCTCTTAAAGGAAACCAAGATGGTCCCGCCTTTGTTTGATAACTGAATAGAGATGGAGTGCACAGAAAGAGGTTGGTAAGAATGAATTTGCATGGAGTTTTGTTAATCTAATCAAAAGGGCTTTAAATGAAAAAAAAAAAAGGAAGCAGTAATAAGAAAATTGCACACGTCACACCAAGTTAAATCTCCTAGAAAATAATTGTAATGAAGGATAAAGAATAGCAGTAAGGATGCCCAGAAAGTCAAAATAGGCAAAAACAAACTAGCAATAAAGCCCTTGGCCTCAGATGTCTGTACCCAAAGAATGGGTAGGGTCCTATATAGTGCAATTCTATATGGGGAAATCAAACCAAGAGGGAATGTAAGCTCTGAACCTAGCATCAAGAAGACCTGAGTTCAAGTCACTTCACCTCTGTCTGCCTCAGTTTTCTCAACTGTTAAATGGGCAGAATAATAGGCACATACTTCCCAGGGTTATTGTGACAATGAAATGAGACAGTATTTGTAAAGTGCTTTGCAAAACTTAAAGTGCCCTATCAACGTTAGCTATTAAAATTATTATCAAAAGATGAAATTTTGAAGAGACAATTCTAAAAGTAGGAGCTGTCTATAGAGATGAGGGGGCTTCACTCATTAGGCAGCTTAGCTTGTGGAGATCCAGATGATGTGGAAGCAAGGGCAGGCGACAAGGTGACCACAGAACCATGGCAGGGTCTTTCAAGAACAGTGTCAGGAAAACTGGAGCTCATGCTAAGCTGAGGCTGGCAGCGAATGCCAAGAGCAACCAGAAGGGCTTTGAGCTTCATGGGGAAAAGAGGAAGAAGGTCAGCAAGCGGATGAGATTGTTGCTGGGAGAATAGAACGATGGGACGGAATTATTCAACTATTATTTTGCTTTGTTTTCTCTGGACTAGGAAGGAAAGAATAAAAATGGCTAATAGGTGGCTCATGCCCTTGACAGATAGGAAGATAGTATGGAATCACCCAGATGCTGCAAGTGAGTTCCAGTTATCACGCCCAGATGAACGCCATCTTAGGGGACCAAGGGACCGGCAGGCGTGATGACTGAGTCACTGTCAGTGATTATTCACATGTATACGTGTGTGTATGTGTGTGTGTGTGTGTGTATAATATCTATATGTATATATACTTAACCATAATAATTGAATTCTGCAAACAATCAGAACTGAGCCTATTGTATATATCATTGGACATTATTGGTAAAAGTCATTACGTAAGATCCTGGGTCATACCTTAGCACCCTGTATAAAATGAAATTCTGAGCATCAGGATTTGAGAGGCTGGTGCAAAGAGAAGACTGAGTTGTGATGGAGAAAGGAGACGTCAGGGAGAGTCCTTGGCTCCATGGGCCTCATGGACAAGAGAATCCAGGCTGAGGGAAGAGCCAAGAAGAGGGTCCCTGTCTCTCTAGCTTCCCCTCCCGTTGCCTGGACATTCGCAGACCCTCTACTACTATCTGCTGCTTTGTTACCCAAATGTTTCCAGTAAACTGAATTTTGCCTCAGCCACCAAGAGGCCAGGGTTTAACTTGAGATAAGACATAAATGTAAAGAGAACTCGATGATTTTTCCTAAGGGGAGGCTCAAAGTGATTGTGAATGAACTCAGAACTTTTCATCTAAAATAAAATTTCCTAAAGCTGGAGAGAAGGAAACCTTAGGGGACATTTCTTACCCCCAGGCTTCAAATGTGCCAATTATTGCAACCAGGTGTTGCAGTGTTACATATGGCATTTTAGAGAAAATATGGGAGAGGAATGAGGACATAGCTGACTTGGGCATCCTCCTTAAAATGGAGGATCTGGGAGGAGTCAGCCAAAGGGAGATGTCCCAAGGGCAGAGGATACTTTTAGAGTGAAGTTTAGAGTTGGAGTGAGTGTCCAGAGTGAAAAGGTTTCTGGGATATTGTAGAGGAAGTCAAGGAGAATCAGGAATGCAGGTGGGAGAGGACCGAAGTCTCTTCTGGTTGGTTGGAAGGTTATTCATAAAATGTGCAACTACTTTACCCTTTGTCACAGACCATGGAGTGTAAACCGATGGCCTTTCAGCTTGTATTTATGTTCAACCTGAGTGCCACAAGACAAGAGACTCCTCAAATTTGTCTTTGTTTTAAGAATGGTCATGACCAAAGAATTCATCTCATGGCCAATCTGCTGGCAAAGGAACTGCTTCTATTCATGTCCTATCAATTAGGCCAGTGTGTTACACATAACTGTGTTTCTTTTTTTCTCTCCGGAATTTAAAGAGTAGGACGCCCAGAGTGTTTGCTGTAATTATTTGTGTTTGGGTCTTGCCCCCTTTCTAGACTCTTGGTAGCTTTTCTAGGCCATTTGTGTTAGCTAGCCTTTGTATTTCTCTTAAGTCCTAGCACCGGGCTCTCTCTGCACATGCTTAAGAAAAATATTGAATGAATGAAATGAATTAAAAAAAAAAACCAGAAAATAATTTTCCCTTATGATCTTGTTTTCTTTTTTTAATAATGATGCTATTTCCTGAAATACCCAAATCTGAGTGATTTTGGAATAACAACTTGTAATTTGGGATCATGAAATCATAGATTTGGAGTTGGAGGGGATCTTGGGGACCAAGCTCCTCTGAGGGAGCAAACTGAGGGGACCAAAAGGCTCAGAGACACTAATGGAGGACTTTCGCAGAACCACAGAGGTGTTAAATAAAGGGCGGCTAAGTGGTTAGAGCACTGGGCCTGGAGTCAGGAAGACTCCTCAAGAGCTGATTGTTCAATTTGCAGCATGAGCATTTATTCCTTGGAAAACGGTGAATACTACAAATCAGGGCTTGAGTTCTTGTTTTGCAGATTATCTAGACTTAAAAATATAATGAAGAACATGTCAATGCAAATTTAAGAGAAAAGTGTGCCATCCATCCATTTTTTAGAAAGCTAGTTAAATGTTTAACAGCACACTTCTGTGTTTACCCAACACAGATATTCATCATCCACTTGGCTCATCTCATGTGCATAGTTTGGTTAACTCCTGGGAGTAACTACAGATCTCATTGAAGAGGCTGTAGAATTTGATTCGGTCTTCATGGCATCTGCAAAAAAAAAAGGCATCTCCAAGACCTCACTTTCAATTGGTAATTCCTCATTTATTTGGATTCTGGAGGAGAATAAGGTGGAAGAAGACTTGAAAGATTGGAAGGGACCAACCCCTGTCCTAACCGAGTGTCGCCCTTGACTGCCATCTTACTCTGTTTGGCCAAGAGATCAAGCATTTGCTGACTGAGGTGCTTTCTGAGCTCTTTTGTTCTCTTGAGTTGACATGTATCTGTTAAACTTCCTTAGTAAATAGTCTATGTTGATATCTGTTCTTTTATACATTTCATTTTTTCAAATAGGCCTGGTTGGGGTTTCCTCTATTAGATGCCATCTCTCCAATTTTCTTCTTTCTTTTACGCATATAAGGACTTACCATTTTTCATCTGACAAAAACCAGCTACATCTACTTAGTGTCAATCAGGGCATCTATAGAGTACAATAAGGGTCTTGCTTCTAAGATTTTGTAATCTAGAACCAGACAAACAATAAACAGCTGGTCAATAGTAGAGTGAGTTATGATCATTAGTATCTATCTGCCTGTTAGCAGAAACTTCTACTGACTTCACAAAGAAATGAACTTGAAACAGTTCCTGGAAGGAGCAAGAAACATACATGCAAACTGACAGCTGTCCCCCAAAATTTAGAGGATAGAAAGTCTAAGAAGAGGGGACATTAAAAGGCTCAGCGGAGACATGTGTGGAGCTGGACTGAAAAAATGTTCTGAAAAATGGCCTGATTACAAAAGAACAATCACTTCCCCCAATTTTATATTAGGGATCTAAGATTTTATGTAATCATGGAGATGTGTTTCATAATACTCAGTCTAGCTGTAAAGGCCCAATGGGATTTTCTCTAAATTTCATTTGCTGCTGTGCTGTTCCAATATCTGGTTAGCAACTCGCTTTTTAAAAATTCAGGCGAAAAACTGGCCCTGATTAAATACAGTAATGTGATTTGAAAAAATTCCATAATGCTTAATTATAAGTTAACCCAGATCTGTACTTAAAGAGCGTTAAGCCATTAGAAAAGTTCTTAAAGGTATAAGTAAAGCTGTTGAGCAGAAAACCAAGATTTTCCTGTGATTTGCCTGGTTTTGCAGTGGGACTGTCTGGGTTAGGTTACAGGAATGAGCAGAGTCAATCCTAAACCAAACTGTGAAGTGGCCTAAGCCTGTCTTTCCCCATCTTCCATCTTTCCATTCAGAGCACTTTGCCATCCTGATGGATTCTAGCCAAGAGGGTGCTGGGAAACGCTTAAAAATCAATTCTCTGGAGAAAAAAATGCACACCTGGCACACCTTTAAGGTTAATCTGCATTATTAATGTTTTCCCATTGCTTTAAGTCTAAACAGTCCACAGAACAATAAATCAAACCCTGGTTTGTAGCATTCACTGATTTCTAAGGTACAGAATGCTCAAACTGAACATTCAATGATTGGTTCTCGGAGCCGCCCCCAGTGCATCCACCCCTGATCCCAGCACACTCTGGTGCTCATCATTTCATTATCGCTTATGCTGAAAATTTAATGGTTGGCTTTGGGGAGGGAATTTGAGCTGGCTCCAGAACACCACTGGATGGACAGCTTGTAGAGTTGGTCTACCAGCATCTGTCTGTCTGTCTGTCTCTCTCTCTCTGTCCCTCTCTCTCTCACACACACAATTGTTTTATTAATTCCTCCTTCATAGTAAAAATTGATATATGGTACTCATAGACTTCCTTTCTACTTTGTTTTTCTCTTTTTCTCTCTCTATCCATTCATCTATCTATTTTTCTATCTATATCTCTATGCATCTATCTTTCTGCCTATACGTCTCTCTCTCCATCTATCCACCTCTATCCATCTCTATCTATCCCTGTCTCTAGCTACCTATCTATTTATCTATCTAATCTATCTATGGATCTAATACTATAGGAAATTAGCTGAATCCAGAATTGAACAGGAGAAAAAAGAAGCAAGCTAGGTTGTGTTTGAAGTTACAGAGTTCTTTTAATGACCCTCAGAGTTTCTAAGGCCAGTCTTTTTATTTATTTTTTATTTTTATTTATTTATTATTATTATTTTTTTGCTAGGCAATGGGGTTAAGTGACTTGCCCAGGGTCACTCAGCTAGTAAGTGTTATATGTCTGAGGCTGGATTTGAACTCAGGTCCTCCCAAATCCAGGGCTGGTGCTCTATCCACTGCGCCACCTAGCTGCCCAGGCCCATCTTTTTAAACAGTATTCTTATAGTAATACTTCATGGCCCCAAGTCACAGAATACTACAGTCTTCAGAGAACTGAAGTGGAGGGTCACCCAAAGTCAAAAGACATGTGGTAGGATGAGTAGGCTGAAATACACGGCCAATGAAGAGTTGCACAAAAGTGGTATAATGTCATTAGAGACATTTGACCTGAAAAAGAAGGTAAATTCATCATGTAGTACCATGTGCAGTAGAAATCCCACATGCTGACTCCACTGAATTTCAGGGCCCCCAAGATTTTGGATAATGTGTGGTTAAAATTCTCTGGCTACAGCTCTTCTCAAAGATGGTAAGGTGTAATTCTAGACTTGCTAATCCCTGCCAGCACTCTCATCTCCTTGAGTAGCAAGTAGCATGCTCTTAAAACCTTGATCTTGGTCAGAGTGGACCTTGGCTGAAAAGCCATTCAGAGAAATACTTTTTTCCATTACCTTAGAAGCAGTGAAAACTCTCTGGCTCCAGCTTGGTTAGACTTGTGTGTACTGGATGAAATAGTATATCACCACGAGGAGGTTGGTCAGGTTCTTATCTCTTTTCAGGGCTAAAAGCCTGTTGGTGCCTAATCTCTTCAGATAAACAGTATGGGTCGGTAGTACTTTCTTTGAACTCATTGGGCACAAGCCTTAGACTTCCTACAGATGCCTGTTGTCATTTTCAGCCAGTAAAAATAGGTATGACCAGCTCTCCAGAACTCTCTTGGCCCAGACATCTGATTTATCATGGAAGTCTTTCATGGATATGCTTTACATATTCTCACATTTACATTGCTCTCTTGTATCTTAGTCATGGTCTGATATAGTACCCCACTGCATATTGTCAACTTTTTTCTCAATAGTGAGAGACGTCCTCCCAGGAACAAAGCTGGAATCCTTGAAAGTCACATTCTTTTCTTGACCTTTGTCAATTTTCATAGACTTGTAGCACGCAGTTGTCTCTGCTGCCAGTCACTGAAGGACAAAACAGGTGAGGGGAGAGCAGCCTGAAGTTCCAGAGATGAAGTTCACTGAGAGCGCACTCTGAAGGAGAAACCTCAACTTTCTGCTATGGGTTCATGTAGCTCAGCCGCCGGATCACACTCATCTCTTCTTTAGATATCACTTGGCTTCAGTCATCCCAGACCTATAGAAGAGGGCATTGGCTTCCACACTTATCTTCATTGGATGGTGATAGGTGATGGACTCATAGTTCCTTATTGCTGCTATCCATCTCAAGCAAGCATCACCCAAGGCTTGTCACAGTATGGTGGTAGATTGTCCATCCAAATTTGAAGTCACATGACATATAAATAATTCAGGAACTCATCAGAGATGGCCCATTTCAAACCAAAGAACTTTAGTTTGTGGGTGGAATCACAAGTCTCAATGACATTAAATACAATAGCCTTCTGGCCATCACTCTCCTGGCCTAAAACATTAGCTGTAGAGAAAGCATCAGGAGAATGTTGGTGTTAAAACATCATAGTAGGGTTCTTTTGGAGAAAGCATCGAAAGCACTATGCAATTTCCCAAGTATAAAGAAGGCGAATGCTCTCATCTTCTTCCTCTCATTCAATTCTGGACTCGGTTAATTGAGTCAAGAGTCAGTGTGGTATAGTGAGTGGATGGAGCCCAGGACTTGACATCAGGAAGACCTTGTTTCAAATTCCACCTCAGACACTGGCTATGGGAACTTGGGCAAGTCCCTTAACTTCTGTAGTCTCAGTTTCCCTGTCTGTAAAATGAGGGGATTGGATTGATGGCCTCTAAGACCCCTTCCAGCTCTAATTTTATTGTGCTATTATTATTGCCCACCTGGAGTGCCTGTATATGGATGGATGGATGGATGGATGTACTCCTAGGCTATGTGTTGTAATCTGGACAACAGATGTTTGTGGAGTAAGGTTAACAGCCAGTCTGAGTTTTGCACAGGTACCCATAAAATACTAAAAGAATCAGCGGAAGGCTTCTAGTGAATGTAGTGGATTGTCTGTGGAAGATTTATAGAAACACAGAGAAACTAATACTCCTGAATGAGAAGGTATCATTAGTTGTGAACTATACCAGTCAAGGGAGTACCCCTACTGGTTAGAATATAGATTCTTCCAATTATCTGAGACCATTTACCCAAAAACAATTGTACTAACCTGCTTTGAGTTAAACCATGCTGTTATAATTAAAGAAGATGTATCATCTTTTGAAGTTAATTCTAGGTATTAGAATGATTAAAACGAGGTGAAGAATTCCTTTTGGACTCAATAGCTTGATCCACAGTTTGAGTATGACTTTCGTTTCACTGCAGTTAAATTTTGTTCTGTAACTGAATTTAGCATTCAAAAGAAGCACTCAGTATAGGTCTTTTTAAACTTGCTTCCCAAAGGAGCGTCTCCCCGGTTCCCGTGGAGGATGTTTTCCCTCTTTGCTGAGAAGTATAGCATTGCCTTTCTTGGGGGCAGTTGGATGAGAGGGACAGGCAGTCATCTCGACTGCTTTGCCAGTTGATTTGTAGGTTTGTGACTTTAAATTGAGACCACATATTGAAGCTGAAGGGAGAATCCAAAGTTCGGAATCTTGGCGTGAGGTCAAGTAGGGTGAAGAATGTCACTTTGTGTACTTGGGACTTTGATCTCTGTTGTAGGGGCTTTGCTTTTTTGGCATTACCTGTATTGATTCACAGTATGAAAACCGCAGAACCCAGGCAGATCTTTACTTTTCCTTTGTCATGAAAATGTTTAGTCTTGGAGGCTGTGATAGAGTCACAGTGACACACCTCCTGAGCTAACTCTCCATTTAGCTGTGAGGTGTGATAGCACATATCCTCTCTGTTTAGGTCATGCTTAATTAGAACAAGCCTCAGTAAAGATGGAACTTGAGGAAGGTTTTACATTTTGCTCACATCAACACTCTCTTCCCCAACCATGTTGTAATAATAACATGATATTTTAAAGAGCAATGAAGACCAAACATTGACTGTCTTCATTCTGCTCATCCACCCACCAAGTCTCGGTCTTATGGGTTTCACTGGTGCGTCTTAGAGCTCTCGGAATAAATCCGGGACATGATTGGAAAGGACCATGCTTGGGGGTATCCATTTTCTTCCTTTGCATTCAAACCAAGAGGTTTCATCAGCATCAGCTTTTGCATCTGGCCACTGGCTGCCCATTTAGACAGTGACCAAACACAGGACTGCACTGCTCTGCTCTGGTCTTTGAAAAGGGAGGATGAAACTCTCCACCATCTCACACCTAATGCTTGTTTCCACTACAGGAAAACTGTGCAGAGTGAGAATTGTGACTTGGCCAGCTCTAATGCTTACACTTCTTTTGTCAGGAAGTGAACTGATGCTGGCTTCTCTTTGTCTTATTCCAAGCTGGGGCATGAGGTTTTCCCTGCATTACAAGGTTGTTGAGACGTGAAGCCTGGGAAGGTAAGATGCCAGCCTGAATGTTGTCCATATCATCACTCTCTCCAAGTGGGTATCTATCTGGTGACTTGCTCACAAGCTTAAATCACTATTTGCTGATGAGCAGTCTTGGCCAGTCTTTTGGGTTTTACTAAAGAATGGACAGGGGAAATACCCATTTTTGGATGATTCAGAAATATCATTTTATGTTTATTAAAAATCTAGGAATTGAAATTATAACTAAAAAGAAAAGATGAAGCGACAGGGGCCTTTCCCCTCTCACTTGCAGCAACATAGCTACCCAGACCTAGCCTTTCATTCTTGTCAAATTCAGAAGAGCAATCTGAATTCATAAGTCTTGGTCATTTACCAAAAAAAAAAAATTATTACTTTGACTCTTTGCAAATTACAATAGATTCTATAATTTCTTTACCAAGGCATGGTTTGTTGTTTGTATCGCAGAATCATTGGAAAAGACACGAAAATTGTCCTCTGGACCAACTTTTCTGTAAAGTATTAATCACCTTGAGAACGTCCCAGAAAAGTGACTGACCAAACAACCTTTCCTCAAATACCTCCAGTGATAGCGACTCGTTATCTGCAAAAGCGATGAGCTCCATGCTGGGAGAGCTTCAATTGTTAGAAAGCTCTCCCATATGTTGGGGAGAAAGCCATCTTCTTGTAAATTTTACCCACTCTTCTCTGTTCTCCCTTATGGAGCTAAGAAAAATAAAGAGTCCCTAATTTTTAAAAAAGTGGGATTGAGAAATAGATCAGAGGAGGTGTCCTAGATCACGGCTTCTTAGACTTTTCCCACTCATATCCCCTTTTTGCATTTTTGGTAGCTTCATTGGCATTGTGTGGCCTGAGGGCATGAGCAGTGCAAAATGAGCATGTTTTGAGTTTAGAACCAAGGCTGCAGGGAAGTTGCAAAATACCCGGGATTCATTATGCATTTGATTTTTAATTAATTTTGGTCATTGTATGTTCAGAAACCTTTTACACTTGCCAAATTCTTTGTGACCCCATATGGGGTCGTGACCCACAGTTTAAGAAGTGCTGTATAGATCATCACAGGCGAAACCCTTGGTTTCAAGTTCTATATTATATATTTTTACAAATACTTAGGATATAACATATAATTTGCTTATTGGAGGAAGACAGGAGATTTTAAAAAAATATATGAGTTGGACACATAGCCTAGATTTTTAGAAAGATTTCAAAGGGTTTAGAAAAAAGTCAGATAGAATCTTATAAAGAACTATTCTACAGGGAAGCTGAAGGAGGAAGGAAGGCTAGCAAGAATGAAATTCTGATGGAATAATAATAATAGGAAGAAGAATAATTGTATGTTGGTTATATATTTAAGAGCCCTGGCAGCACTTGGGGACAGGTCCTTATTGAAGTTCTGGTTTGTAATATTAAATATTATTAACGTTAAAGATTAATTAAATTAATTAATTAAATATTGATATTCAAAAAATAATGAACAAACAATAATAATTTGTAAATAATAATAATCATAATCATAACAACAGCAACAGCTAGCATTTGTATGGTGCTTTAGGTCTGCAAAGCACCTTCCCTGTACTATCTCATTTGATCTTCAAAACACCCTGGGGAAGGAGGTGCTGTTACTATCTCCTTTGTCTAGATGAAGAAACTGAGTCTGACAGAAGCTGTGCAGGGTCACACAACTCATCTACGTTTGAGACAAGGTTTTAAGCTCAGGTCTTCCTGACTCCAGATCCAGTACTCTATCCACTGGGCCACCTAGGCTATCTCTAGACACAAAGGAAAAAAAGAGTTCAGTGAGGAGGAAAATGGAAAGATTATGCAAAGAAATAAATGTGAATGCACAGGGCACTTATCAACCAACTTAGATTCGTAAAAGACATTGAACAGAGAATAAATGCAACTGTAAAAAAGAGAATGTCAGGGATGCTAAGTCTCATTATGAGCCAAGGCTGATGATAAATGTTAAGAAGAATAAAAAGTGTTGGGGTTTTTTTGCCATACATAAAGGTAGGTGCTGTTATTATTCCCATTTTACAGATGAGGAAACTGAGGCAGACAGCAGTTAAGTGACTTGCCCAGGGTCCCACAGCTCGTAAGTGTCTGAGACCACATTTGAACTTCAGTCTTCCTGACACCAAGCCCTGTGCTCAGTATGAACAATGGGGAAAAGGACTGGAAAGGGGCCAAAGTTGTCCTGATTTTTTTAAAAGAGAAGTAAATGGAGTCTGCAAACTACAGTCCAGAGAACTTGACACTGATTCTACCAGGCAAACTTTTGGATGATTATTAAAAGGTCAATGAACAGCTAGAAAAGAAATCAGTGACCACAAAGAGCCAGTCAGCACTGCTTTTTCAAGACCACGCAGGGTTAACATCATTTCCCTTTTTGACAAGGTTGCTAACTCTTTTTCAACTACTACCCTACCAGGCTGACAGGTCTGGGTAATATTGTATATATAGTTAATCTAGATTTTACACACAAAAAAAGAGCTCAGCAGAGATTTTCATACTATTCTGGAAAACACAGAAAGCAGTAGTAGGCTCATGAGTAGTACCACGACTTAATTACACACCTGGGCCCTAAGAAGAGTCATTAATAGTTCACCAACTTGACATCTCTTTAGTTACACTTTGTCCTGGTTTTCCAAAAGAGTGGAAAAAACAGAATCTGTGACCTATAAGCCAGGGAGCTTTGGCTTTGAAATGGGATATTCTAGACCAGATCATTAAAGAAATGGTTGGTGAAGGAAGTAGAAGCATTGGTTAGAGAGAGCCAGTCAGGCTTCAGCTAGAGCCAGTGATGCCAACAAGCCCCATTTCCTTCGTTGACAGGGCTACTAAAATAGTAGATGAGGGGAATGCTTTGAATATGGTATAACCAGGCTAGTGTTCAAGTATCGCATCCTTTTCTTATGGAGAAGATAGATCTGGATTACAAGAGGATTCAGTTGGATAGATTGAGAACTGGTTGAAATTCGTTTTAGAAATTGAAACCAAAGGTAAGTAAACAGTGTCAGGCTTTCCTGGAGTAATATTTACAAACCAGAACTTCTATAGTGCCTATCCCCAAATGCTGCCAGGGCTCTCAAAGTCCTTATTCCCTCTTCTCAGTTGGTCACACACATGGTACATCCCCTTATAAACTCCAAAAAGTGACTTAATTCTGCTTTTTGGCTAAGAGATCATAACGGTCCCAAATCACTGTCAGGGCTGAGAGCAGCATGTTAGCTTCTCTGAACTAGAGAGTCCAGGATGCCAAACTCCTGAACCATGGAGAGGATACAGACTACCATCAGAGAGGATGGCAGGGGATACTCCCAGGTAGGGGGATCAGGAGGAGCTCGGTGGAGGAGGAGGCTTTTGAGTGGGGTTGTGGGTGATGCGTACGATTTCTACAAGTAGAGTTGTAAAGATGGAGGGAAAGGAAATAGACAGGGAACAGAGTAGGCAGAGGCATGTACACAGGGAAGTACTGGACATGTCCAGTTTGAGTGGAGGGGACACTTACACGAAGGGGAGAATCATAGACAAGAGAGCTGCAAAAGTACATGGCTTAATTCATGGAAGTCAAAATAACCAACGTACAATTTTGTCTTAGCTGTTACCCTGCTAATACAAGCAGTAGCTTTTATATTTCTCTTCACATCCTTTAATAAGAAGGGCTTTCAGTTAATAAAGGTCCTGTTTACACTTCTCTTGCAAACGTTAACAAATGGATTGCCAACCTTTCTACAGATCTCCAGTATTATTTATTGGCAATATGTTTTAATTAATTAATGTTTTGTTGTTATTAATTATTTTTCAAATTAAAATTTTTTAAAATTAAATTTTCAAATTTTTATATTTTCGTGTTTCCACTAATATATTTACATTTTAAAGTACTACAGAAAGGCAGTAGATTATGCAGTCACACTTTCATGTGAACACTTATAATCAGAGAATAAGATCTCATTTTGCTAACAAATCTTTATCCTCCACAATAGAACTACCAATAGTATCCTAATGAATGTCATGATTATCCTGTCTTGTCGCAGACTCTGTAATGTGTCTATGTACATGTTAAAAGTCCAAACTCCAACTAAAGTCAACATTTGGAGGAAGTACTCAGTCTTGAGAAAAGCAAACCTGGATTTCTGCTCATTAGCTGTGTGGTCAATACCTTGTTAATAATTTCTGGGATTTAATGGTACTAATTTAGGAATACTTCAAAAGATCTGTGATTTGTATTGGTGTAAATACTTCCTCCAGTAACACATGCTTACGGTAAAAACATTCATCGTCTCAAAGCTGGACTTCTGAAGAACCTCTCTGAACTTAGCTAGCTTTGTCTTTAGATGACACTCCATTGCCTGATCACATTTGATGCCTTTCCAGCTCACTGAGACCTGACAGAGCTTACATTCCATTAACATAGTCTTCAAGAACCATGGGTCATATGCACATCATGAAGAGGCATCAGACCAAAAAAAAAAAGTCATACAGAGGAGGAAGTGAAGGAAATGGGCAGGTTTGCAACTGGGGCTCAAAGATAGATTTAGGGACTTTCCTGAGGAGGAGGGCACTTGGTGGTCTGAGGCAGAAAAGACTTGTCTTCCAAAGAATGATAAGAGTAGAGCCATGGATACCATATCAGGGGTAGGAAAGGAAGAAGGGTAAGAGTAGTTGGTAGTTCTTTTCTCTGGGATAATGAGGCCAGTGTTTATTGATCTGATAGTAATAATAGAAATCCTTTGTCTTCCTCCAGTATTGAAGACAGAGCTCTCTCATAAGACTCTTCCAAGATTTGCCAAAATAGATGACAACTACCCACTCCTGGTGATTCATAGGAGGCACAAACGAGACTGTTAGAGGGAATCTCAAAAGTATTGTCAATGATCACCAAGTCTTGGGCAAGAAACTAAAGACGGCAGGGGCACAGGTTGTGTTTTTTTCACAGATATAAAAGAGAAAAAAATAATTTGGGAAGTGAAAAGGTGGACAAGAAGAAGATTTGGATTTCTAGACCGCGGCTTAAAATATAGGTTTGACAGATTCCTGGCCAGAGATGAAGTACATCTAACTAAGGGTAATAAGAATGTACTTTCTTGGGTACTTGCAAATTTAATCAAAAAAGCTATAGCAGGGAGAGAGAAAACTGCCTCTGTATATGCCCAAAGTCAGATATTATTAAGAGTAGCTACAGAGAAGGCAGCTGAAGCATCTACAAGTTCAAGGAAACAAAATCCAAGAAAAGGCAAGAATAAAGCCCATGACCTTGAATGTCTATATACAAATATCTAAAGTTTAGGCAATAAACAGGAACTAAAAGTCTTAATACAAAGGAGCAAATGTGACTTCAATAGTATGTATCACTGAGACTTGGTGGGATGAAGCTCATGGCTGTATTCTGGTTCTAGATAAGTATACCTTATTTGAAAGAAACTGGAAATAAGAGGGGTAGGGAGGAAGGGGAGGAATAGCATTGTGTTATAAAGAAACTCTATACATGTGAGGAAACCCAGGAACCAGGGAAGGGTGAAAGTAAATATTTGTGTCAAGGTCAATAGAAGGAGAAACAGAAGTGGTTTTTGTCATTGGAGTATACTACAGACCACGTGGACAGAAAGAGGAAATAAATAATGAATTCTGGGAACAGATCATAAGCCTAGCACAGAGGCCTGGTTAAATAGTAAGAAAGAACTTCAGTTATCCAAAAATCTGCTGGGGCGCTCTCTCTCTCTCTCTCTCTCTCTCTCTCTCTCTCTCTCTCTCTCTCTCTCTCTCTCATAACTTTTGCTAAAGCAATAATTTTGTCCCTCAAAAGGTGGAGGAACCAAAAAGAGATAAATTCTATTTTGTATCTGGTTCTCACTAACAAGGAGAAATTGGTTTCTGGGGTGGAAACTATGGGAACCTTTGGTGGAGGAAATGACCACTCCCTTCTAGAGTTTTTGATAGAGGAGGAGAAATCTAGACGATGTGAAGCCTAGATTTTGAGAAAGAAAGGTATTCAAAGGAAAGACAGGCAAAATTTCATGGGTGAAAATATTACAGGAAAAGTCAGCCCAGCAGGTGTGGGAGATGTTCAAGAATAAAATTCTGATGATACACAAGGAAATAATTACAATGAGAAGGAAAAATGAGATTTGTCTGCATTAATGTGGATGCATAGGCAATTCAGCAGTCAACACAGATGATAAAAAGGCATGAACAAAAGATGACATAGATGAAGAATATGAGTGTTTGCAGTCCTATAAAAATAGCATCAGGAATGGCAAAACGGAGAACAAGAGAAAGCTGGCAAGGGAAGCTAATGACAACACAAAGATTTGCTTTAGCTATCTGAGGAGGAAGCAGAAGATCTGAGAAGGGCTAGGGCCTTCTCTTGGGATGGTTGAGACAATTACTTACAAGAGAGGGAAGGCATCACTCCTTCATTTATATGGTGCTTCTGTTTTCTCTGGGGAGGGAAATGACAACAGAACAAAATGTCCATCAGAGTGTTGATGCCTGGAGCAAGGAGATGGGAAGAGAGCACCCAGCTGCCCTGGATGATTTCAAGTCACTTGACCCAAATGAATTACACCCTTGGGTTCTGAAAGAATCGGCAGCTGTGATTATTTTTTAGATCTCAGTGGTTTCTGAAAGATCAGAAGAAACAAGAGAGGTACCACAAGACTAGAAAAAAGCAGATTTCCCAATTTTCAAAAAAGAGAACAGAGTCTGCAGACTACAGGCCAATAAGCTTGATGTCAATCCTTGAGGAAGTTCTAGAACAGATCATTAAAGAGATGGTTGGCAAATGTATAGAAAGGAAAGTGATAATTGCAAAGAGCCAACATGGCTTCATCAAGAACAGATCATGCCACACTAACCCCATTTCCTTTTTTGCACAGGAGTACTAAACTGGTAGATGAGGAAAGTGCTATGAATATGATTTACCTAGATTTTAGCAAAACTTTTTTTTTTACAGTATCTCAAAATATCCTTGTAAAGGAGATGGAGACATATGGATCAAACAAAAAATGCAGTTAAATAGATTCAGAATTAGTTAGATGGGTAGTCTAAAAGAGAAGCTTGAAATGGTTCCCTGTCGATGGTCCACTGGAGTACCACAGAGATCTATATACTTGGCCCTGGGCTGTTGAACATTTTTATCAAGGACTTGGACAAACTATAGATGGCATGCTCACCACATTGGCACATGACACAAAGCTGAGAGGAACAGAGAACAAACTAGACAGTATTTGGGATTCAAAAGGACCTTGACAGACTGGAGCATCTAATCAGATGAAATTCAGCAGAGATCATTATAAAGTCTGAACTTGAGTCCAAAAAAAATATCAACTTCCCAAGTCCAAGATGGGGGAAACATGGGGAGGCAGCAATTCTGAAGATGATCTAGGGCTTTGGGTGGACCACATGTGCTACATGAGTCAGCAGGGTGGTGGGGCAGCCAGTAGAGCTCCTCTTGGGCTGCATTAAGAGAGGTACAGCTTCCAGGAACAAGGTAGAACAGAGTCCTTGTCTGCAGCACTGTGTTCAGTGCTGGGCACTGAAGTTTAAGAGGGATATTGAATTTGAGAGGCAGAGTAGTGTGGTAGATGGAATGCTGGACTTGGAGCCAGAAAGATCTGTGTTCAAAGAGCCTCAGACAGTTATTGTCTGTGTGACTCTAGGCAAGTCACTTAACTTTTCTATGCCTCAGTTTCCTCATCTGTAAGAGGAGAAGGTTTGATGGCCTTCTAAGTTACCCTCTAGCTCTAAATCCATGCTCTTATGATACTTTAAGCTGAGGAGTGTCCAGAGAAGGGCAGCTGGCATTATGAAGGACCTCGAGTCCACATCGTACAAGCTCTGGTTGAAGAAACAGGGCATATTGAGCTTGGAGAAGACTCAGGGGACCCATAATTGTCATGTCAAGAGCCATTGCTCTTTCCTACTATGGCATCCATACTATGGACACCCTTCTCTACTGAAGGGCAGGCCAAGCATTATGTAGTGGGAGGGTTATATAAAGGCTTAAAAAAATATTCAGAGCTTTGTACGTGTTAGACATTTGTACAATGCCTTGTCTTTCAGTGCCTGACCCTGCCTAGCACTGTCAGGCTTCATGAGCACTTAAATCGCTGTGATTTCTAAAATGTAGTAAATTAACTGTGAGCTATTTCAAGTTTGGTATTTCTGTTGCAGCTGAAGTCACAGTATATGAGCTGAGGGTGGAAAAGCTGAATGCATGGTTAATACCCTCAATCAGCCATATTTACTTACTACTTTGATAGCATGTCTGAGGTCTGCACCATTGACACGGAGCCGTTTCAAGCTTCTCTGTCTAACTAATTCTGAATACATCTGACTGCATTTTTGTTTAATCCATGTCTCCATCTCCTCAACAAGAATATTGTGAGATACCTTAATGAAAGTTTTGCTAAATCTAGGTAAACCACATGTTTCATGTTGATTATTAATCCTATCTCTTGGCCAGCAAGTATTGAATATTTTGAAATCTATGGTTTCTTTTCTTTGTGTTTTGGTGCAGTTGACTAAGACAGCAGGAGTTGCTTCTAACCTATCTTGACTTTTGCTTATTTTAGCTTTCCTTAGTTGGATTCCTTCTTCTGGACAAAGAGGAGACATAATATTTCTATTTGCTTTTGCGCCACCTGAGATCAGGGAACACCCTATCCCTCATTGGCTCTCTTTATGTGCCTTTGAATGTTTGATCAATTCTTGCTCTGACTTACATGGTTTATTTGTCTTCCATTCCCTTGATTCCTTCTTGTTTTTTTCATCTTTGTTGAACATTACTTACCAATAATTGCGTCAGCTAGTTACGGTTTGGGTTGATTTTTTTTTTTTGGCATGAGGTCATGTTTCTGCATTTCCTTCAGATCTTTCCCAGACTTGCTCAGTTCCAAGAATCCAATGTTACAAGTTTCCTTGTACATATTGTAAATCTCTTTCCCTGTTGGGGTGTTTGACCCACTTCAGTGGTTTTTAAGTACTTTCTCATTATTGAAAACAACGACAACAAATCTCTTTGAAGAAATCGGTTTTTTTCAGTACTGATAATTGTGGTTTCCTAATTGCCTTTTCAGTTTTGAAAATCAGTCTTTCATTTGAATCTTCATTTCAGAACTCTAAACTTTTAAATCTGTAATAGGATTTTGTTTCGGTGGCTAATATATTTCTTTTAAAACCCTTGAAAGTATAAATAAATTATAACCTTTCTGTATTATCCAAGGCTGCTGGCTCTCCAACAATTGTGAGAAGTTGGAGGGGTCATTTATCCATTTTTGTCTTTTGGAGATAAACTTAGGAGTTTTCTCTTTGATTAAGTTGAGAGCTCATTTCCTTCTTATTTGGTTTGTGGTGATAATAAGTGGCCTCTGAGGTCCCTTGCAGCTCTGTGATTCTGTGCTGGGGATTTGTTTTGTGACTGTCTCCATGTTAACTGGTGGAACTTTAAATTTTTATCTTTCCCCCTTGGAGTGCCTGACCCACTTAAGCCATTTTTTAAAACAACTTTTTCATTCACACATTCTTGTTTAATTGACCTAAACTTATGCATCTCAGTAAGTTACAGTAGATACTTTTATTTTAGAATTTATTTCTGGTTGTGAGTGAATGAGTAGAAAAAGGCATTTATTAAATGTTAACTATGTGCAAAGCACTGGCTTAGGGATAGCTCTTAGTAGCATTCTAATGAAGGAAACAATACATATTGAAGTTTTCATCTGGTCCCATGGTCTTTAGAGTGCATGACTTTTCTTTGTCATTTACACTGATAGAAGCTTATGGTTCTGATGATGAACCATTTGATAGTACCAAGGACTTTGGGGGTGAAAACTTTGGGTCTTCAGGAGCTGTGTCTGTACCACTGCAGACACCCTGCCTTTGCAGGGGAGGGGGTTGCTTTTGGGGATGATGCTGCAGAGCTGATGGTCTTGGGATTCCCTGCCCATTGGTGGCAGTTGGTGTTGGTGGTAGTGAGGAAGGTGGGTCCCTTCTCCATAGATCATTGTCCCCTCGACAATGGTGGATGGGGCCTGGACTAGAAGCAGGGGTAGTGGGCTTGGGAGCACTGCTCTTCCCTGTATTCTTGGTTGGGTTCAGGGTCTTGGCCTGTCTCCATCATTGTCTGACAGAGAGGTGGTGGGTTTGACTTGTCTGGAATAGGCTGCCTCCTCTCTCTCCTCCAGGGTACTTTTTTGCTCCAACTAGGCTGGTCCAGTGAGTAGTCATTGGCTGCCAGGTGGTGGGAATGGTCCTGGGATAGTTATGTGAATTTAACTAATGTCGCGTCCATATTCTACATACTCTAGAAATTAGATTACTTTCTCAGGAAGAAATAGGACTCTTTCCATGACCACAGTGACTCTCATGGTGGGGTAAAGGACTAAACCAGTCAGTCCTGAGGCAGATCTATTTGTATATCTCTGAGAGATCTAAAAATCCCTTTTGGCTTTTATTCAGTTAATAGGTTAATTGAAACTCACTGCTTCTGTTAAAGGGCTGTTAGTTACAAGTGTAATGGGCTGGCATCAGCCCAGCTGCTTCTTCCTTTGGGTGAGAACCTCAGGGCACTTGGCTGTCGACCCTCCCTTCGTTCTACCTCCCAAGTTCTTATACCAATAGTCTTTATCTAGGGATGTGGGGTTTGTATTTGCACCAGATTGTCCAGCTGACTCCAACCCACTGCTTCGCCACGTCCATTTATTCCTTCCCTTTCATAAATCTCATTTAAGAGCTTTACCAAGGTCATCATCCCTTTTGGAAAGTGTTTCATGTGGGAACAAGGTTAGAGATAAAGAGCTGGAACGATCTCAGGAGTGATCTAGTCCACCCCTTCCACAGATGAGGAAACTTAGGTCAGGTTACTTGCCTGTTAAGTTAATATAAAATCTTGATCGAGCACAGGGCATATCACAGAGCCCAGGTCAGCGCTGCTACAACATCTCTAAGGGTGATGGACAAAATCCTGCAGGGTCACTTCTTAGCTCACATCCCAGTTGGAGTGATTTCTGGGATTCTGCTGCTGGATGCAGGAGTGCAGAACGCCTGGTACCACTCCCCAGAGCCGTGCACGCTGAGGCGAGTGGCAGGTGGCTGGAGAGGATTTTATTTTCCCTAGCTCTCTTAGCTGTCCGTCAGTCTTCTGTCTCCCTGAAGATTGAGTGTATGCATCCTTCTGTATTTGGGTCCCCCAAACTCCCAGATAGCAGCGTCTCCACCAGAGTCTCCCTGAAGGCATGCAGAGACCCTTCTTCAATGGCTGATCTTTCCCCCATCTCTGGGTTCCCTCTTTCCAGAGTCCAGCCCATGCCATGGGGATGCTCTCTCTGGGCATGAATGCCCCCAGTTGGGTGGAACCCCACGTGGACCTGCCCGTAGAGAGCTTTAATCCTCCGAATGCTAGATTTTAATCGGTTTATTCTTCAGCACAGCCAACTTCACAAGGGCTTATTCATTCAGTGAGGCCCAATGAAGTGCCTCGGGGAAAGAGGGGATTTCTCCATGAATAAAGGACAAAGACACAGCCTGCACAGCATTGCCCTGCAAAACTAATCATCACCCAGTCTTAATGTCTCAAGATCCCCATTGTCCCATCCAGTGAATGCCTCAGACTGAAATGGGGTGCCTGGTGGCGATCAGAGCTAGCACTTGAGGTGACTGCTATGTGCAGGGACATGGTGTAAGGCTGGAGAGCCAACCTCCAAGACGGGGCGATCTGGATTCAAATCCTGCTTGTGACTCATACTGGCTCTGTGATCATGGGTGAGGTGCTTAATTCCTCATGGTGGTTGAAAAGAAAAGTGCCAACCTGCTTTAGTGGAGAGAATTTCCTCACCTGGAAGTTCATTATATAAACAAAATCAAAGGCCAATTCCCTCTTCCTGCACAGAACGCTATGACAGTAAATATCCAATGAACCAATCAATGGCAGGTGGGGGTGTGACTTGTTCTATGTAGGAGGTGTGGATGTGAAGTAGAGACCAATTCTACAAGTAACACGATAGTCAGACCGCCTTACTTATTACGTAATAAGTAATAATTCATTCACACCTCATTCTTCCAAAGGTCTCTGTTTTCATTGATGTGAGCACTTCTTCCACAGAATCATGGGAATTGGACAGGATCTCAGAGATCCAACCCCTTTGTTTACAAATGGGGAAACTGAGGCCCAGAGAGGTTATGATTTCCCCAAGTTTATACAGGTAGTATGTAGCAGAGCAGGATTTGAAACTGGGTCCTGAGTCCAACTCCAGTGTTCTCTCCACATCACACTCTCTTAGTAGATCCTTTCATGATCCTCCAGGCTTTGGGTGATCTGCCCCTTTGACTGGGCTGGTTTTCAGTTGCCTTTCTGCTAGTGTGTGTGTGTGTGTATGTGTGTGTGTGTGTGTGTGTGTGTGTGTGTGTGTCTAGATTTGTGATCTCCTTAGTACAGGGCACTGCCAATGAAGCAACATCCCTTTAGCAGGGCAGGTCCTCCAGTCTGAGAGCTTCCTGGGGCCCTAAGGGACAACCTCTGAGGTTCCTTCGTGCTTGACTTCTGAGACCCCAAGTCAGTATGTATAGAGACAGAATTTGAACCCAGATTGTCCTAACCCCGAGGTCAAATCTCTCTCCATGACCTCACCTCTTGAGGGCATTAAAAAAGTAAAAATCATTGCTTTGGGCGTCCCTTATGATACTGGGAATACGGAAATCTGCCTGGGGGAGGGAGAGCTGCCTTGTGTCAACTGAATCTCAGAATGTGCCCCTTCCCTCTAGGGCAGCTGCTGGACTAGGAGATGTAATTTGTCTGTCACGCTTTATTTCACAGATGTATTGAGAATTACACGGGAGCCCGGTGCGAAGAGGTTTTCCTTCCTAGTACCAAGGCCCAAAGCGAGAGTGAGCTGTTCGCAGCTTTCTTGACTGTAGCGCTGCTCCTAGGCATACTGACCCTCGGGGCCGTCTACTTCCTTTGCAGGTAAAGCTCGCTTCTGCTTCTGGGGGGTGAGAATGGGATCCCGTGTTCATCCAGATGTCAAAACTGATCTCTCCCCTTGTGCAAGGAAATGGAATGATGCCGTGCGTTGGCTATGCCCCACACCCCGTCCTCCTCTCTTCAAGTGTTCTGTTATTTCAATTGGTTTTTTTTTAAAGGCTCTAAAAGTGATGAGGGTCATTGGGAAGCTCTGTTACCCTGGGTTCTTTCTGTGGTCAGTGAATCCCATGCCATTCATTCAGCTACCCGGACAGCTCAGCCCCAGGGGAAATCCCCAGACTGAGCGGATTCACGTGTGTGTGTGTGTGTGTGTGTGTGTGTGTGTGTGTGTGTGTGATGCTTGAAAGAATGAAAACAAAACTCATCTTGCTAACCTCAGACCATGTTCCCATCCCTGGCAAGTTACATGATACTTTCAGAATTTAAGCATGAATTGCTAATATTCATGGTCAAAATAATTTTAAGAGTAGACCCAAAGATTATAGCAAATTTATTTACATAGAATAAAACTATGCACAAAAATTAGAATCAGATCTTCCCTTTTTAGTGTTTTCTTGAAATAATAACTAGCGTTTGTATAGTACTTTACAATTTGCAAAGCGCTTTACAGATGCTATCTCATTTGACCCTCACAACAATCTTGGGAGTCAGGTGTTATTATCATTCCCATTTTATAGATGAAGAAACTGAGACAGCAGAGGTTAAGTGACTTGTCCAAAGTGTTAGAGGAACCATTTGAACTCAGGTTTTCAGATCCAGCACTCTATCCACTGTACACATAAATACTATAAAATATCTGGGTATGGAAAAGTAAATTGTTTTTTTAATTCATGAGTATTAGCAATCTAATGTAGTAAAAGAGTTTAGGACTTGGACTTAGACTGGGGTTCAAGTCCCAACCAGCTCCATTGCTTATTAGCTTTGTGACCCCTAGAAAATTCACCTCTCCCTTCTCAGCCTCAGTTTCCTAATCTGTAAGATGAGGCTGATACTTGTATGACCTTCCTCATCACTTTCATTTGTGGGTGAAAATCAAAAGAGAAAATTCGTGTGAGAGTGTTAAGCAGTGTACAGCTTCATTCAAATGGAAGCTCCCTGAGGGCAGGGACTGTATCTTGTTTACCTTGGCATCTAAACCAATATCTCACCAGTGAAGAGCCTTGGGTCCTCAATAAAATGATTTGAATGAACCAATAACCATCATCTAAAATGTATTCTATGCCCTCATTCGCTAAATACCTAAGAAAAAAACTCAATCCAGAAAGAGTTTCCACTTTGAGTTTATGTTCTAGGAATGAAAGACACCCTCTAAGGATACCTGCATCTTGTGAAAAAAATAACAAGAGGATTAACTAGCAGCAGTGAATGGCCGGCCTTTAGACCATGGGAGGACATAGTTTACTACTGATGGCTCTTTAAAATATATGACTACAGACATTTCTTCATCAAATATTTAAGCCATTGTGTTGTGTTTGTCATGATTTTATCTCATCTTCTGGACTTCTGAGAGAATATCTTTATGCAGTAGGATGTTTTAAGAGTTCAACTTACTCCCTGACTTGAAACATTTGAAAAGAAGATATTAGAGCTCATATATTATTATTCTTTGTTCTTTGACTAAAGGAAAGAATGGAGAGATATGGGATTGGGTACATATGGGATTAGTTGAATAAACGGACTTGATGGTGCTGGTTAATGGAATGATGTCAACTTGGAAGCAGTCTCTAATGGAAGACCTTGGCCCTGTTCTGTTCCACATCTTTGTTAGTGAGCTTGAGGAAAATGTAGCATGGCATCCTTATCAAGTCATAGAGAAATAGCTAAAACATCAGATGATAGAATCAGGGTCCAAAGAGATCCCAAAGGTCTAGAACCATAGGCAGGTATAATAAGAAAAATTTAATACAGATAAAAGTAAAATTGTGCATTCAAAAATCAGTTGCTTAAGTCTAAGGCCATGGGATCATTGATTCAGATCTTAAAGGTTATCCAGTCCAGCCCCCTCATCTCACAGATAAAGGGAGATGGAGTCACAGGGTAAATTGGAGAGCTGAGATTTGAACCCAGGTCCTCTGATTTAAAACCCTGTGTTTTTTTTTCAGGGTACCATGAGACATGGCTAGATGACAAGCTCACTGTGAATATGTGTCATGGTAACCTGAGAAGCTAATGTAATTATAAACAGCAGTTTCATTGATAGAAGCCTCACAACCAGAAGAAGGGAAATGATAACGCCATTGTCCTTGGCCCTGATCAGCCAACATCTGCCATATTATATTCACTCATGGCTGCCTCATTATAGGAAAGCCCTATAAGTATGTTCAGAGGAGAAGGCCCAACATAATGAAGGCAAAACTCTGTTAAAGGATCTGTCTGCTTAGCCTAGAGGAGAAGAGACTTTGGGAATCATGATTCATAGATCTAGAACTGGAAGTGGCCACATCCAACTCCCTCATCTTACAGATGAGGAAACTGAGGTTAAATGACTTCCAAGGTCACACAGGAAGTAAATGTTCAAGGCATGAGCCCTGTCTTCATACCCTCAGACAGGCTAAGGTACCTGAAGGTTCAGGGGTCAACCTTAAAAAAAAATACTTCCTGGCACTTATTACCAAAATGGAATGGGTTGCCATGGGTAGAGGGAGAATATGGAATGTTGAGTGCCTGTCACTGGAAATATTTAAGTGGAAGCTGGATGGCTTTTTGCCAGGGATGACTCCTGAGGTCCCTTCCAGTTTCTGAGGTTCTATGATTCCAAAAGTCTTGTATGTTAATAAAAAATTCCTCATGAATCTCCCTGTTCATTTATTGGGAAGACAATAGTAGCACCCCTTACAGGTGTTCAATAGGAAACATCCCAGCTGTTATCAAGGGGATTTTAAGGTAACCTAATATTTACATATTCAAACAGTGATTAGAATGTTTACATTCTTGGTGCTTTGGCGTTACTCTGTCTCCTTTCATTTGGAACCTTTCCCAACCCATTCTTCATGGTCAGGAGGCTTGTGTGGTCTGGACCAGGACTTTTTTGAAAGTCTCCAAGTCATCCACTTAGAGGTATAAGGCATAGTCAAGTTAGAAGAAAAATGAAAGATGGGGGAGGGGGAGAAAAAGCATGGGTAGAAGGGGAATCGAAGAGGAAACACATGTGAAAATAAAGTTAAAAACCCCGTACTTGCATTATTCTCTAAAGCTAGGATGTTGTGTCCCATTTCTGCCCATTTTCAGGCCCACCCTCCCTAACTCTAGAATCAAACAGAGCCTCAGAAGCCATCTGTTAAACCCATATGTGACAAAGGATCTTCTCTGAGTTCTGCTGGAAGACTTTGTGTGAGGGGGTGTTCACTCTACCTTAGACAGCTCTGACCATAATCTCTCTTTGTTGTTACTGTCGTTCAGTCATTTTTCAGTCATGTCCGATTCTTTATGACCCCATTGGGGTTTTCTTGGCAAAGATACTGGAGTGCTTTGTCATTTCCTCTCCAGCTCATCTCATCTTACAGATGAGGAAACTGAGGCAAACAGGGTTAAGTGACTGGCCCAGAGTCACACAGCTAGTAAGTGAAACCAGATTTGAACTTGGGAAGATGAGTCTTCCTGACTCTAGGCCAGATATTCTATCCACTGTGGCATCTAGCTGCCCCAAATCTTTCTTCACCTTAAGCATAAGTCTGCCTTTCTGTAACTTCTCCCCATTGTACTTGGTTCTGCCTTTAACCCCTCTTCCATATGGCAGCCCTTTGAAAGCGCCTCCATCATCATCTCCTTTGACAAGTTTTCTGTTTTCCAGCTGCTTTCCCCAGTTCCTTAAACTGCTTCCCATATGACATGGTGGTCAGTCCTCTCACCAATCTGGTTTCCTTCTTTTGGAAACTCTTTATGTCCCTCCTAAACTATAGTATCTAGAATGAAGCGCACTATAGGCAGTATAATTAGATGGGTAGAATACGGAAATACCCTAGACGTAGAATACATTTTCAAATGCCTGGCTGAAACCTATGGTTTTCATGATATTGTGAACAGAATGGAGAAATAGAGTCTAAATGGCACTTCTGTAAGATAGGTTCAAAAATGGTAGCATGTCCGTATCCCAAAGTAGCCATGAGTGGGTTGATGTCAACTCAGAGGTCCCTAATGAAGTTCTCCAAGGATCTTTCTCAGAATTGTGCTGTTCTAAATGATTCTGATGGAGTCACAGATCTGTCCTGAGGGTAGGGGCTGTTTTGTTTTGTCCTTGTATCTCTAGGACTAAAACAGTATCTTGTAGTAGGTGTTTGATAAGTAATTATTGAATGAATGCATAGATGAATGAATATGAGGAACTGAGGAAGATGTCAGGGTCATGAACCTGGATGACTAGGACCATGGCGGTGCTTTCAACACGGATAGGAAAGTTAGGAAGAGCTTAAGTTTAGAAAGAATGAGACTTTGTTTTCCTATTTGGCATATACTGAGTTGATTTGCCAATGGAACATCCAAGTGAAAATGACCACCAGGCAGCTGGTGATGTGGACCTCAAGAGGGAGATCCAGAGCCTAGAAATGATTGTTGATGGAAACTGATAACGATCATCAATAGAAAAGATATGGATTATCTTCCTATCTCCTTATTACCAGGCATAGGATATCAAACTTAGTAAAGTTCGATATGCTTATTAACTTGTGCTTATTCAGTATAACTTATTAAAGGTGCTTATTAAATATGTATTGAAGAAGCTAATGAATCAGGGTAAAAAAAAGGGCACTCAGGGATTTTTAAAATAGCAAAAACACCCCCCTCTTGGATGGAATTTTTCCATTTGTCTGCCTTATGCCTGTGGAGAAATGAGACCATTGGCTAGAATCTATTTGGAGATGCTTACTAAAGGCTAACTACAAAAATGTTGAGGCACACGTGAGATTCTGAGGAATGTTTTGTCATGCGTAGGGCAAGAAGAGGCAGATAGTAGATGTGTAAGGGCATTTCTCTGGATAGAGAAGGACTAACAGTATTTTCCTCCGAGGATGAGTGCTAGGACACTTCTAAATGACCAGGAAGAGGGCGTGCATCGTGACAGGAAGCAACAGGCTAAGAATGAGGGCACCAAATAGGAGTGCGTTTCACTGTGGCTAAGTCCAGTGGCCCCAGGCACCTGCCCCATCGCTTTTCTCCATCCACTCTTCTCCTCTACTCTAAAGTTCTAGGACTTGGCTTTCTGGTGCCCTCTTCTGTTTTCTAGCTGTCATTACTTGTCCTTTCTGAACCCCTACCTCCATCCTCACAAGAAAGAACGCAGACCAGCCAGGTGACTCTGGGCCAGGCCTACGAAGGGCTGATCTACACTGGGCAATGGAGCTTCTTCATGGGAGGTTCCTTTTATCAATGAAAGGACAGGTCAAGTTCAAAAGAAAGGAGCGGGTCAGGTGAGGGGTGCCCCCCGAGTACTCCAGGCAAACATACAAGGCGCGTCTGACAAATCAAAGGGCAAGGTTTCTAGAGGTGATCCCAATGCGTCCTCCCCTCACGTGCTCACTTAGCCTGGTCAAACTGACCCCTGTCCTTGGAGGTCTCATCCTTGCACTCCGAGGAAAAGACCTAGAAAAAGAGTTAGAGAAGCAAAAGCTGGTTTCTTCTGGGCAAGGCTCTGCTTGGGCCGGCAGCAACATGTAGTTTGGAGGGAGCGCTATATTTGGACCTGAGTTCAAATCCTGATTCCAATACTTAGGAGCTGTGTGACTGTGGACATGTCACTTTTCTTAAGTCTCAGGTTCCTCATCTCTAAAATGGGCATAAGAACACCTATAGACTCTCCCCCACAGGACTGTAGTAAAGATCAAATGAAATAACTTATATAAAATGCTTTGTAAAAACAAAAGCACAGCTGCTGTTATCATCATTTAGCTTGTTCTCAGAGTGAACCAAACCAATCATATCTAGGCTAGACATGAGATGCTTCACTGGTTTCTGGCCATTGGATTTCTGTTGAGCAAAGATGCAGATGTCTCCGTCAGTGGGCTTCTCCATCCGGTAGCTTTAACAATGAGGCCTCCAGGCTTTGAGGAAATCCCTCCTCCTTATTCCCAAGCAAACTGGCCGTCCAGGGTTAGGGCACCATGTAAGGTTGTAGAGAGATAAAGATATTTGGGGAGAGGGAAGGGGGGAAAGAGCCAAGCTATTCTTAAGTGGCATCAAGGCATAAGAATTCCAAGGAATCCAGACCCATGAAAAGGATAAGATTCAAGACAGATTGCAAAGGATAGGGACACAGGGCGTGTCTCTGGGTAGAAAGGTGAGAACTGCCTTTCTCTGGGGATCCAATCCCTCATGCCCTCATATCACCATCCTAGAATGTTCACCAGATTCCAGATTTGAATCTTAAAAGAGATAGGTGACCCTGGGCAAGTCACTTAACCCCAATTGCCTACAGAGAGAGAGAGAGAGAGAGAGAGAGAGAGAGAGAGGATGAAGAGAAATATTAGAGCAAGGTAATTTCATAAATTCACTACAATGGGATGGTTCTAGTCTGGAACTTATCTTGCCCCTAAACCCCCCAGTACCCCAGTCATCCCAGTCATTTGTAACTCTGGAGCCATATCTGACTTTTCTTTTTCCTCTCATCCAGAATTTCTAGTGAGTTGCCAGATCATATGGTTTCTACCGAGGGGTTTGTGGTTAAATGCTTTTTAACAACTGGCTCTCTGGGGGGGAAAAAAAACCTCATGTACGACACTTTCAAGTTTAATCAGAATTATTATTTTCTCCTTCACTTTCTTAAGTCTAGATGATTAACAAATAAATCAATTAAGCCATGATTTGAAGCATTTGTTGTTTTCTGAGGTGTGAGTGTTCATCATGAAAGTTTACCCTAACAAGCTCTCATGAGCCTGTATGAGCTGACTCCACCGATATTCTTCTTTCCATCTCTTCAATCTGCCCCCTCTTCTTTCCACTCCCACTGCCACCCTCTTCGTTGGCACACTGAAAAAAATACTGGTTTGGACCTCCGAGGACCGGCCTTCCGTCTTCCCTCTGTTGTTCGCTACCTGGGTGGCATTGGGCAATTCTCTTAACTAACTGTTGGCCTCAGTTTCTTCATCTGTAAAATGAGGTGCCCGGCCTCACTGGCCTCTGAGATGACTTCTAGGTAGAGAGCTCTTCTCCTGTGGACCTGGTCAAGAGCCACCCATTTATCTAAATATTTTCAATCTGGGCCCACCTGTGCTGGTGAATACTAAGTTATAATAATAGAATATTTCTATCTATGATTTTCTATCTCTATAAATCTATTTTCCTACATATAATTTCCTCTATAATAATATAACATTTTCTCTAATATTTCTCTCCATCTTACCTCTTTTAAGATTCAAATCTGGGATTTGCTGAACATTCTAGCATGGTGATAGGACAGCATGAGGCATGCCGGAGAAAGGCAATTCTCACCTTTCTACCCAGAAACATGCCCTGTATCCCTGTCCTTTGCAATCTATCTTGAATCTTGTCCTTTTCATGGGTCTGGATCCCTTAGAATTCTTATGGTTTGATGCCACTTAAGAATAGCTTGGCTCTCCCTCCTCCTCCCTCCCCAAATATCTCTATCTCTCTACAACCTTATGTGGTACCATAACCCTGGTTGGCCAGTTTTCTTGGGAATAAGGAGGAAGGATTTTCTCAAAGCCTGGGGGCCCCATTGGTAGAGCTGAGAGGACCCTGGATGACACTTGAGGCATCAGAGGAGCTAGTGCTGGGACCTTAGGAATCATCAAGTCCAACCTCTCTTTTTCCAGATGAATCTTTTATACAGACTGTCCTACAATTTCCTTTTCATCCCATTAATAACTAAATGGCTTAAATAGAGCCTGGGATGGACCTGCTTCTAATGGAATTCTGGTCAATAGCTCATTGTTAAAGTTTCAAGGTTCCAGCGCCTGTAGAGATAACACATTACCTGTTGCTATAGGAAATGTGGGTTTAGGTCCATTTTCATTAACTTAGGGTCATGTTTCTTTGAGCACTCAGACACTGATGGGACATTCACTAAGCCTTCTGCCAATGCTTCTTTATGGTGTGCTGGTGACTCTGAGTTCTTAAAAAAATATTCCAGTGGAATCTATCAACCTGAAATTGTAATGAAAACAGTCAATAAAACAAAATGGAAGTCTTTGATCGGGACAGAGGACTTGCAGCTCACTGGAGTACCCAAGGAAGGGGGCTGGGGATGGCAGAGAGAATGACTAAGTTGCTGGTGGGAGAGGTTGGGTATCACACAGTTTCACCAAATACTGTTTTGTATACCACACAAAAGTCTGTTAAAGAAAGCTTGGGAATCTGGGGAGGAGAGAGTTTGGGAGAGGTACAAAATAATCAGAGGCCAGAATGACATCTGGTCAGGTAGGCGATTCACTGGCCTGGGAACAGAAACTGGTAAGAGTTCTCAGTCAATTGTGTTTGTCAAATCCAGGCCCTGAGAGGCCCACCAAGCTGGAAAGGCTCTAAGTAAGGGCCTGGTGTCATGTCAGTCTGATCCCTGAGGACCAGACCAGGGAAGTGAGAAGGGCTCAGCATCAGAGGCTTGGCTACCAAACGATGGGTTGCTTGGTTGATTTTTTGGCCGTGGTGACTCATGGATGCCATCTTCTAAGGCGGGAGTCCTCAACCATTTTTTGTAACATGGACTCCAAGGCTTTGGCAGTCAGTCTGATGAAGCTGATGGGTCCCCTCTTCTCAGAATAATGTTCTTAAATGTCAAAAGTAAAATACATCAGATTACAAAGTAAATCAATTATATTGAAATACAGTTTTAAAAATATTTTTAAAAAACAAGTTCACTGATCCCTCTTTAAGAAACTCTAGGTTAAGTGGTATAGGCGTTGAGATTAATGTTAGTGGAAAGATGACAAGATCTTAGAAGTAGATGCGTGTAATAAAATCGATTTTAAAACTAATCTATTCAATTCAATAAACATTTATTAAGTGCCTATTGTGTGCCAGGCACTGTGTGCTAAGCACTAGGGATACAAAAAGAGGCAATGGAAAAACAGACCCTGCCTTCAAGGAGCTTGCAGTCTAATGGGGGTGGGGGGAAGCAACATGCAAATAAACGAATATGAAGTCAATTATATAGAGGGTAAATGGAGTTGTAGAGAGAATAAACGAATCGCCGGCAAGTGAATGGTAGGCTGTGTGGTACAGTTGGAAAGACAGCCTCTGCCTCTGGGTTCAAAATCTGCCACTGTCATTACCTGTGTGATCTCACCCACGATGCTTGGGCTCCCCAGGCCTCAGTTTCTTCCTCTGTAAAATGATGGGGTTGACCTAGTGGACCCCTGACGCCCCTTCCGGCTCCAGATCTAGGTTCCTGTAATACAATGAAAAAGCAATTGTCGTTTCTCAAATTCCCCAAAGGGAGGAGCCCCAAAATCTGAAGCAACATAATACAATCTCGTAGAGGAAACAGAGGCATCATTACCAATGTTTGAGGACTCCTATGTGGAGGCTGATGGGTGGCACAGTGGATAGAGTGGTGGGTGTAGAGCAGGGGTGGGGCACCTGCAGCCTTTTGGCTGAAGGGCTGAACTTGAGGACCTAGAGGGCCACACGTGGCCTTGAGGCTGCAGGTTCCCCACTCTTGGTGTAGAGTCAGGAAGACCTGAGTTCAAATCCTTTCTCAGACATTTACTAGCCGTGCGACCCGAGGCAACTCATTTAACCCTCCCCGTGCCTCAATTTTCTCATCTGTAAAAAGAAGAGTTAGGATTCCATTGCCTTTAAGGTCCATTTCAAACCTAAATCTACGGTGCATTTTCAAAATAGTGTCACTCATCCAGCATTTGATGACCGTTTCTTAAACGCCTACAACATAGACAGCGTTGTGCTAGGTGATGGGGACATACCAAGATAGTTAAAACGTAGTTCATTAATCGAGGGCTAGCGCAAGGCACTTGATCATGCTGTAGGGCATACAGAGAAGACAGACACGGAACCTCTGCCTTCGTAGGGCCTATGGTCCAATAACAGTGTCTTCAAGAATGGACAATTTCCCAGTTATCTGTTATTGTGAACTCTTAGCAGCTGGGGAGGAACGTCCCAAAAAATCCAATCTAAACTTTCCCCTCTCATCTCCTTTCTTTTTTTCCCCTTTTCTTTCCGGTCAGGAAAGGCCACCTCCAGAGGGCTAGCTCAGCCCAGTATGACGTTGGCCTGGTAGAGACCAGCAGCATTAATATCTGCAACAGTGAGTAAATTTAAACTTTCTTTGGTTTCCATCTGCATTTACATCTGTCCCTGTGTGGTGCCCGCCGGGAGTATTTGTATTTGTGTTGTCCAGTAAGCAATGAAATCACTCAGACAGGAGTCCCTTCCACACCTTCCGACTCTGTCATTTTATCTGTGGGGAGATTTAGAAATGGGGGAAGGGGTTTTAAAGGCTGCAAAAGTTAAAAGTCTTCAGAGGCTCAAGGACAGATGTGGAATAGTAAAAAAGCCTTCAGGTGAAAAAGAGACACTTTCTACCCCAGAGGCTTAAATGCCTTAATTGAATACCAAGAGACAAAGAACCAGCCTCCAAGGCATCGATTTCCTTTCCATGGTGGTCCTTAGACGCTCATTAACACAAGATTCCCAAAGGAGTATGGGAGGTGAAAAAAAAAAACACTCCAAAGAACTGTTTACAGAAGGCAGAGACTTTTGAGGAAGGAAAAATTTGGCAAAAAGGGAAAACTCTCCAGGTGTGAGATCTTCAGGGTCAGCTCTGAAACTGGCTGAGGTTCTCCTATATGTAATGAGGGTAGTCCCCCTAACTCTGTTCCCAGTCCTAAGCAGCAGCCAGAGATGAGAGATGGACACAGAGCTCTCAGAAGGCTAAGTAGGGTCTTCCAGCTTCTGCATCTCACTCCTGTGGTCCTTTGGGTCTCTGCCCATCCTTTCCTGGTCTTTGTGGAGGATGCCCCTGGTGTCAGGAAGCGATTTGTAATTTCTATTTTGGCTATGGCCCTCCATTGATAGAAAGGTGATATCAACACATGGCTTTATAATTAGCTGAAGAAATTCATCATCTCCAACCTTCTGACGACGAGCCTATCTCAAATTAGTTAAGATAGGACCAAAAAGAAAAACAAAACCACTTATAGATTGAGGTTCTTCTTACCTGATATTGTCTGTTGACGTAGCCTTTGTGGCTTTCTATACAGTGATGAGGTTTTAGAGGAGATTTTTAGTGGAGGGTTTACAGGGTGTCCCAAAAATCTGAACGTAGTTTTAAGCTACTAAAGCCTTAAACTGCACTCAGACTTTTGGCACACCTTTTGGCCCGCTTCACCCCATCCCATCACATTCAAATCCTACGGAATTGACTGCAACCCTACGCACTGAACTGTTGGTTTTGTTTTTAAACAAAGCTGCGAGACCAGGGCTTCGAAAGAATTGACATTTCCTGTTCGGATTGGTTACTTTGCCAAAGGTCTGGCAGCCATCCCTCTTCAGACCCCAGGGTAGTAGAAGGTCTCCTCATTCCAATGATTATGTATTCTAGGATGGGTTTGGCTGGGCCACCTTCTGCGCCTTTGGGTTGTAAGCTTGCCCAAGAAGCTTTCCATCTATTGATTGAAGGCATTTTAACTACAAGGCTTTAGTAACTTTTATGATCCTTTTATAGTTGTTGTAATAAGTCAGTCCGGATTCAATCGTTGACAAGCATGTATTTAGTCCCATGCTAAGGATATTAAGACAGATGGGTGGTGGGGCAGCCAGGTGGACAGGGGATGGAGCTCTGGGCTTAGGAGTTGGGAGGATCTTTGTTAAAATCCACCCTCAGACACTTACTAGCTGTGTGACCCTGGGCAAGTCACTTAACCCTTGCCTGGGTTTCCTCACCTGTAAAAAGGGGATCATATGACTCACTTTCACAGACTTGGCTCTTCTCAGCAATGCAAGGATCTCAGACAACTCCAAAAGACTCATGACAGAAAATGCTGTCCACTATGGAGCCTGAATGCAGATGGGAGCATACTATTTGCTCTTTTTTTCTTCTGTTTTGTTTTGTTTTGTTTCTTCTTTCTTGTGGTTCCTCCCTTTGGTTCTAATTCTTCTTTACAACATGACTAATGTGAAAGTATGTTTAATAGGAATGTATATGTAGAGCCTATATCAGACTGCACGCCATCTTGGGGAGGGGAGAAAATTTAAAACTCAAAAGCTTATGGAAGTGAACATTGAAAACTAAAAATAAATAAATTAATTTTAAAAAGAATTAAAACATTCCCATGAAAGAATAACATAACATAAAATAAAATAAAATAAAATAAAATAAAATAAAATAAAAAGAGAATCATAACACCTACTTTGCAGTATTGTTGTACGGATCAAATGAGGTAATACTTGTAAGTCACTGAACACAGTGCCTGACACATAGTAGGTGCTTAATAAATGCTTATTTCCTTCCTTCCTAAGATGAAAATTACATAGTTCTACTCTCAAGGAGATTATATTCTACTGGGGGAAAGATACAACAATTATGGGGAAAGGGAATGAAACCTTAGACTTGGAGTCAGGAAGAGGAAGAACTGCATTCAAATCCAGCCTCATATTTAATTAGCTGTGTGACCCTCAGCGAATCACTCAACCTCTCTCTGCCTCAACTTCCTCATCTGTAAAATGGGGATAATAATAGTCTCTGCCTCCTAGGATTGTTGCGAGGATGACATGAGATTGTATGTGTAAAGCACTCTGCAAACATAGTGACTCCCCTAGCTGTATACACGTAGCTAGGCCATGAACTCACTCTCCCAGAGCAAGACTGGATAAATCTGCAGCTTAGATTCCAGGGTCTCTCTCTCTAATGCCATCAAGTCGTCCTGATTCCAGGCCCAGCACCCTGTCTCCTGGGCCTAAGTAGGAGTCCACAAGTAAGAGAAAGGGAGAGAAAGAACGATTTGAGAGGCAAAGAAAACACCTTTGATCAATAAAATGTTCCTTTCCCTAGAACATGGAGAGAACTGAAGACACGCCAGCCAAGTGAACCAAGGTATTACATCCGAGCTGCAGGGGAATTAATGAAGCCGTGGAAGGTAGAGGATGTATATGTATTTCTAAAAGCTTTTCTAACCATTTCCTCTTCCTTCATTAAAGGAGCACGTTGCATCAATGTCACCTGATGGGAATACCATACACAAGTGGCCGGGCTTCTCTATCTTTCTTGATCTAACCAGGCATCAGCAGTTAGGGGAGAGGAAGAAGGCTGTTTTTAAATTCTTAAATCACCCGTTAACTCTTTAAAATCACATTGAGATGCAGCTGATGGAAATTTTTATTTCGGTACCTTCCATGAGCGCATCTCCAGCCCTCGATGGAGCGGGTCGTCATGAGTTTCTGCGGCCATCATCATCCTCTTGCAACCAAGCTGGGGAAGAAAAGCTTGGGTACACAGTGGGTACACAGCCATCCTGAGACCTGGACTCAGGGCATTTCAGAACCCAGGGTCCCCGTACTCCTCATTGAGTCATCAGTATAGGACAGGAGAATGATACAGAAAGGAAAGGAGAGGTGTCTTTTTTATAGCAGTCTGCTATGAAGGTCATTCTTTTGTTGTTGTTAGAAAATGTCTTCAGAAATCAAGAAACAGAAAATTTATGACTATCTTGCCATCTGAATTCCATAAAGTTGAAATGTTTGCCCTTTCCAAGGAGGTCATTCTTTTTGACTAAAGGTTTGGGACCCTCTGTGACTCCATGACTTGAGTTGTTCTGCCAAAAGCTGACAAAGTTTTGCCCCACCTTCTTAATAATCTCATCCTTCCAAAAGTGGAGGAAGCAGCAAAGGGAACTGCAGTACTGGACATGATTCTGACCAACAAGAAGGAACCAGCTGCTGGGTTAGAGAGGATGGGAACCTTTTTAGGGAAATTAGAGGAGGAGAGTAAAAGCTTACCTCACATGGACCTTCGATTTAAGGAGAGTAGATTTCAAGGGGTTCAGTCAAAGGATTCCACAGACTAAAATTCTATGGGGAAAGTCAGCCCGGGAATGATGGAATGCAGACACAAATGAACTTCCAAAGACACAAAGAGAAACAATTCCAATGGGGAGGAAAAAAACCTAAAGGCATGCACAGGAGGCAAATGACCAATTTATGTTTTCTAAAATGACATGTACAGAGAAGCATGGGGAGATTTATATGAACTGATGCAAAGTCAATAGAACCAGGAAAAATATATACATGTATGTGTATGTATGCATGCACGTACGCAATATATAGTGCCTACAACCATGTGAATGGAAAGAACAAAACAATCAAAACTAAGTGCTGATGGTCCTATAGAAGAGATATGAGAAGGCTCCTTGCCCTACATCTCTGCAAAAGTGGGGGACTATAGATACAGAATCTTGTATAGAATGCCAGACTTTTTCAACATGTAGTTTAGTTTTGCTAAACTGCTTTTCCCCCTCTTTTTTATTCTTTATTATAAATGATTATAATGGGGGAGGGGCTGAAAAGGGATACAGTGGATAAAGGTAAATGATGTAAAAACAAAAGATATTGATAAAATTTTATTTTTTAAAAAAAGATATACAGAAAAGATCCTGCACAGGGATGATTTTCTGTTGCCTCGTCATGACATGGATGTGACTGTGGGTTCCCAAAGGCTGAGCCAGTGAAGCACAAGATGCAGGAGGCTCTGTTATACTTGAAAGATTTGGAGTATAGACATGTCAAGAGACTCTCTGCATTCCAAGGACCAGCCGAGCTAGGTACATAAAGGTTAATCAGCAGTACATAAGCTACTAGTAAATTTCTTGTTCTTAGCAACTCATGAAATAAAATGGTGCTCAGACCTGCTGTGCCTTTCTGCCTCTTCAGTGGTGGTGACAGTGGTGTAGATGGGAGAAGAGGATCGTAAGAATCACACTACCCTTGGATCAGCTATAACCATTAACTTGACCATTTGTATTCTAAATATGAGATCCAATAACCAGTGAGTGGGCACACTCCTAGGGGAGCTAAGCCGTGTCAATGCTGACATTCTTGTTATAAATGGAACTGGAGGGCAGAAGGAAGATGCAGACAAATGAAGGTTTCTACTTGGAGAGGCAAAGGAAGGAGCTGGTTTTACCTTGTCCCCAAAGGCAAGGTAGAAACATTATTTCATGGGATGCACCACGGGAAGAATTGTGGTTTGTGTAGAGGCTAAGGGGTAGAGACATTCTACAAGCAACTCATTAGGACCATCCAAATTAAATCAATGTATGGCTTTAATATTCAGTGGCCTCTGTGCAAAGACAATATAGGGAAAGACAGTAAAATATCATCACCTCATGGCCAATATGGTGATGAGCCTATATGAATTTGACTAGGCTCATTCTTAGATGATAGATATGTTCTAGTTACTGGAGACAACAGGAAATTCAGGTTTGGTTCTTTGGATGTCCATTTTACATGTGTCATTTTCCCCACTTCAGTTTGGAATTTAGCCAAAAGATCTGGGCAAGGAAGAAAGAGAAACAGATGTGAGTAGAGTGTTTTCTTGGAGTTTGCAGAATAGATGAGGGCACATTTCCCAGAGTGCCTTTGAGCCTGACCTGGGGTGGGTGGGAGGAGGGAGAGGGAATGGGGAACTGAACCAGGCAAGAGAGGTGGAAGGCCAAGTCTAACAGGACAAGAAGAAAGAGGAGAGTGTGATGAGGCAATGGGAGACCAGCAGCAGTTGAGGAGACCTTAGCCAAGGAACTAAAGACAGAAGTGTGAACCATGTCTGGGGCAGGACCTAGACTGCTGTTCTAGCCTGGGCTGAAGACAGTGACCAATGCCTTCTCCTTCCTTTTTCTAGAAGCTTATGGAGCCAACTTGGAATAATCTTACTCTTACTTTCAGATCTCCAGAGGGCCATCATTTTAAGAAGGCAGGGGCTTTAAAAGAAACCTGGGAATTTGGAGAGATAGCCAGATCTTCCTCCATGAAAGGAGGAGGAAGGCAGCTTCTCTTCTTCCTTCCAACCCTCAAACATCTCGACCGTTCAGCCTGCCTCGCTGTCTGGTGTCACCAGATGCCCATACATGCACTTTCTATCCTCACAGCCCCTACCTCTCTCAGTGAGGACGGGGATATGATTTATCATCAATTACCTAAAATCTTCACTGGCTTTTCAATTATTGAAACTTTTTTTTTTCATTCCAAATCTCCATCTTTTATTCATTAAAATAATCCAAGTAACATCATCAGAGATTCTAAGAATGTCTTGAATAGTATTATCTTTTAGATGAGGGATTCTTAACTGAGGGGTTCACAAATTCCCCAAGGGATCCACAGACAGATTTCAGGAGGTAAACTAGGATGGGAAAAAAATACATCTTTATTTGCACTCACCTTTGGTTTCCTTCGTAACCGTAAGTATGTTATGTTATGCATTAAAAATCATTGTCTGAGAAAGTGTCCATAGGCTTCCTCAGACTGTGCCAAAGAACTCTGTCACACGCGCACACACACACGTGCACACACACACACACACAATCTTGACATGCCACATGTTAAAGTTGTTCATTCATCAAGCATTAACCTGCAAAATGATTAGTGATTTAATCAAGCAATCACCTACATTTAAAACAGCCCTCTCATAGATCTCATAAGGTCACAGAATCATAGATGTGGGGTGATAATGGCCCCTAAAGTCATCTCATTTTACAGCCCAGAGAGTTGCATGCCCATGACTGCACAGGCAAACTGCTGGGCTTGCCAACGTAGGGATGTAGATTTACAAGGAACCTCACTTTTCTACAAACCTGAATTTCTACAGCTCTAATTTTTAAATCAGAATTGTCGACAGATATATGATATTATTTTCTGATATGCTATGCTCAGAAGGAAATGCTGGTTAGAAATGTAAGTTATTTTATTGTGGTATCATAAGATGTGGGTTTCTTTTGTTCTGATCCTTCTTTCACAACATGATTGATGTGGAAATATATTTAATAGGATTGTACATGTATAGCCTATATCAGATTTCATGCCATCTTGAGGGTGGGGAGGGAGGAAAATTTGGATCTCAAAATCTTATAAAAATGAATATTTAAAACTAAAAATAAGTAATTGATTATGGAGAAGCCATGGATTTGAATTCCAATTACAGTGTTTACTACCTATGTGACCTTAGGCAAGATATATGATTGCTCCAGGCCTCAGTTTACCTAGATGTAAAATGAGGCTCTTGGGCTCAATGACTTCTAAGTTCTGTTCCAGCTCTGTTTGTGCTCTGAAGTATGTTATAAATATTGTATGAAGAGAAGATACTCACGTCCAATTCATATTAAAGCTACACAAAAAATGCTTTGGAGCTTCCTCCCAGCCACATGAAGAACTGTTCGTCTTTAATACTTGCATTTGTATATATGAGGGAAATGTTTTAGCTGACAAATAAGATGTATGAAAATTTCATATTGTATTTTTAATTATTTTAGGGGTTTCATTGAAGCAGGTCCTGAGCCAATCTACAGTGCTTTAAAAGCAAGAGCCAACTGCTTTTTACCATCTCCTGCTCCTCAAGTGGCCACGTGCTTCCAACTGTTAAAACAAGGCTCACCACAAGGTTTATTTTGGCCAAGGACGTCTGGTGGACACTAAAACCCACAAAAGCTCAGTTTTATCCTTCTGGAAGTTTTCTGTAGGTTTCATGCCTCCTTGCCTTCAGCACTGACCATAGCTTTCTGTGCTGGACCCCTTCCTCATTATGTGTAATGGCCTAAATTCAGCTTTCTGACCTCACTGCACGTTCACGCTAAGACTCTCAAGTGGATTGAGAGGGAGGGGGAGAAAGGAGGCTCCCACCTATCAGTGACCTGGGCCCTAGTGGGCTTGGTCTTTTGGGGGGGGGTGGAAAAAGTCTCATTTGCCACTTCTCTAGCTCATTAGGATTTCCAAATCACTTTGTTTCCAAAGCAGCCCTCAGAAACAGGACATACAGGTGGCCCCATTTGACAGAGGGGAAAGGAGTGACTTGTCCAAGGTCATCCACGGTAAATGGCAAAACCAGGACTCCAAGCCGCCTCTTCTGATTCCGAGATCAAGGCTTTGGTAGTTACTGACAGTACCTTGGGTGATGGCATTATGGGGTTCCTGTCAATTAGTCTATGGTATAAACAGGTAATGAAAAAAGATTCAACCAAGCAGCCTTTGGGAAGAAAACCCACAGGTGAAAAAGGAAGTAGCTGAGTGGATCAGTCTTGATTAAGTGGTGAACAGTCCAACAGTAAGTAAATAGTCCTGCAGAAGAAGTGCAGTCAGCAGTGGGGGAGCCGAGGCTTTACTCCTACAGATGTTATTCAGCTGTGTCCTTGCTGGGCTTTCTTCACATTCTCTATCTGTGGGTAAGGATTTCATTTTGGCTTCTGACTTGGAAAGCAACCTAGGCTTAGGCTAAGCCCAAGCCCAAGGTCCCTGGAGGGGACCTTTGAGACCTTCCAAGTCCAACCCACCTCATTTGGCAGATGAGCCAAAGAGAACAGTCCGTTCATTCGTTATTATGGCCAGGTTCAAGATGAGGCAGAGGGTGAAAATGTAACTAGTCTGAGGTCACATAGAGTTGTTCCTCAAGGCCAAGCCCTCTGACCCAGAGTCCATGGCTCTTACCACCACCTCCCTATTCCTCCTATATCTGTCCACAATTTCTTTACACACAGACATGTAGTGTCTAGTTTTTAGCTGAGGCAGTACTAAGTTACCCCTTTGTTGGTGGTCTTTCTTATCTAAACTGAGGGTGTTTCACAGTTGCAGCCAGCCAGCCAGTCATCTTAGCTTAAAACCAAATGTTACATAGTCACTGAACTTGGGGACAGCACACTCTCACAAGCAGGACAGTGGTCCCGTTCTCCAAAAAGCTCATTTTCTTTTCAGCTCGGCTTCCTCTTCTATCTTTGACGATCCTTTCTGCCTTAGGACAAGGCTGTAAACATACAAGAAAAATGTTTGTTCTCAGATGGAAAGGGATCCTCTGGATATCCTATGAATAGCTGCTGTAACAACAAAACGAACGTCCCTTGGGAAATACCCCTAAACCTTTCATATATGCTGATTTGTATAAATAAAATGACCAATTCAATTCTTGGCCTTATTCCTTGTATAGAATTTCCTAGGTAATAGAATCTGTTTAGGGTGAGGGGTTGAATTTTATGAAAATGTACTCGTCTAATAGAGGATACAAACAAAGAGCCAAAAGGGCCAGAGGTGGTGGTAGGTGCTTGTTTCAGTGTAGAACAAATGCGGAACCATCATCATAAAAAAGTGTAGAAAATTAGCCAGGATATCACCTAATTAGCCAATAGTTAGTTACTGCAGAAGCCAGAGACTCTACAGATACACTCCAAAACCACTTTGTAGAGGGTAGTAAGTCATCTGGGCAGACCCTCATGTTAAAAGGAATCCTTTGACCAGTGGTGATGTACAACTCACTACCCTACAAGGCAAGTCCATTCCTCCTGTGGACAGCTCCCATTGTAAAGCCAGTTCCTCCTGGTTTAATTTGAAACAGGCTTCCCCAACTTTCCCTTTGCCGCTAGTTCTGCCTTTTGGATCCAAGCAGAACACATGACAGCTGTGTTCAAATCTGGAAAGTGTCGGGTTATTTTCCCTGGAGTCTCTTCTCCACGTTAAACAGTCCTCATTTCTTCAGATAATACTCATAGGTGATGGTCCGTCCTAACAAGCTCATCCATCAGGGTCCTTCAAGATGCATTAGCTAGAACTGAACGGGATATCTGCATGTGAGCTGAGCTGTCTTGGCTCCTTCGGTTTGACGTGCCACTGAAAATGAAGAACTGTCTGTCCTTGGCCTCATTTAATCAAGGGGGCTAAGCACTGGGTTTTGAGGACCCCTAGGGGGAAATAAAATAATGGTACAAATGAAGAACCAATGATAACTCTTTCTAGACAGAGTTCATTAGGATTCAGAAGTGGAAGGAACCTCGTCAATCTAGTGTGAACCTATCATTTTGTAGAAGAGTTGAACTGATTTGCTCAAGATCACACAGACTGGTAAAGAGAGGTGGCCCTTGAAGCCAGGCTCTTCCCATGACTCGGTGAGCTGCCTTCCGCTGGCACTGTCCACAGCCACGGCTTTGCTGCTGCTCAGTGTTTGTTGTGGAAGGTGTGGGTACTGACCTCCCCTTTCTCCCTAATGGCTGATGCCACCTAGCTGCAAAGCAGTCCTATCCGAGTTTATAAATAAGAACAGTGAACTTATGCTAGGGTGGGTACCTGCTGCTGTTCGGCTACAAAAAGAAGGGGAACAAAAAAGAGTTATTTGTGTTTTCTTTATTGACAAATGGAAAGGAATAGCTTTCATGTATAAAGTAATACTGCTGATCAGTCTTGCAAATTTGTTCTTCAGGCTGAATAATTTCAATGGACCAACGACCACCACAAAATATTTTATTTTAACTTTTATGCAATGAGTAAAAATAATGTAATAACTTTATTAAAGTGTCTGAAAAACAGGTGCAGTTGAGAAAAGGTCTCCCTTAAGGAAACAACAGACCAATGTTGTGTATGTTTTTGAAGAAAACAAAAAACTGCATGATTATGGCCCCAAGATGATCATTATCTGACAATAAATCACTTACACAGTTCTGCGGCACTTTCAGGTTTACAAAGTGCTTTACACACATTCCATTGTAGCCTCACAACAACCCCTGTGAGTTAGGTAGTGCAAGTGTTCTCTCCATTATGCAGATGAGGAAACTGAGGCTCAGAAAGGCTCTGCACACAACTACTACGTGGCAGTGGGGGAGGGAGAGCCCAATCCAGGGCTCTCCCCTCTCACCACAGGTAAAGGGCAGTCACCCATCACCCCGGGCACCGGCCCTCCATCTCTCCCAAGCTGACCCAGTGACGACCTCCACACAGTATTATCTTACACACAAGTTCTCCTTCACTTGACATTGTTAGACCTATTCCAACATTATCTTGACAGCATCAAACAAAGTTATAAAACAGACACTCCTAAAGGTACTTTCATCTGAAATATGTACACGCCCCCAGGTTGTGGGGGACGGTGGGCTGCAGGCACCCCTGAAGCACAAGCGCCTCACTTGGTGGGGCCGAGGTGGATGAGGATCATGACAGTGGTGTAGCTATGGAGCAAAATATCCTCGACCTCATTACACTCCCTCAGGATGAAGTTCCCTGTGACTATTCGATCACACCCTATTTCTCCGTTTCCAAAGAAGCCAAATAAGGGGACGGTCGGGAAGAACTTCCGGAAGGCATCTGCCTCCACGTTCCGGCGGGTCCGGTAGTACTGGAAGCCTCGGCCCACACAGGCGAACATGAAGCCAAACGTGTTGTACTCGGGGATGTTGGCGGCTTTGAGGCGCTGCATGGCCGCCTCGGCAGTCTTCTCATCATTCACATCCTGGTTCAGAAGAACGGACGCGCTCTGGATCTGCGGGCCGCTGAAGGAGAGGCCGACTACGCCACAGGCCTCGTTGGTGGGGGGGTTACTGAAAGGGAACGGACACATCAGCACAGGAGCCAGCCTGCAGGCAGCCGGGGTGGGCCTGGGGCTGGCGGCTCACCTGAACACTCCCCTCCCCGATCCGGGTAGCACTGAACAGACCTGCAAGTCTGTGTCCAAACCTGCCACTGAGCTACCCAAGCGAGGGGCCTTCCTGAGCCGCTACCTGAGGGCCAGCCTTCTTGGTTGAGCTGCCGCTCTGCCATCCAGTGTGGCTGGGCCTGATTCTGAGTCAGAAAAGCCACAGGGACCCAGCTATTAAGCTCTAACAGGGTCTACAGTTACTTTTGTGGGAGGCAAAGAGGAGCTGAGGCAGTATCAAAGACCCTTTTCCCTGATGTATTTAGAAATATTGAAAAGGCAAAAAAAGGTGAGCATCTGAAATCCAGCTGCTGCCCATCAAGCGACAGTTTATGTCACAACATTAGTCAGTCTGTCTAATCCTGGGTACAAATTATCCTAGGGAATGAGAACAGTTATTTTGTACCATTTCTGACTGCTAATCACTGCTTCCCAAGATTGTTCTACACAGGCTCACAAGGGAAATAAACAACTCAGATAACACTCAAACTACAGGATCAATCTTATAAATGAATGGTGTCAAGCTCCTTGAAGGGAACACAATGACGCAGAAAACCACCAACTAACATTATCTATGTTGTACTGTATCATTATTTCGTGAAAACATTTCCTAATTACATTTCAATCTGGTTCTACTGCCACCTTTGCCACAAGGCACATTGACACCTCTGTTCTAAATGGTGTTTCTGCTAAAGGAACTTAAATCTATAGCCTGGGATACCATCCGACAAAATGGCTAGCACTGCAGCCTTCCCTTTTAATGACAACAACACTGGAGTATGAACACACTGCAAACGACCAGTTTCACTCTAGGTTTTTCAGAGTATGTATACAGAATAAGTCACAATTTGGCCTCAGAGCTAAGCAAGACTGGCAGAAATTACCTCAATTTTTGAAGTGGAAGCAGTGATCCCATCTGGACAATAGTAACAAAGAGTGGATGGATTGGGGTAAAGCACAGATAGCTCCAGGGAGCATGGAGGAAGATCAGTGGCAGACAATTAATAAAGGTGTATTCTGAACTATATCTGGTCCAAACCCTGCCTGCCCAGGGTTGTGAGTCAAGGAAATGGGGCATTTGGGATACCATTATACAGAATTCATTACCCCAGGCTTTCTTCTTCCTTCCTGTGCACTCCCTTATGAAGTACTGACTACAACCCTCCATTCAAAACTGCTTTTCCATCACCGTTCAAACCACAGGGGTCATTAAGGACACCAATTTTGTGCAAAGGGAAGAGAATATAATTAACTCAGTTAACAGAATCTTTATCAAAAAAAAGAAGAAATTTCAAGACCCATATGTGCAAAAATATTTGTAGCAGGTCTTTTTGTAGAAGCAAAGGACTAGAAACCAGGGGGTGGCAGTCAACTGGGCAATGGACAAACAAGTCATGGAATATGAATATAATGGAAGAGTATTTCAGCATAAGAAAAGATGAAGCTGTTTCTAATTTCAGAGAAACCTAGGAAGACCTTATGAATGGATGCAGAGTGAAGTGAATAAAAGCAGAACTTATACAATAACAACGTTATAAAGAAAAATAACTCTCAAAGACGTAAGGACTCTCCTTAGCACAGTGACCAGCCACGGTGGCAGAGGGCTGCTGAAGCTCCCCAGACAGGTGATGAACTCAGGCATCAGCCCTGACACAGCGGCGACGGAGCACGGCGCAAAATGAAGCTTGTTCAAAGCCAAAGGTGGCAATGTGTTCTGCATGCCTACGTCTGTTTGCTACAAGAACTTGGTTTTTGTCTTGTCTCTCCCCCAAAAGGGAGGAGGGGGAGAATGGGGCTGCAAAGGAGGAGTAGTGAAGAAAAGAGGATTTATGTATCTTCTTTTTTAAATTGAGAGAAAAGAAAGAACTCTAGGCAAGCAAGAAAATCACAGATTGATCCCAATAGATTTAGAGAAAAAAAGATTATGCAGGCCTACAGTTTCTTGTACAATCCTCTTTTTCCTCTATTTATATACAAATGTAGATTACACTCAAAACAAAAATGAGAATTAATTTAAAAAAAAATCTCTGGATGGATGTTGTTAAGCTTGAATTTTCTTTTTGTGGACCTTCAACTGCCTTGAGAGTATGCCTAGGCTATCTGGGGGATTTAATCCCAGTGTAATGACTGCCATGCTTCAGAGGCTGTTCTGGCAGAACAAGAGGCTTCGTGAACACCCAGCGCTGAGGAACTCTTTCAAAGAGCAACCACCACATACTTTCTACCTAGAGCATTAGAACAAAAAAACAAAAGAGAGGAGCAAATGCTGACATCTCTGAAGACAAATAAAAGCTTGCAATAATAAAATGTTCTTGATGAGAACCAAATGAAGATGCGTCTCCAGGGAAGAAAACCTTTCAGAACCGTTACATTCTAATTTTTAAAAGACTGTCATTCCCCCCACCCCATCCCTCTTCTGAATTTCCCTATTCTCGAGGAGAGCACTGCCACTCCTGCCAGCAGCCCAGAGCAGCAGCCTTGCTGGGACCTTCAAAGCCTTCCTCTCCCTCATCCGCTTGTCATCTACCCCCCAGACTGGAGGAGTCATTTGGCCTCCCCATGCCCTTTAGCCAAAAAGTCGTTTTCCTAAAGCTCAGTCTGATCATGTCAACACTTTTCCATAAACCCTGCTTGCTCCCCATTGTGTCTAAGAGCAAATACCAGGTATCCCAAAAGTCTGAGGGCAATGTGAAGCTAGGGAAGATTTACAATCTGCATCTCTCCACTTTTCCAGTGCATATACTTCCTAATCACTCCCCTCTATGCCCTCCAGGGTTTGGCCATCCTGGCCTCCTCACTATTCTGCACCCACGACCCTCCATCTCCCCCGTGTAGGTCTTTCCACAGGCTAGCCTCTTTGGTCACCCCTGTACTCTGCTCCTTCCAGGCTCAGCTCAAGCACTGCCCCTTTCTACATGAAGCATTCCCTGATCCCACCGGCTCCAACTAGTATCCTCACCCTGGGGCTTATTAAGTGGGAGGCAATGGGGTCCCACCGACAGACCTTCCCTTTGGCAGCTGAGAGCAGAAGAGCATTAGAGTAGAAAGAAGCCTGAAGCAGGCAGACTGCCCAGAGGACTGGAGGTGATAAAGGGCTTGCACCAGAGGTGGGGCTGTGTGAGTGGAAAGCAACATACACAAGACATGTGAAGGTAGAAATGACAAGATGTGACAATAGATTAGAAATATGGGGTGAGCAGAGGGAGAAGTCGAGGAGTCTAGGTCAGCAGGAGGGTCATGGTGCCCTGGCAAGTCATGGGAGATATGGTAGGATCTGTGGGGAAAGAGAGTGAGAGCTGCATTTGACTTGCTGGATGTCCAAAAGATGATGGATGATGTGGGACTGTAGCTCAGGAGGAAGATGAGGGGGCAGACAGAGATCTGAGAACCATCTACACAGAGAGGGAGGAGAAAAGATGGGGGTCAGTGTGCATGACCTGGAAGAAGAGTCTGTGAAGGAGGCCGAGGAGGAGCAGGCAGACAGCGTGTCACAAAACAAAGGCTGTTGAGAGATCAAGAAGTCTGATGGGGACTGAGAAAAGACCGTCCCAATTAAAGAGAGCAATTTCAGGTGAACAAGGAGGTCACAAGCCAGATGGTGATGAGCGAAGAAGTGAGAGGAGAGGAATGGGAAGCATCACATATAAATGGTTTTCTTAAGGAGTTCTGCCTTTCTTTGTACCCTGGGCAGTTAGCATTGGGCCTTGCATATAGTAAATGTTGAATAAATACTTGCTGACCCCTGACTGACTCTGTCTGTGTCTTGCTGCTGCCTCAGAGTCCCCTCTCTTCCTGTAGGACACCATACAAGCACAAACCCCTTCCCGATTCCTCTGACTGCAAGTCTGGGAGTCTCTCCCAAATGTCCTTGACGATAGAGATCGCTTCCCTCTTGTACTCACAACCCCAGTTCTCAGCACAAAGCCTGAGGCAGTCGGCACCCAATGCTTGCTGCCTGGCAGGGATGGCCGATCAAGTGATGTCTTTTTAAGGCTGGGGGAGTCATGGGCACGCACAGGATGACAAAGGAGGCGGGCAGTCTGCTGGGGACGATGGGATGGAATGATCACCTGTGCATGCTGATGGTTTTGCCTTGGCAAGGAGAAGGGCTTCTTTAACTGAAGGATAAGTATAATATCCACCTATTCACAACTATCCAAGTGGGAGGGGAATGATCGAGTGAACCTGGAAAAGGGATGCCTTGGAGCACCCCTGTCGTGAGGGCACACCACTGACCTTCGCTAACTGGCCTCCCAGAACTAAAGGAGGCAGCACGGCAGAGAAAGGGGTGGCCAGCTGCCACTCCCTAGGCCCCGATCTCCTCACTGGTGAAATACGAGATGACCACTCAAGGCTCTTCCGGCTCTAGGATCCCAGAGTCCTCTTCTTTAACAGATGAGCAAGTCAAGGAATCCCCTAAGCTTGGGAGCTGGGAGGTGAAATCAGGTCTTAGTATGTAAATTGAGTGTGCTTAGGTAGGTAGGTAGGTAGAACAGCAGCTAGGAGTTAGAACTTGGGAGTCAGGAAGCCCTCCATTCAAATCCTGCCTCAGACCCTAGGCAAGTCACTTCACCTTTCTTACACTCCGTTTCCACATCAATAAAATAACAGTACCTACTTCACGGGGTGGCATGAGGACGCAAACCTTAAACCACTATATAAATGCCAGCCATTATTGTTGTTTTCTTCAATATACCACCCTCCCTATCCATTAAAAAAACAGATAAATTATGCCAGCAAGTTTGGAGGTGAAGGGATGACATCACTCCCAAAAACTCCCCCAAGAGTGCCAAGATTCTAATCCTCCTCTTCCCCTACTCCCACCCGGGACAGAGCAGGATGGGCACAAACCTCTCTGACGTCAGTGAGGTCAAGCGGTCTACCTGGCCGCCAGCCAGCATGACGCTCTTTTCATTGAGAATGTTGACTACTTTTTGAAGAAATCCAGCAGCTCCTATCTTCCAAGAATTGTAGCCAAAAATAAGGACCACTCTCAGTTCAGGATTGTTTTTAAGACCTGTAATGGACAAAAAGAAAAGCAACTGTCAGTCACAGGTGTAGAAGGAAAGTGAGATCATTTAGTCTTACCTTCTCTTCTCCTTTTACAGATGAGGAAACTGAGGCCCAGAGAGCAGAAATTATTTCCCCAAAGTTGTACCTGAAATTTGTGGCAGAAATAAGGCAAGACCTCCACATCATCATCTCCTCTCATTCAGTGCTCTTTTCATTTAAAGTGTTACCTCTCCCAATATAAAATTCTCTACTCCTGTGGATACCTACATAGGTGCTTGAACTGAACTGGCCTCTGAGATTCAAAACAAAAAGATGCAGCAAATACTGGAGACCGTTTGAAGCCTAAATACATGAATACTCACTCCTTAGAAGAGCAGCAACAAAAGTGCCCTCCCAGTGGATTCAGGAGTCAGCAGGCATCTGAAAACCCTAAGTAACATATAGGTACTTCTGTCTGAAACAAAGGGACTTTCAGATTTGGCTTTATATGGGGTATAGCTAAACTCATTTAATAAAGTTGCAGAACTTCAGGATTCACTGTTAAAAAATAAAACTGCTGTATACTAAGACCATATGCAGATTTAGGACAGACAGCCAACTGAAAAAGTATTCCAATGACCGCCAAGCCTAAAGTGAAAACAAGGAGTTTTCAACATCTGGGAGAATTTAAATTCTTTTTAAAGAAACAGTTCTGAAGTTAACTGCTTAAAGACTCATTTTGAAGTTATGTAACCCAAGCATATGGAAAAGAGTACTTCATAGAAGCATTTCATTACATAATTTAATAACAGTTAAATAATTCCTAGCACAGTTGGTGCTTCATAAATGGTCTAGAGAATTAATTCATCAGCCATGGAAATGTACACTTTATACCTTGATGGATTTTACCCTCACCTCCATCCTGTTTGAAAAGCTAAAGCTACCAAGATCCAAAAGGGCTTATGGGAGATGAATGAACACTGATCAGTCCTGAGTCTCATGTTGAGTTCTGGTTAGCTTAGCCTTTAAAAAGAGGCTATTCATCACATAAGTCCTACTGTGTGCCTGGCACCAGGCACATAAATTCAAAAGTGAGATAATCCTTCCCCTCAAAGAGCTCCTGTTCTACAGTAACCTGAAACCCTCCTTCAGGTTCTTTCATTTCTTTCAAGATATACCCCCAAATGCCAATGACCCCAAGTACCTTCATTTCATATTATGTGTGTGTGAATACATGCATGTATGTGTAGGTATATGTGTATGTATAGGGAGATATGTGTATACGTGTGCACATGCATACATACACACACATTTCCATGTTGCCTTTTCTAACAGAACATTAGCTTTTTGCAGGGAGATGGATTTTTTTTTGTCTTTATCTTCAGCATCTGACAGGCAGTAAATAAATGCTTATGGATTTAAAGTGTGGGGATACAACATGCTCTGGATATTCAAAATATCTAGGAATAGGGACTGGACCTGTGAGTCATTGGTGACTTGCCCATGTAACACATATAGAAGAGATCAAGGCCAGAGCCGACCAGCACCCTTAGCAACACCCCATGGACACTGGGCTTCACTATCCACCTGCCACCTATTGCTACCCATCTTCCCCAATTTCTGTCCTTATCCCTGTAATAATCAAAATCTAGCCTCAGATACTTTTTAGCTGAGTGACCCTGAGCAAGTCATTTAATCTCTGCTTGCCTCAGTTTCCCTCCTCAGTAAAATGGAGATAACAATACCTACCTCCCACAGTTGTGATGAAGATTAAATGAGATATCTGTAGAACACCTGGTACGGTGCCTGGCACAGAGAAGCTGCTAGCTATTCTTCTTCTTCTTCTTCTTGTTATTGAGGAGAAAACCATTTCCAATCCCCACACCCCAACCCAATCCCACTCATGCCCCACTCCAACCCCAATCATCCCTTCCATCGTGCCCTCTGGAATTCCCATTCTACAATGAAAGCCTTCCTTTTGTCCTGCATTTTTCTCTCATGGTGCTACGTATTATTGAAATTTCTCTCTTATTGAAATCTGGCTCTCCTCAAGGACAAAGCATCCCCAGATAGTCTCTCCAGCCCTCGCTGTATCTTATCCTCTAAAGCAGTAGGGAGGGGATGATACTGGAGAAAGAGTCTAAATATTCCTTTTGCTCCTCAATGCCCTTTACTCAACCTCTCCTCTTCTGAAGTAGACTCATAATTTTCTACCCAATCCATGTCATGGTGGCTGTTGCTGGGGAGACTGTCTTTTTCAAAGACCTAAGCACTTGGACAACCATCTTTCTTTCCTGCCCTTACATACATACACACACACATACACACACACACACACACACACACACACACACACACACACACACAGAAGGACTTCCATAATCACAATGATGCTCCCTAATCTCCCAATTCCTCAGCCTCCTTCAATTTTACTCTCTACTCCTTTACACTATTTCAGGAACATATATGAATGGTCCCACGTGGGATCTCATCATTATCCACAAGTGTTACATTTTCTTAATTAAAAATTCTGACTTACTCTGTATGACCATAACTTCCTTTCATCTCATTTCTCCCTATGCCTCAGCCCTCCCAAACCTAGTCTTCCCTTTCAGTGAGCCCTCCAAACCTGCCAGCTCTCGGAACTTTCAAAATTAGCCCTGCTTTGACTTCACTTTCCTCCCTTCCCCATCTTGATCCCAGGGTTAACTATCCCTATTTTCACATCTTCCTCACCCCTAATTGTCCTATCACAGCTCACCACTCATCATCTGTTTCCTCCTCTACTCCTCCCACACTGCTGAATGGCTAGCTAGATAAGCTAGCCCACTTCAGCTGGGCCCTCACTGCAGCATGGCAGTCTTTCTTCTTCCTCTCTAACTGGTTTCCTCTCTCACCGCCTACAGAACTATTTCAAGTCACTTCCCTTCTTGTGCCTCCAGTTTCTTCCTCTGTTAAGGGAGCAGGATTAGAGAATAGTTCTTTCCAACTCTGACATCTTATGAGTCCACTTGCCATCAGAATTAGAGAATCAAGACCCAACATGATTTCCCAACTAGACTGTAAACTTTACAAAGACAAGGCTACTGCCTAACTAAACTTTTTATCCTCTCATTCCCCCCACCCCCATGCTGAGAAGAGCTCTCTGCAAACTTAAAAATATCTGCTGAATTCAACTTAAGAGACATACATCTTCAAAAAGTAAAAGAACTATTACATGGCCCTTAAGTGTTGGGAAGCTGTTAATATGGGAATTTTTTTTTGGCAGAGGGAAGGTTAGATTTGTTATTCATCCATTATACTCAGTCCATACGGGGTCTCGACCCACCATTCAAGAAGTGCTGAAGGGTCATCAGTGGAAACCGTTTAAGAAGTCCTACATTAGGGGAACTCCAGATGGAGAAACTCCCTCTATTTATGCAGTTTTACAATACAGTCTGTATTGACAAAGGGCTGCCTACAGCACTGAGAGGCAAGACTGAATTAGGACTGTCCTGACTCCAGTGTGAGACCTCTAGCCACTATGCCCTGCTGCCTCTCTAAATGATAGATATTAAAAGAATTTAGTACTGTCACTGAAATGTCATTGTTTCTCACATGATCATGCTATAGGCAAATATTACTTTCAATGACTGTATTAGACAAAATTCACTTACAATCCAAAACCTTATTCATCCAATTAAAAAAAAAAGTATCTCAGTACTAAAAACCAAGTGGGTTTTCCCTTCCCTTTCCACACTAATGGCCCTCTGTTAGACAAGTCATTCTACTTTTCAGGCACCTAGGTCATTCTGGCTTTGAAAGGATTAGAGCTAATTTCCTGAATATGAACTTCTACCTTCACAAACAGAATAGAAACTTAGTTACCTCTTCCCAAAATTTAATGTTATAGAGCAAAAAGTTGATGTTCTAAGCAGGAGACCATCTTAGATAGCCTACATGACAGAATACAGAAAAAGGAAGTACTAACAGATTCCACAGTAACAAATCCTAAGAGCAAGAAATATCAAGCACCCAGATAATATAAATCTGGATCATTTTAGCTGAATACCTAAGAACCGAGTGGAGCTGTGACTTAGTCTAGCCATTATGCAAAGCAATTTGGAAGTCACTAACTTGTGAATACTATTTAGCCCAGCACTACCACTAACTAGACCTATATCCCAAAGGGATTAAATAAAGATGAAAAGGGCCCATGTCTTTTTGTAGTGGCAAAGAACTGGAAACTAAAAGGCTGCTCATCAATTGTGGAATTCTGGTGTGAAAATGTAACGAAATAATACTGCTCCATAACAGATTATGAAAGGATTAAAAAAAATTTGTATAAACTGATAACAGTGAAGTTAAACAGAACCATGTGAATTTATACAACACTGCAAAGAAAAACTTTTTGAAAGACTTGGGAACTCTGATCAAGGCAATGACTGACAATTCAGAATGATGATGAAGCATGCCATCTACCTCATGAAAAAGATGACACTTGTGTAGAATAAGATATGCAAACGTGTGGATTATGTTTGTTCTGAGGTTTGCATTTTTCTCTTTTTGAGTGTGGCATCAGGAGAGGAGAGGGAAGCTAGCAATTAATGTTGCAAGAGGGAAAAGGAAAGGAAGGGAAAGGAGGGCCATTAAAGGATTTTTAAAAATGCACAGAAGAGAACAGAAAGAAGTGCAGAAGGAAATACATATAAACAGGGTGGCTTTAAAAGTAACAGGTTGTTCATTTTATTATATACCATTTAAAAAAGCAAACCGTGTGTAATAAAAAATTTACAGTATTACATAATAATCCTCTTTCTATTTGGTATAAGGAAACATCCAAGGGGAAGTGTGTTTAACTTCAGAATTAAAAAAAAAAAATTAAACCTTAGGGAGGAAACCCTCCCCCCACCCCAAGAGAAATGGCTATGCTATTCCACTGACAAGTTATCACCCAAAAGTTATTCAATTAACATTTAAAAGATACATGTTCCACCAACCAAACAAGCCTACAAAATAAAAATCCTGTCAAAGGCCCCAAATCAAATTAGACATAAAATAAACATATTTGACTGTAAACTGTCAGAAAGCAGTCCTAAAGGGTCAAGAAAAACATACTCCCCTATTCAACAATACAATAGGTATCAAAATTCTTTGGAATTGCTTTCCCTACCAGAAAACAAAATCACAAGAAATTATTGCTTTAATCCAAACTTTTGCTACCTAAACAAAATCTAAGAAAGCAGCCTCCTTCTAATGTTGGAGAAAAAGGAGCAAAAAGCTGAGGCACTCTAATCATGGCATTATCTCAGATTTGTTGCAGCATGTGTTGGAGGGCAGCAGGAAGAGGGACTGATAGATACATGCCACACATTCCTCAAAAGGCCCTGGCTTAGTCTCAGTGCTGGATCCGTGATATCCTCCTCACCTTTGTGGGTACTAGTCCCAACTCCACACCCCATGGGATTACTGTCTACATCTTTTTCCCTAAAACCTCTAAAAGTCTAAGATTTACCAAATGTACTGGAGACTTTCTTCTTTGGTGTCCTCTTTAAAATGTAAATAATTATAAACTTAACATTATATAAATATTGCAACCCAATATATCTGCTCTGAAACTGAAAAGGGTTTTTAAAGCTATGTTGGGAAAAAGAGGATCAAAGGCGAGAGGAGGCAGAACGGCTCAGCTCTTAGTGCTCGTCTTCTCTACCAAGGACAGCGACATGCGAACTGGAAAGGACAGAACAAAAACGGCTAACAGAACTGAAACCCAAGATACATGGGGAGACAGGATCCCCTTGATTAGATCAAGTGCTCAGGGCCACGAAAACCAACACACTGACAGGCCTGAAAAGTCTAACTCTGGAGTCATTTTGGAAAGCCCAGAAAAGGCAGCGTCCCTGTGCATCACTGGTATTCTCAGGAGGGCAGGGCTGTGTGCCCTGCGACTACAAACCTGCTCTGGTCTTGTCAGTCCCTCTGTCCACGTCCCTTTCCTCTCCTTGTCTGGCTCCTTTCCATGCTGCTTTTTGGTGGTCAATGTGTAGTTTAGCTTTTACGCCCACTGCCAGCAAATGAGTCTGTTCCTTTTCTTTCTAGTCCACAAAGCAATTTCCTACCAAAAACACTGTTCATTTTGCTCTGTCCCATTCCTAAGGTTACCCGAAGGCTGAATGTCCTCTGATAACAAAGGCTATCACTGTGGGTTGCTGGATAGGAGCCCTCAGTTATCTTGTTGGATGACTTACCTGAGCACACACTGAGATTCTACCAAATGTGAGAACACTGACAGAAACAAAACTTACCTGCTTCAATTAGTTTGCTTTCATGGATACATTTTCTCAGATCCTTCAGAAAATGAAAAGTCTCAATTTTTACGCCATCAATTTTGGGGAACAATATTGCAAAGCCAGCTTCTCCATCTTCTATTTCTTGAGGCCGGTTGCTCCCTGATCCCATTGGAGTTACTGGAAAATAAATCACAACGCAAAGTATGTCCTGTCACACTTGGTCTTAGTCTAACCTTCCACTCCAAATCCTGCCTTCTGCAGGAGCTCTTTCCCAGGCCAGACTGCTAAACAATCTAGACTACTTTCCATTGAGAAATTTATTTATCCAAAGACTTTTTGCGACTCAAATGCAGTCAACAATCACTTAATAAAGATTTCATCTTTATTCTTCCCCAAAACTCTACTTACTCACTTTCTTTTTGAAAAGCATTTAGAATGAAACCAAGAAAGAATGATATAAATAAGCAGCTTACTTGAATGGATTAATAATAACCCCAAACTCACAAATTAATCCCCACCCTCCCCCCAAAAAGGAAAAAGGTAACAGATAGAAGTTAATAGTCATTTTAGAAATAACCATTATATTTAAAAGGCATTTGAACACCTAGATTAAACATACCTTATTAAATCAGACTGTTTAAATTGTCTTCTCTGAAAATATCTAGATAGCTGAAGTAAATTCTACCTACCTAAATCAAGTTTTCATTTTCTATGTGCAAAAGACCTTAAATTTTGCTATCTATTCAGAGTAATGCACAACAAATGTTACTTATTTCATATTAAAAAAAAAAACACAAGGAAATCCCCAAGTTCAAAAGTGAACTCAGTAAGCTTATCCTTATGTTGAGACAAAATCTGTCTCTCTGTAATGTCTACCCATTACTCAAAACTTCTGCAGTCTGGGTCCACTGGGGGTTATTTTTGAGTACAATTACGCAATAACCCAGCAAGTGAATGTCCCATATGAGAGGGATTATAACAAGCTGCAGAAAAACCCATGAGAAGTGGCTTAGAAGCAACAGCAAAAATTCGAGGCAGCTAAAGCTAAGCTGATTTTTTTTTTTTGGACAAAGGGGTAATGAGAGGAAACAGGGAGGATGAGAACCAAAGACGACACATCTATGTGATGTATGATCAGATGTAGTCTGACTAGGGCAAAACACCTCCTTTGTTCTTGCCACCACGTCTCTGTTATTGAAAAAATTAGGCTAATCGCTATGTTGGCTTTTTTGCTGCCATGGTATACTGCTGACTCATACTAAGCCCCAAACCAACTAAATCCACTAAAACCCAGGGGTTTTCTAATTCTGTCTTGTTATCCTTGCATCAGTCTCTACTCATACAACTCATTAAAAAAAAACCCAAAACAACAAATCAAGGCATTTATATTCAATTCAGTGCATTACAGACCGTCAAAGATCGTTTTTGGATCTCAACTCTGTTATCCAATACATGAGCTTTCTCTCCAAGTTTTGGATCATCTCTAAATTGGATAAGCAGGACATTTATGCCTTTATCCAAGTCACCAATTTAATATTTAAAGTCAGTATTTCAACTTCCAGTTCCTCAGGCTAATTTTAGAAATAAACTAATTTTTAAATATTAGCCATAACTTTGGAAACACTATTTAGGTCAAGTAGAGCAACAGCAAACAAATGTGACCATCATTTTTAGACCCAAATAATTTTGCTTTTAAACACCTATACATCTCCCCAGCTCCGTCAGAAATGATGACCACCGGGAACAGAGAAGGGAAGATGCAAAGTGAAATAAGCAGAACCAGAAAAACAATAATCCCATTAACCACAACAACATAAAGACTCCCCCCTCCCAAAAAGGCTCCATGCTATGTAATTAGAGTGATGAAATTAAGCCCAAAAGAAACTTTAAAATGCGCCTCTTCTGCAAAGGTGGAGGACAAGCGGTGCCCAGTGCTGCCCACACAGTGAAGCACAGCTAATGCGTTCCTTTGGCTGACCTGCTTTTCTCTTCTTTTATGGGATTCTCTGTCATGGGGCAGCGCTCGCCAAGGCTGAGGGAGGGGAGGGACATGTTTAGGAAATGAAGGAACTGAAAACAAAAGCTATCAATCCTATTTTTTCTTTTAAGAAGAGAGTCAGACGTGTTTGTCCCACTTCAGTGGGCTCTCTCACCTATGACTCCTGGGGTTATAACCCCGAGGACATGGCAACGTTTTGGAAACAACTTCTCAATGGCACGTGCAATTTCCTGGGGGTTTCTCTTTCGTGCTGTAACAAAATGATAAAGAAACTGAGACCTGAAGGAATCTTTGGAAGTCTTCATTTAATGCAGCATGGTTTTTAAAAGAGCTCATATTTTAAAGATTACTCTATAACAATTAAGTACTATTTCCCACCTCCCTCTACTTCCCCCACCCACCCTGGAACTAACATTTCAGACTAAGTCCTAAAATTTTCATGAGACATTTCCCCCTTCCCTAACATACTGCCAACAAATAAGGAAACCACAAATGAACTTCAAAATAAGACCTCCTGCTTTCTCCCTCTAATTGGCTGATACTACAGTGGAACTACTTTTTTGGTTATGTAATCACTTTGGATAATTACTTCATTCTATAAGTAAAACTCTTTAGTTCAATGTGTATCATTCAACACAGAGAAGTAATCACAGCATGAAAGACTTCATGCTTTAGCACACCAAAAAGAATGTTTTATTGGTAACTTGTACCAGGAAAAGAGAATTGGTAACCGAACCCCTAACAGTTCTTTTGGCCAACATGCATCTGGCACTGTAATGACTAGTTTCATCCATGCTAAGTTACATCTAACCTATTTCAGGAGGAAGAAAAAACCTTTCAAATAACTGGGATGAGCTGCATTACTGGGCTCTAAGTTATCTGGAACAAAGTGTCACGTACATAAGGACTTGTTAATGCATTCTATGACACGCTCACAGGGCTGAAATGCTGCCAACAACTTTCAGGTTTGGTTCAACACTGCAGAACCACTTGGGAAAATTATCCTCTTATGTTCTGATAGTCACCTTTCTTGTGTCCATGGCCATCCTCCTCTCCAACGAAAGTATCCTCATCAGCCATGTAGAGGACAGTCTGTGGCAATGCATGAACCTTCTGCAAAAAAGCAATGGAAGAGCTAAAGCTGGAACGCTGCCACCCCACGAGTACTACTTGGGGCATTCTGAGTCATCAGGCCCAACTTCCTAGTGACTACATTCCTTCAGTTCACCTTTGGCCTTCCACAATGGCCTTCTCTTATCACATCAGTCCTCTTAGAACACAGATTTCCCTGCTAAAAAAGTTCTGCCACCAAAAGATATCACTCAGTCATTACCAAATAAATCAAGAACACAATGGAACCTGAATATGATCTATGAATACGTGTTAAGTGTTATACACATGTGGCACTGTGCCAAGCACTGGTGAAACATGCAAAAGTGAAACAGTCCCTGATGCAAAAAGCTTATATGCTGCCATAAAATAAAATGTTTATCAAAAAAGGGTGAACTTCCTTTCAACTTGTCATTTTGAAAGATTTTTCAAATCTCTTGACAAAACATGTGAAATGAACACGTGATCACCATTACCTAAAATTTAAAAATTAGAAGTAATCCATTTAAAATATTTTTTATTGGTTCCTATGAATAATTTCATTTTACAGTAAATGTGGGAACGTGCTTTTATTTAGTTTCCTTCCTATTGTATTAGACAGTTTTCAAGTTTGAATAGATAAGCATAAAACTCTATAGTGGACTTTTAGACTGGGATCCATGAACTTTTTAAAAAATATATTTTGATAACTATTTTCAATATAATTGGTTTCCTATGCAATCCTACGCATCTTATTTCATGAATTTAAAAACAATATTCTTGGAAGGGATCTCTGACACAAAAAGGTTAAGAACCTCTGCTCTAGAGAAGTTATCCACATACTACCCTTATTTTTTGGTTCAAAACTGTAATTTTGGAGATGGGATATTTTTATAGTTTTTGCATAGATACACAGATGAAAAGAGACAAAGACAAGAGAAAGAGAGAGAATGCTCAGATGAGCATCTTCACAAACTCATATTTCATGGCACCAAATCTGAAAAGTGGAAAGTTATCAGTGTATTTCCCACCTTAATCTTCATACTAGGCAATGTTTACACCTAACATTCCTTTACATATTTGCTCAAAATACAGCTTTTAAGGAGCTAGAAGCCAAAAGAAACTTTTCTATTACCAAAAATTCTATTAAAAAAGTATTTTATAAAACCATAACAGATTTTAAAATATTTCTAATTAATGTTTAACTTTGTTCTAATATACCAAGAAGGCAATTAATAAATGCTGACTCCATGCTCCTACAGGTCTATGCAGTCAATATTCAGGATTGCTTCCCTCGACCTGTGATTTGGAACTAGGCTGATCTACTATTTTACAAAGCTGATTTAGGACTTTATTTTAAAAAATATTTCTATTTTTGAAAATATTTTGTTCCATAGAATGCATCACAGCAATACAAAGATTTAAAAATGCAAATGGCATTCATTTAAAAACCTTAACTTCACAGTTTTCAATAACTTCTCCTCATTCATTCCCAATACCAGTAATATCAACAGTAATTCTACCCCATTAAGGCAGGGCACTAAAATATTTTTAGCAGCCAAACGATGCAGTGTCTTCCCATCACTGCTCTTTGACATTGTGGTTCAGCACTTGAATTTTAATTCACAGCAACAGTAATGCACAACTGAATGTACTAAATCAATACATTTAATAAAAGGTATTAAATGTATTATAGCATAAATATACTTTAAAAAATTAATCCATCCACTCCTCTCACCCACTGAGCAAATTTAACACAAAATAAAGCCCTTAATATATCACTGCATGGTGTGGCAAAAACAAATTCTCACACTGGCCATGCCCAGAAATGTGCATCTCTTTTAGGTTCATGACCTCCCTCATCAGGAGAGAGTAGAACTGTCATTTTCATTCTCTTGGTCACTGCAACAATCAAGTTCTGAAGTCTTTCAAAGCTTTCCCTACAATGTTGTTGCACACACAAGTACGTATACATATATGTTTGCATGTATACACATGTGTATGGTTACATATATGCCTGTATATGTGTGTATTACATATGTAGATACGGTTTTTCTAGTTTTGTTCACTTTGCATCAATTCATACAAATCTTCCCAGGTTCCTCTGAAACCATTCTCTTCACCATTTAAGGCACAATGATGTTCCGTTAAATTCATATTCTGTAATTCCTTTAGCCAAAGAACTCCTATAAATGTTTGTCCATGGGGCCTTGTTCTACTCTTCAAGGCACAGGCCTAGTAGTGGTAGCTCAGTGTTAAAGTACGTGCAGCTTAATAATTGGGTTCTAAACTGAGTGTTAACGGCTTTCAAAGTTGTTATCCTCTATAACTGTATTGTACAAATTGTTCTCCTAGTTCTGCTTACTGTCCTCTGCACCAGTTCCCTCTGAGGCTGTCCATTTCATCAGTTCTTATGGCACATTAACATTCTATTAATTCACATACTGAATTGGTTTCAACTGTTAACCCCAATAGGAGTATACCTCCTTACTTTCCAATTTTTGGCTCCTATGAATCATTTTTAGAGGTCCTGCCCCATGTTCTTTAGTTTCTTTGGGATACAGGCTTAGAAGTGGCATAAATGGGCCAAACAGTATGCACAGGTGAAGAACTTTTGGAGCACAGTTCCAAATTCCTTCCCGAATACAGTAGCTGGGCCTATTCACAGCTCCACTAACAATTAAGACAGTAGCGTACCCTGGCTTTAGTCTCTTCCTTTCCCCTCCCTTGTCCTTTGAAAACTGCTTGCTCATATCCTTTGACCATTTATCTTTAGGGAATGATTTTTAATCACATGAATATTTTAATCTTATAAAAGTTCATTTTAAACTTAGACATAAGGTCCTTATCAGAGAAATTTGTTTTAAAGATTTTTCCCCCTAGTTACCTGTTTCCCTTCTAAATTTTAGAATTTGTGCAAAAAATTTTAATTTTAAATAAAAATTGTTCGTTTTACCTCGTCCGATCCTATCAGTTGCTTATTCGTGAACTCTGACCCCTTCCAGAGATTTAAAAGTTCATTTCTTCTTTGTCCCTCTAATTTGTCACCTCTGGTGCCTAAAGCAGGTACCAATTAAGAGTTTATTTAAGATAAACTGTTGGTCTACTCCTAGTTTCTGCCAGCCTGATGTTCAATTTTCCCAGAAGTTTTTGTCAAATATCAAGTCCTTTCCCCAATAACTGGAGTCTTTGGGTTTGAGCTTATCAAACAGTTTACTACTTCCTTATTATGTTGTAAGCATAATCTGCTCCACTGAGCCGCCTTTTTTTTTTTAAACGAATGCCAAGTCATTTTAATCACTGCCTTGTAGCATACTTTGAGATTTGGTAATGACAGACTTCCTTCGTACTTATTTCATCATTACCCTTGATATTCTTCGTCTTCTCTTCTGCCATCTGAATTTCATTATTATTTCTACTTCTCTGAAATCTTCCTCCCCGGTACAACGCTGAGAAAGGTAATTTAGGTATGGCCATTCTTATTATACTGGCTTGACTAACATATCAGTATTTAATGTTCCTCCCATTACTTAGATCTGTATTTCTGCAAAGCGTTATGGGGTTGGATTCCTTTAGCCTCTGCATGAATCACAGCAGGCACATTTCCAAATACTTCTGTTTCTGTAGTTATTTTAAACAAGATTTCTCTTTTAAGCCCTCCCTGATGACTTCTATTAATCACATGTAGGAGTGCTGATTATTCATATGGACATAGCATAGATCCTTCTACCTTTCGGCTACGCTTGTTATTTCAATTAACTTTGGTTGGTTCTGCAGGATTCTTCAAGTACACCACCCTACCATCTGCAAAAACCATCTTGTTCCCTTTGCCTATGCTATGCCCTCAATTTCTTTTTGTCTTATACTCTCAGAGTTAAATACATTTTTATATTTAGGTCCATTCCACAATTTCTGGATTTGTAAACAGAAACAAAGGTTGGGTTTTTTCAAAAACTTTTTCAGCACTGACATCATAACTTTTTTTTTTTTTTAGGCAATCAGAGCTAAGTGACTTGCCCAGGTCACACAGCTAGCAAGTGTGAAGTGTGTGGTCTGTCGCTGGATTTGAACTCAGGTCCTCCTGACTTCAGAACCAATGCTCTATCTACTGTACCACCTAGCTGCCCCCACAATTACTTTAAAAAAATATTTATACTAACATGGTTTATTATACTTACAGTCTTCCTTATATTGAACCAAGCCTGTATTCATGATATAAACCCATCCAGGTCATTATGCATAATCTTTCAATTATATTATAGCCTACTTGTTAATATTTAAATTTTTTAGTGTCGATACTCATTAGAGATTATAGTTTGTGGTTTTCTTTAAAATTTTTTGCATTGATTCATTGGTAACACTGCTCTGTAGTTTCTGTCTCTCCCCAGTTTAGTATCAAAACCATACTTGTATCACAGAAACAGAGAGTGCCATAATATTGGGACTAATTGTTCTTTGAATGTTTGAATTCATGTGCAAATCCACATGATCCTGGAGTTTTTTCCTTTGGGTGTTCATTTATGGCTCATTCAGGTTTTCTGATATTGGATTATTTAAATAATCTAGTTCTTGTTAATCTGGAATTTTTTAAAAAAATAAGTATTCATCTATTTCCTTTATCAGTTTTGTTAGCATGACTTAACAAAACAGTTTTTGGTATTTCCTTTATTTCTTCTCTGATTATTTTTAAGTTCTTTTCTATTTTTGACACAATTTTTTCTTTCCTTTTAAAGAATCAGATTGGTTTTTTTAAAGCAGCTTCTAGTTTATCAATTTAATGGTTGTTTTGCTTTCAATTTTATCTCTTTGATTTTCAGAATTTCTACTTTGTTATGTTAGTTGAAGATTTTAGACTTGCTGTTCAAGTTTTCTATGCCCAATTTACTGACTTTTCTCTTTTGCTGATGAAAGCTTTTAGATATAAATTACCCCCTCAAAACTGATTTAGTTATGTTCTGTAAGTTTTAGTACACTTAGTTTTGTCAATTTCTTTGGTGAAAACGCCCGTTTATATAATTTGCTTTGACCCAGTAGTTAATTTAGTCTCATTTTTAAAAAATTCCCTAATGATTTTACTTAATTTTTATTGCATTGTGATCACTAAATGCATGCAGTATTTTTTATATTTTTGGTTTTTATGCCCCACTCCCATATACAGCCAAATTTTAATGTTGCCTTGTACTGCTGAAAAGTATGTAAATTCCATTTTAACTCCATTCCCTAATCATGAGAGCTATCATCTCTAATTTTTCCCAAGTTCTAGTCAGATCCATAACTTCTTTGTTTCTCTTTTGATTAGATTTGTCTAAGTTCAGAAGGGGTACATTAATGTCTTCTCCACTATGATCAATTCTATGACATCTTTAAGATAATGTAAAATACTGGTGTGTCTCTTTCTACCATGGGAATATTTACTGTAGTCTTGTATGAAATTATCTTGTTTTAAATTCAACTGAAGCATAACTTTGCCCCAACTCTTCATTTTAATCCTATGTGAATCCTAGTGTTTCAAATTTGTTTCCTGTAAATACATTGTTAGATTCTGCTTTCTAAATCATTGTGCTAGCCTCTCGTGTTTTATGTGAGTTTAGCTCATTCAGTTATAATTGTTAGCTATTTATTTTCCTCTATCTGTCCTTTTGTACTTTTTCCTCTTGGTTCCTACGTCCCTCTACACGATGAGGTAGAAGAAAGGGAAATCTGTCTAACACTTGCCATGTTATATGTGAAGCAGACTGTTTTCCTCTATAATGCGATTCTTCTCTTGACCTTACTTCATTCAGTCCTGACATCAAGTTTTGACTTTCTTCCCTTCCTTTTAATCTCCTCCTTCCAATTTTCTAGTTTGTTTTGCTTGTAAGTGCTCCCTTGCTATCCTGCTCTCTCTCTTAGACCCTTTTCTTTCCCTCCCCTTCTCCCTATCTTCCATTTCCCCTCTGAGTTTAATGTGTTTCTACATAAAAATCTGTTCATTTGTGGGTATATTATTTTCTGTGTTCCTTTATCATGTTCAGACGAAAGTGAGATTCATAGGATGCCCATTTCCCCCACACCTTCCTTCATAACTACAGATTCTTCATCTTGTGAATCTCTTTTATGCAGGTAATTTCCCTTCCCTTCTACCTTCTTTCTTCTCCAGTAGAGTCCTCTGTCACTCCCATTTTGTCTTCTTCTTAGACCTTTAGGATGGAAGAACATCATCCATGGGCCAACTATAATTTCACCTTTCTTTATAAACCCTTAGAAATATTAGCGTTCTGCAAAGAGATTTGTTTTTTGTCCTCCTATAAATATGTAAAACATTCCCTTTCCATTTTTATTCCTCTTGGACCCTGCACTCTCATTTAAAAAATATCTACATACTCAGTTCTGTCCTTTTCATCAGGAATACTTGAAAATCTTCTACTTCATTAAACATTCATTCATCAACCCCTTTCCCTATAAGATTATATACACAGCTTTTGCAAGAAAGGTCATCCTTAGTGATAAACCTTTTATCTCTTTACTTTTATCGCTGTATTCCAAATCCTCCTCTCCTTATCAGTCTTGTGGGAATCTTACTGTGGTTCCTTGGTACTTGAGCTCCTTCTTGGCTGCATACAGTACTCTTTCTTTGATGGAAGCTCTGAATTTTGGCTATGATATTCTTGGACCTTTTTCATTTTGGGGTTTCCTTCCAGAGGTGACTATATTGTTTCTATTTTCATTTTTCCATCTGGTCCTGAGAGTTCTGGGTGGTTTGCAGTTTTGTGTTGTTATTGTTTTTAAAATGGTATCCAAGACATTTCTTTTCCTAATCATGGTTTTCAGACATGATAATTCTTAGGTTTTTTTCTCCTTCATCTGTTTTCTAAACCAGTTGTTTTTGCTATTACATTTCTTACATTTTCTTCTATTTTTCCAATCTTTTGGTTTGGGTCTTCCTAATTCTTGTCTTAAGCAATCCTTGTTTTCTGTCTGGTCCATTCTGATTTTCGGGGCATCTATAGTTCTTGGTTTCTCACCATCTCTATGTGAATTTTCCTTACCCTTCTTTCCTTCTTCCCTTTTCCACTCTATATTTCATTTTATTTCTTCTTCCTGGTACTTCTGCAGTCCCTATGGCCAAGATATATTTCCCCAAGCTTTACCTTGCGCTTGTTGAGGTGCTATTTTCCTTGGGGTTTACATGTGTGTCTCTCTCAAACCAAGGTAGCTCTCCCATGGCATCTGTAGTTTTCACCTTCATTCGCTCATCTCATCTAGTTCAGTATTTAAGTTGAGGGGGTGGGAAATGAAGGGTGTTACACTTGGTCAAGCTCCACAAATAAATGGTGTGGTTAGGCCCCTCCTTTAAGGGACTCTAGAAGGGCTCTAATGATGGGCTGGGGTGGTGGGGGTGGGAAGAGAACAGCTCTTGTTACAGGGCTCCGGGACCTCTCACTGCCATAAACTGACTGAGGGCTTTCCCAGTTGGTTGTTGCTGGGTTCCTTCCACAGGCTTCAGGGACTGCTCAAGCTGGATTCTGCCTAGGGTCTTTCTCACAGCTGGCCTCTGGAACACCCTGAGGCTGCTGCTACAGCCACTGACTTCAGGAAAGGCTGGGAGTGATGGACTAGCCTAAGGCCTCCAGGGGTTGTGAGGATTCCACCCTTGACCTAACCCAGCTTGTCTATCCCTGTCTTCTCACAACAACCTGGGTCCCCCCCTATAGATTCCAGGGTTGCGTAGGATAAGGAAGTTTAGAGATGCTTCTTTTCACTTCCTTCCAAAGTGGTACATTTCTGAGTCCCACTGGAGTGTTTGTTTTTCATAGATCTGTGATCCTCTGCATCTTAATATGCCCCCATCTTCCCATGACACATTACAAACCTAATTGGAAATGTATCACTAAAAACTCCCTGAAAGTTTCTACTTTAATGATTTGATTTAGGTATTTCACATTTAGCTAGTGAAAGGATTTCCATAAAGGTTAATTGTGTAACTAATAGTGAACATGTCGCAAACAAACACATCAAAAAGAAATGAGACAAAGTTTAAGCACAACAACCCCAAGGAAGATGCCATCATCTCAGGAGAACTGATGCTCAGTCTATTAAAGACTGACACCATAGGAAATGCAGTGCTCCATTATTGGCTGACCAACACTTGCCTCAAGCTCCTTGGCTAACACTTGGACCAGCGAGTGCATCTCTGGGGGCCCAGGCTCCATTGTGGAGATCCAGGCTACGCTCTGCTGGGTCCTCAAGGTTCGGCGCACACATTCCTTCCATAACCGGGACACACTGGAAAAAAAAAATCACGACAGGTTCCAAACTGATCCCAGTACTACGTTTTTCAACTGCTCGCCGGAAATTTCCATCTACCTGGGTGTCAAGCTGGTACTCATCCAAAAATTCCCCCATCTGTAAAGTGGGAATAACAGCTACTTTTTGTTACTGTATCAAATGACGTAACTGTAAAGCACTAACCAGTGCCTAGCATGCAGTAAGCACTATATAGATAGTGGTTGTAGTTATTATTCTTTTCCCAAATGCCATTTCTCCACATAATCTCTCTTTTTGTACAGATGAAAACTCTCCCCCAACACTCTCCCAATCACCAGGTCTTGAAACCTTAGAATCAGCACTGACTCTTCCCTTTCTTCCTACATTCAAATGCAAGGCTTCAGATTCTATCATTACAACATCCTTGGTCCAGTCTCTCCACAAACACTGCTAGCACCTCCTCCAGGTTTCCTTAGCATTCACTCAGCAGAACTGAGATAGCCTCTTAGCCATTTCTGTTGCCTCCAGGATCTCTCCCCTCAGAAAATTACATCTACTCCTGATCTTCCTAATAAAAATGACTAATTACTCCTCAAGATTATCTCCAGCAGGCCCCCATTATCTGCCCAACAAAGTATAAATTTCTGACGCTGGCATTTTCAAGGCTCCCCATGAGCTGGCCACCATTTATTTTTCCGGCTTTATCTCACATTTCTGCGCCGCACATTCCGGCCAGCCGGAACTCTCTGTTCCCTGCCCTACCCTCTCCTCCCTCATCCTGACCCTCGTTTTTCCCATGCCCTCTTCTTTACACATCACATTTCACCAGCGTCACATGTGGGTCACCCCCTCCTCTGCCCCTCAGGATCACCCTGGCATCCCAACCCCCATCTGCAGGGCCACTTTAAGTCTGGCCCTGCGGCGCCTCCGCCAGCCTCAACTTCCTCATCTGCAAAATGGGGATCAGGAGAATTCTGCGAAGCGCTTTAAGCTCTACACAAACGCCAGCTACGGCTATTCTTGTTAAAACGGCCCGAGTGGACACGACGGCTCCCAGAGACAAGAGGGCTGACGTCAAAGAGCTCCGTAAGCCTCGGGGCCCCCAGGCCACAGAACGCGGGAGGCACGAGGGCCGCAGGTCACGTGGGGAAAGGCGCTCCCCGCCCCGGGCATCTCTCTCTCTCTCTCTCTCTCTCTCTCTCTCTCTCTCTCTCTCTCTCTCTCTCTCGCTCTTGGGCTCAGCAGGGCCCAGGGCCCGGAGCAGCTGGGGGAGGGGAGGCGGCGGCTGAGCTCAGTGAGCACGCGCGGGGGCTCGGGCGGGGGGCGGGGCAGGTGCCCGGGAGAAGGAAGAGGCAGCGGCTAGCCGGGCTGGGACCCTGTAGGCCTGCCGGGGAAGAGGGGCGGCCTGGCGGACGGGGGCCGCTGCGCGGGGGCCCGGCCCTCCCCGCGCCCCCCGGGGCTCCTCACCCGGCCACCCGCAGCAGCGCCTTGGTGGGCAGAAAGGCGAGGACGCGCTCCACCACCTCGGCCAGGTTGCTCAGCACGAAGGCGGCCTGAGAGTCCACGGAGGAGGAGCCGCCGCTCCCCGCCGGCTCCATCGCTGTCTCCCTGCCGCCGGCCCTCCGTCTGTCCCGCCGCGAGCGCCCCAACGCACCCCTTTGAACGCCCAGCGCGGATGCACGCCACTTCCGCTAGCGCCCGCGGGGGGGCGGGGCTCAGCGGGGACGTGCATGGAGGCCCCGCCCCCTGCCTACATCACTTCCGGTGTGAAGTCAGTGCCGCTGCCACGTGTCCCTCCTCCCTCCAGTCGGTCGTCCCACCTCGGGGGGGCCACTTGGCCGGGTGAGGTGGGCCGGCTTCTCTATGGTCCTCGCAGGGCAGTGGACCCAGCAGGCCCCCCGGGGCGTGAGTCCTTGGCTGCCCTTTGGCCCGGAGTCAGGCTTAGACCCTGCCCAGCTGGGTAACCCTGCCCTGCCTCAGTTTCACCTGTAAAATGGCGATGATCATAATAGCATCTCCTTCGAAGGGGTGTTGTGGGAGTCAAATCAGATAACGTTTGTAAAGAGCCTAGCACAGTGCCAGGCACTGATGCACAAATCATACATGAACTAAGGTTGCTAGCTACTGTAATTAACTTATCAAAGAGGGAGCAGGAGTGGCCCACAGGAGGCTGGCCTTCGGAAGATTCCTCTGTGCCAAGCTCCTTGTCCATCTCTGGGGTACAGAGACCTTAGGATATGTGAACAAGCCCTGAGTGCCTCTCTTCATGATGGCCATAGTGATGGGCGTTGTGAGCACTGGCCACCTACACGGACTGCACAGCTGGTCATCCACATCTGGAATGACTTCCATTAATGAACGTGGGCCACTTGTGGGGGACTGAAATGGTTTTGGAGTGCTGCTTGGGACACCAGGAGGCTGAAGGATCACAGGGCTAGTACAGATATGGCAGCACTTGAACCCAGGTCTTCCTTACTCCAAGGCCTGTCCTCTATCCACTGCCCGACAGTGTCATTCACTGCCCCACCACCTATGCAGGTGCTCTTGGGGATGCTGAGGGGAGAAGTGATCTGTCCAGGGTCTGGGTCCGAGGCAGAGCTGAAGCCCGTCTTCTGACTCCAAGGCTGGCTCTTACTTCACAACACAACATGGACTCCCATCATTCGCTGACATTCAGTTTTTAAACATGATTTTAAAAAATTCAATCCCCATGCTAATGGAATCACTGGATGCCAAGAATTAGAATCCAGCCTCTGGATTCTAGAAATTAGTGGGTAAATGGCATGGTGCAGTGGATAGAGCACTGAACTTGGAGTCAGGGAGACCTGAGTTCAGATCCCATTTCAAACATTCCTGTGACCCTGGACAAGTCCCTTAACCAGAGCACCTGCTTCAGAAGGTCCTGATGAGGATCGATAGAGATGATGTATGGAGAGTTCTTTGTACACCTTAAAATGATATGATTTGTCAGCTACTGATTAGTCCAGAGGTTTCCAAACTTTTTTTCCTACCCATGGAATGGTATTGTTCTTTAATGTTAGAACTCAAGGTTCTAGAGTGAAGGAAAAGTTAAAGGGAACAAAAGAATGTTAGGAGATGTGAACACCAGGGTAAGTTCTGTAAAATTCTCAGTGCAGCAGAGGAGCCACTGATCTGGTCCTCATGTTAGAAACCAGCCCAGAAAGGGACTGAAGGCAAACAGCAGCCCAGCGACCTCCTCAGGGAGGGGAATTGTGATCTCCCCGATGCGGGGACTCTCCCCAGGACTCCGAGTAGTTGTTGATCAGTCAACAACAGAAGGCCCCCAGCACAAAGCTGGGTGTGGATGGTTTGTGATTTGTGTCCCTGGAGGGTACTGACAAAGGGAAGGCATTAGCAGCTTCTTGCTGAAGGCGAGGTCTTGGCAGAGACTTGAAAGGAGGGAGGGCAGCCAAGATGCAAAGGCGAGGAGGGAGGGGCTTTCCAAGCATGGGGGACAGTCAATGAAAATGCCCAATCAGGAAACAGAGTGCCTGGTGTGAGGAGCAGGAGCGAGGATGTGGCTGGCTCACAGAGCACACCGGGTGGGGGTGGGGAGATTTCAGGTAGGAAGGGGCCAGGTTTTGAAGGGCATTAAAAGCCCAACAGGATTTTATATCTGATCCAGGAGGCAACAGACAGTGGAGCTGGTTGAACGGGGATGGGCGTGACATTGTCCAACTTGCTCTTTAGGAAGCTCAGTTTGAGAGCTTAGTGGAGGATGGACTTCAGTGGGGATAGACTTGGGGCATGGAGACCATCCATGAGGTTACTGCAGTGGTCCAGGCAGGAGCTGACGAGAGCCTGTACCAGGTTGGGGGGGGGGGCGGGGTACAGGAGGGATGGTGCAAAAATAGAAACTACAAGATTTGGATATGGACGGGTGGAAGTGGGGAGTCCAGGATGACTCTTAGGTTGTCATCCTGCACGACTGGGAAATTGATGGCGTCCTCCATCAAGTCAGGAAGAGGGGTGAGTTTGGGGAAATGGAGTGAATTCAGTCTTGAATATATCGAGTTTAACATGCCTAAGAGTCATCCAGCTTGAAATGTTCTGTAGACAGACTAGAGAGGGAGAGATGGAGATGGAGTTAGAGATGAAGAGATCAGGAGAGCGGGTAGGGCTGGATCAATAAATCTGAGAGTCATGTTCATAGAGATGCCAATTGAATCCATGAGAGATGAGATCATTAAGCGAAATAGTATATAGAGATAAGAGTGGCCCAGGACAGAACTTGGGGCGGGGGGAGAGACACCAATGGTGAACGGATGTTGCCTGGATGAAAATCCAGCAAAGGAGACTCAGAAGGAGCAGACAGGTGAAAGAACCAGGAGAGAGGGGTGTCCTGAAGACCTAGAGAGAAGAAAGTCTCGAGAAGAGGGTAATCAGCTATGGCAAAGACTGCAAAAGTCAGAAAGGATGAGGATTGATTAGAATCGGCAATTAATAGATCATTGCTCTAGAGAGAGAAGTTTCAGTTGAATCATGAATTGAGAAGCAGACAACAGTTAAGAAGGGGTAGGAGCAAAGGCAGTGGAGGCATTGATGTAGATGGCTTTATCACAGATTTTAGCCAGAAAAGGGAGAAGAGATAGAGGACAACAGCAAGGATGGATGGATCAAGTGTGTGGTGGTACAGGGTGATTTTCAGTATTGACCCTGACGCTCGTAATGCAACCTCCTCGTGATCTCACTGCTGATGACTGTGACCCATGATAAGATGGGTGACTATACATAATCTGTGCTGTTCCTGATGCTGCTTTTGCTCATCACTATTTTACTTCACTACTTTCAAGATGTCCAAAAGGCAGTGGGTTATGTGAGATTATAGCTCAAAAGATAGAGTAGGATTAGATATAGATGCAGGAATCATTGGTAGGTCCCAGCACAAGAACACAATCATTCTGCCTTGGCAGTAGGCTAGCAGAGGAGAAGAGGGCTCACACCCCATCAACGGCACCATGAATTGCAAAGATCTAGCATCATGGTGAAGATCTGGGCTTGGTACTTCTGAAGAGAGGAGGTGAATATAGCATGGGATTTCTTGTCTTTTCTCTCTTCCTCATTCTGTCACTCCATCATGGGGCTATGGCACTGCTCACTTGCTGTATGTTGCTTTTGCTGGTTTGCAGTCTGTTTTGGTTTTTCTTTATCTTCTTCCAAAGGATTCTTTCACCCCTGTAGTCAGTATTGCTCAATCACTGCCCTAAAGGTAGATTTTCCTTAAGAAGTATTGAAACTGCCTTTATTGGTTCAGGTGTTAAGGCTCAGACCATTGATATAACAGCTTCCTTGTGTCTTAGGTACAAAAATGTCAGGACATGGAGTCAAGAGCTCCTCCCTTCAGCATTTTTTTCTGGGCATGAACAACAAAGAGGTAGGGAATCCATACCCAACTGAAACAATGCTGCATCCTTGTTAAATATCTTCTCATTGCTAAGGCTAAGTAAGCCTCCATTTGTTAACTGTTAGATGGACTACAAGCAGTAGTATGTGGAGCCAGTTGCTAAACTTTCAGGATTTTTGTGAGCCACTTGTTAAATACAGCCATTATTTAAAATTACTTAAATTTATAATTAAGCAAATTATAATAAAAGTAATAAACACTGAAAACTCATTGCTTCCTAATAATTTTACTATTATCTGTGCTCTTGATGTGATTTGTGTTTATTATACCTGCATGGTGGAAATACTAGATAATGGTATATTACTATATGCATCTTTTCCCAACTTTGCACTAGTGATGCCATGTTGGTAGGCTAAAATCCACCATAGTGGAATATTTACATTATGGAAATTAGCAAATGTTACAAATCAAGGCTTGGTTTATTGTCTAGATCCGGGATTGACAAACTACTGTCTGATCCAGTACTGCCTGTCTTTATGCAGCCCAGAGAACATTGCTTTTTACAATTTAAAATGCAATAAAACTTTATTTTAAAATGTAGAAACTACTCTTAGCTTGTTGACCATACAAAAACTGGCAGCAGGCTGCATTTGTTTGGCCTGTGGGCTGCAGTTTGCTGACCAGTCTGGACTTAAGAAGTGATGGAGAAAATGTTACAAATGCAGATTAAACAAAAAAGCAGGTCATATGCGTAGCTTTTATATTGTGGAAATGTTCTGGTATTCCAAAGCTATTATCGAATTCAGCAAAGAAGTTTGGTCACGGGAGTCCTTTCGTGTTGTTTCGCTTCCGTCTTAGTAGTTAACGCCAATACTCAAGTAGGAACCACAGTCGTTCATCAATGACAATGAGTGGTTTTTCTGCGGAATTGGGATAGTAACCAAGCATTTATGTATGTAAGTCTGATTTGGTGATACTATACAGGGTGACAGAAATATAAAAAAATGGTAGTGGATTTTGCAAAAAATTCCAAGTCCCACTGAAGGTATAGTTATAAACAGAAAAAAAAAAATGAGGCATTCTAGGTTAAAACTTGCTATTTCTAAAGTTATATAATCAAATTTGTATAGTTAACCCTCAAGTGATAACTGTTTTACTAATGGGAAATTACGTATTCAGATTGTGTTCCCTAAAATGCCAATTTTAGGCATTGTGATCTATTATGAATTTTAAACATGAAGAAAGTGAAAACAGGCACAGAAAAAAAGAAAAAAATAACTGGAGCACCCAAATCAATAGAATCACATTTTGAATTTGTTGAACAATCAATCACTGAAGAACACCTATCATGTTTCTCAAAGGAAGAAAGTTTCTCTTACATTTCCAGGTTATTGGAATGAAAACTAAACTTTTCTTTTCACAGAACAGTACAGGATGTCAACAGGTTAACATTAAGGAGTCATAGCAGAAAAGTATGTCCATGTGTCCCAGGCATGGAGGACAGGTTTAGTAACCTTGAATGGTGGAAATAAATCTAGTAGGCGAACTTCTCTGGGGGAAAAAACTAGGGAACACAGTGCTTCTAAAACCCATACTAAAATTCAAGATTTGTAAAAAAAAGTTGGCTAATGACAATTTCCAACTTAGTGAATAAACTAAATAACAAAAATATATTATTGTCTACTTTAAATGAGTGCAGCTTTAATATTATTTGAAAGCAAACTTCATTCCATTTTATTCTCATGGTGCTAACACAATGTGGGGAAGAAAAGTCTGGAATACCTACCTATGAAGTTGTTGGAAAATTTTCCCCAAATCATCCTTTGGCACCATTAAATGCAATGTTCATTTAATGATTCAGTATTTCAAGGCATCCTCTTCATTTTCCATCTGGCCATGGTCCACCACGACCCCTGGATCCTCATCATCTCCCAAGATCGCCTGGACACACGTCATCAGTACTCTCTGTGCCTGGGCCCCTCTAATTGGAGGGCTGACCGGAGAGCTCCTCCCAAAACTTCCATTTAAGGCTGTCCAGGCCAGCCACTGAGCTTCTTGCCTTTGAGCTTTTCCATCTCACCCTCATTCTGGATGCCTTCTCTCCCCAACCCCCTCCGGTTTCCTTTTGTGTGTTATCATCCCCTGTTAGACTGTAAGCTCCTGGAAGACAGGGGCTATATTCTTTTTCACATCTGCATCCCCCCTCCTCCCAGCACTTAGCACAGTGCCTGGCACATCTTGGAAGCTTCATAAATGTTAATTGACTGACATTTGAAGTAAAAAAAAAAGTTAATTTTAAAACATTTCTGGATAAAATTTATTCTCTTTATCACCAAAGTAATAAAAATCAAACTGAATTAAACATTGTAGTTAAAATAACTTGAAATTGAAATTATTAAACTTTGTCAAGCACTTGAACTCAGATGGATGGCATGTGTACTGCTATACAGTGTGCACAGCCCATATTATATACATGCATTTTTCTCTTTCTTCTTATTCTGGTTTGGTAATGAGATTAGCTAACATCAATTTCTTGTTAAGATCTTTGTTTTAATGATTGACATGCTTGAGGAATTTTCTTTACTTTCCACCACACTGCAGAAGAGATCAACTCACATTCACAAAGCACAAAAATTAATCAAATGTACCATAAGAGCTCTGGAAAATTTAAAGATTGGCACTGGAAAGCATGATTCTTTAGATGAAGATCTGAGTAAGTCAGTTAAGTTTAAAAACATTCCATTTAGTGTGACCCTGGGCAAGTCACAACCTCAATTGCTTAGCCAAAAAAAAAAAAAGCGGGAGTGGAATTCCATTTAATGAAAAATAATTTTATGCTCTTCCTAGAAAATCTAGTTCAACACAAGAATATGTATTGTTTATTGGATCAAAAAAAAAGTGACAAAATTTTTAATTATTTTGATTAGAACCATCTACTTGGACCTTATGTAGAACTTCACCATGGATGGCTATATCTACCTACATATTTCAGTGAAATTTTAAAATGTGAAATTTATTTGAATGATATGGGGGGGGTTTGTACAGAGTAATACAGAATCAATATTCCAATCTCTACAACTATACAAAATGCTAAAAAAAGGTAATCAGCACTATTTCTATCAATAGTGCTAAAGCCAAAAGAGGTTTCAGTTTCATGAATATAATTTGTAAGAGGATGAGGAATAGTTTAATAGGAGATCATATATCAGATTTAACAACAACTTGTTGAGGAAAGAGTTGGCAGATCCGTTCATCAAACCATCCTTGAACTGCAACTGTGACAAGTGTGGCAAAAATCAACAAAAGTATTCTGTGAGAATCCACTGGCTATTTGGAATTTATAATAAAGAGTATTGTATACTTTGTTATTTGTAAATTGTGTGCTACACATCCTTTATGTCAGGAAAACTTACAATAAACTTATGCACGCGCACACACACACACACACACACACACCCCTCCCGCCCCCAACAGCCAGTTGTTAAAACACTTCCCAACACACCACTGACTACAAGTGTCTCCTTTCCCTCTAATCTTGAACCTCAATTACCAGACTGACCTGAGTCAGACCTGGCCCCCTATGTTTCCTGACCTGAAGCCCAGCCCTCATTCCATTCTAACACACTGTCTCTTCACATGTTTCTAAAGCAAGGAAGATGAAACATGGAACATTATAAAAATACTTAATATTACTGGCACATATTAGGCACTATAGAAATGCCCCTTCCCTCCTTGCTAAATCAAACCACAGGGGAAGGGGTTAAATCTCCTGTCACCTTGTTAAAATAAAACCTTTAGTAATGGCCAAAAGCCATCTTTTCTTATCTTCAGACACTTGAGTTATCAACTAGTCACCAGAAAGCCAAGCATCTCCCTCCCACCACCACCAGCATCAACGAGCACTGTCTGAGTCGACACACTAGGTCTGGGCTCCTCACTTCCTTGCTGGCAGCCGGTCCTGCTTGATCCAGGTAAACAGCCATTAAAAACCCTGCATATTTTTCTGCATACCCAATCATGCCGCCCCTCCCCCACCTCCTAGCAGCTCTGTTCGCATTCTCCCTGACCACTCCTCTTTACTGTACATAAAAGCTAGCTTGGTTTCCTTTCTCTGCAGCCCCTAGCTGTACTTGAGCTCCTGAACCTCACTCACCCTGCTTGCATTGAGATGGGAATGAATCAGCAGTGTGCTATGGCAAACCGAAGGCTTCGGCTCATATTATGAGAGGCCCATCATCTAGGCAGAGGGAACTAAGCCCACCGTCCTCGGCTGGCTGTCGGCCCACCAGCGTAGTAATGTGTTCAGGCCGCCTGCCACATTTTAGGCAGCACACAATGATACGGTCAAGATTTGCCACACAAGGGCAAAGAGGATGATGAAGAGGCTTAAGAACAGACCGTATTGAGTATTTGGGAGAAGGAAAAAGAACGTTTAGCCTGATGGAAAAGATTGAGGAAGTGTCTGATTGCTGGTTTTGCCTATTTGTAGGAAATGTCAAAGGCAAGAGGGACCACACCTGTTCTCTCTGTGTGCCCACTGAGGGCGGACCTAGAGCACTGAGCGGAAGTTGGCAGAGATGACCTAAGAAAACAACTTCCTAGGAGAGCTGTCAAAAAGGAATGGACTGACTCAGCAGAAGCCAGATTTTTCCTCAGCAGCCATCTGCAAGCAAAGCCTGTTTGGGTTGTTAGATACGTTTCAAGAGGTTTCTCTGGGTACGGACTGGGCAAACCCCGGATTCAGGTCTGCTTGTTACTTGCTGTGTGACCCTAGCCAACTCCCTTCACTTCTCTGGAGATCGTTTTCCTCATCTACAAGATGAGACTGGTTAGATCAGACATCCTGTGTCGCTTCTATGTTCTCTGAGTCTGCAGAAGACAGCAAAATCTATAGATGTGACTTGAGAATGGCATGGGATTTGAGGGGAGAGATGGAAGCTAGGCAACACAGTTAAATTGGCCAATCACAACCTAGCAAGGTATCAGTCACAGCAGGACCACAGGCATATCTCACTTCAAGCATGCCTATTTGAATTTCTGGCTTTAACAAAAAGACAGGATGATTCACTTTGCAATTTTTACAATGGGATTTCTTCAAATCCGTTTTTGTCTTTGCATCCACAGAGATTAAGTACACAGTCAGTGCTTAATGGATGCTTTGAATTGAAAAGAATACCATTTACTTGTGATATGGAAAAACTGTTATCAAAATGGCTGCAAAAACTTCAAGTCCACTGTTCAAATCAACTGTTATCAGTCACGTTAGAGATGACAGGGGCAGAAATTGCGTATCATGCCAGGCCTGGTTGCTCTTTTGGCAGACTTTGCTTAATTCTTCTTTGTTGTAATGTAAAAAAGCAAAGTTACTGATTACACTATTAAAAACACCACTTGAATTATATTGCTCGTAACCAGACAGGTAATTCTCTGCAGTTGTAGGCAGTATGTTGCAGCCAGTTGTCTTTGGCCTCCAGCTGGATATTTTAGAAGTAGCTTTCTTAATGCACACTGCTGTAGAGATGCCTTCCTTTGGTCAGTTTAGCATGCCTTCTGGTCACTCTTCTCTCGGTACATGCAGATGACAGCACCTCACAGCCTTGTGACATTATCAGCACCACGGCCAGGTAGGAGTCAAAACGTGAACAGTGCAGTGGGCCAACATTTCAGCAAATTCCTGGCTACCCTAGGAATAGGGAAGCATACATAGTTAATATGATGGGCTGCTAGTGACCATCCCAAGTATGACCATGGCACACCTCTGCTCTGGGATCAAATACTGATTCCTCTGTGTGGCATTTAAAATTCTTCACAACCTGCTCCCAACATTCCTTTCTGGGACTACAATACATTATTCATCTGTAGCAATCTTCAATTCAGCCAAAGTGGCCTGCCTTGAACAAGATGGTCCATCTGCCACCTGGATGCCTCCTTGGACAGGCCATTATTCCCCTCGTCCATGAGGCACTCCTTCCTCACCTTCACCCCTTAGCACCTCCAATGTGCTTTAAAGCACTACCTGCAATATTCTACTAGCTGCTACTGCTCTCCCCTCCCAAATTACCTTGTGTATATTCAGCAAATGCTTCCCTCCAGATCAAGGCCTACTTCACCTGTCTTTATGTTCCTAGGGTCTCCCACAGTGCCTGGCATTTAGCAGATGGTTAACAAATGCTTGTCGGTTGGCTCAGGTGGCTTGGTTGTGGGTACAGATCTAGGAAAGCTTCCAGCTTTTGGAAGGGCATGGCAGTTTTGATCTTCAGAGACTTTCCCCGACGTGCATGCTTCTCCATCTCTCTCCTGGTGAAATCAGCCTTCAGAAGGGTGTCCGTGTGTCCCCTTAAGCTTGGCACCTCCCCACTGCATTGGGGAAGAGGGCTGTGACTCTTGTCGTAAGGACTTTCTGAGGCAGTGTAAGCTACATCTCTCATATAGCAACTGCATGAGATTTTTCTTCTAACTTGGCACAAGTCTGAAAGTTCCAGACATCAGAATCTTAAAAGTTAACCCCTTATATAAATAAGCTCATGTATTGCACTTTAAAATTAGGAAAGGATGTTTATAACGCAGAGAAAATCAATGACTACTTGAGATATATTATCACACAAGTATATTACTATATATAAATATATAGTACTCAGTTTCTGAAATTTGAAAAGTAGGTAACCCTGTGGTTTATGGTCTTGAAACGTCATATATAAAGACTGACCTAAACGGACCTTTATCACGAACTTAACCTTGTACAAAGCAGCCTATATTCAGAGGCATAAATAAAACTTTCTCATTTTTTAAATGGTGCTTTATTCATAAACTTGATGCAAGTTTACAAATTGACTTTACATTGCCAAATAATTCTGCAATGAAAAATGAAATCCAAAACTAAGCATGCCAAATGCACAGCTGTCAACTTGTTATCCATCTGAGTATTAAAGAATTCAATAATGTATTCAATATTTTAGCCTCAGGTTTAAGGAACTTTAAAATGCTTAAAAAGAGATCTGCCTTAACACTTAAGGCTGTTATATGAGCAACAAGATAGCAGAACTTTATACAAATAGAACCAAATAAGCAAGGAGGCTAGGACATCTCCATCTACCTTTAATTTAAAACAAAGAACAAACAAACAACATACAACCTAAAAGGTAATTAAAAACAAGATATCAGAAGTAGTGCCAAGTCTTTCCAAAGTGGTTTTCAAAGCTAAAAATTTGATCTTAAAGCAAATGCCTGATGAGAAAAAAACCATTTCATGTTTCAACTGACAGGTACGGAATACGAAGATGTGCTGCTCCTGGGTTTCTTTTAAAAAGTGCTTAATACTTAAATCATACCTTTAGTTTAAACCTGGGGTACAAAAGGTCTGTTAGTAACTAAACAGAACTGGTCAAGTAAGGCAATAAAATGAAGACATTACACCGATTCATACCATCTTCTAAGAAAGAGAAAAAGCGTTGACATCCCATGTGTGTTTCCATCAGTCTTTCAACATCAAACCCATGGCTACAACTCCGGCAACATTATCTTGAGATTCTTCACAAGTGATGTCTTTTTGTTCTCTGATGTACGAGAGAGTTTGCTCAAAGATTGAGTTTTCTTGTGCCAAACACTTCAAAGTTCATTAGTTTACAAATGATTGCAACACCCCGTTAATAAATGGAACACCCCCAACAGCTTTTAGTATTTTAAATAGCTTCAAGATTTCTATTGTGGCTCCTCTTTGTAAGATCAATTGAACCTACAAATAGCAGGTTCAGCCCAGCAAGACCGAGGCCCCAGTGGAAATGCCGAGCTCCAAGTTTGTAATCGGCACAGCCTTCCTCTGCTCGAGTATAACATAATCCAGTCACAAGTATCTTTTCGAGAAACAGTTCATATCTTCATGCAGCCATTTTTAAAAAGTGTAATGACAACATATATGTGGGGTTTCCTATCATTAATTGGGCAATACTATAAATGTTTTCATTTTAGACCAGAAAAAAAACCCCCAAAACAAGATTTTACAAGACCTGAAATCTCTAAAACAGTATTAAACAATGATTGAAACTTTACTGGCTTTAAATGAAACCACATGTTGCAAGTCTTTGTATGTTATCCTATGAAAGGTAAGAATCTCAAACCCCACTACAATTCATCTAACGTGTGTGTGTGTGTGTGTGTGTGTGTGTGTGCGTGCACGCGCGCGCTCGCGCGAGTGTAACTTGACATGCTGACTTCCCTGCTTAGAGGTTTCACTTTCAACAAAAGGGAGATGGGAAGCAGTGGCCCAATAAAGGGCCCAAACTGCTCAGTCCAAGATACCTTTGATGAGCAGAATGGAAAGGCTGTAACCTACACTGGATGTCAAATAACATTTTATCCACTAACAAATTTAATAGCTAAAGTCTTCAGTACGGCTGTTTATAGGGGCACTTGTAGCTTATTGTCTGCTGGCAAGAATTTCATTATAGTGACATCGGTCCAGGCAAAGAATGGTTCATCCACTTAACCATCTTCCTTTGGAGGTGTGTACCAGCCTGAGAAAGGGAAAAACAAAGATGGTTTGATGAGCTGCTGCCTTAAACAAACTTAAGGCTTCGGCTCAGCCTTTCAGAAAAGAAAGCTTAATCGCTGTCTCTACCTTTCCCTTTAGTGTTTAAACTTCCTATACACCTTGGAGAAAACTTGGCCTGTACTGATGACAAAAGCAATGCAAAGTCCACATAATGTAAGTTAGTTATTAGCAACTGATTTTAAATCATAATGGAAAATAAAGTCTGTATAGTACTCGAATTCTCAGCACTCAGGACCCAATTCCCAGCCCAGCAGTCTCTCCAATGGCATCCCACTGTTAACTGAGTTTCACCCATCTACCCACACACCTGAGCTTTCAAATAATCAGAGTATAATCAGTGCTGAGTGTGTTTTCTACAACTCATATTAATTGCTGTTAACTTCACCTCTACCAAAAAAGGTAAATATCCACTGTGCCAGATAATTAATATTGGATCACAAGGGTAGCAAAATGCAAGATTTCTGAAGTATCCAAATAGAACATCCAGGAGGAATGGAGTCATCAGGGCTGGGATGTTGGGAGACAAATAGCCGTTTTTGGTGTGTTAGCTGTTAGATGGTAATGGCTGACAGCTGAGGCTCCTTCCTAGCCTAAAAAGTTCAACTTCTTTCTTCAACTACAGCACAATTACTATCTATTTTGCAGCCTTACTTTCTATAGAATGACCACACCACAGTCACTATGTAGGGAAAGGTCATACTAGATAGTGTCTGTGACACAAGGGAAGCTGTCCCTTCTCACCAGGAAGGCACTGGTTTTTGTTCAGGAGTCATTAAAAACCAGTTTCAGGTGAAAACAAAAAGGTTGATTTGTAAACATTAAACAATCCTCACTTAGACTAAGGCTAACAGGAATCTGTAAAAGGTCTGAACTACAGAATAACTTCAGCATCGCAGAAGCCTTAAATCAATGTGCTCACTTAAAGTGCACTGGAGGATCCAGACCTGAAGGGGGTTTCAGGAGGTAAGCTCGTCCACTCTCAAAGAGGGGAAGGGGTTGGCATCCATTACACAAGCATTAAGTGGCAGAATCAGGACATATTAACAATAATTGCCACCCTACATTTCTATGGCACTTTGCTAACCTTACTATCTCCATTTCAAAGAGGAGAAAACAAGAGTTTTTAAGCAGCAGAGTCAGGATTGGAACTCAGGTCTCCTGGCTCCAGATCTGGTGCTCCCTCCCTCACTTTCAGTCCTCCTCTGAAAATGGCACTGTGACCTCCAGGAGCACAGAAACTCTCTGAAGACACTGATGGCTCCTGCCTTGTCTCTATATCCTTGGAGCCCAACTGGTATCTTGGTACATGGTGAAGGGAATTTTGTTTCTATCATTAATGTGCCTAAAAAATGCTTTTTTTTTTTGTCTGCAAAGGTAAACAATGGTTCAACAGTGACCCTGATAACCACAAATACAAAACTGCCACAGTCTGAGTTAACAGGTTTTGCTGAAATTGCTGCAAACCATTCGTAAAATCCACATGATGAATGCATTTATGACCACATAGCTCCAAAATGACAATTTAACATACCATTCTTCTCATGTATCTGTACTAGGGATTTATAGGACTGCTGTGCTCTTGCTAGATTATACTGATTCTGAAAGGAAGAGTTTTAAACAGATTTTAGACCAAGAAGTTATTAGAGCATCACTTATTATAATACAATCAATGACATATAACCAACAGTGCCTATGATCACCAAAGAACAGCTGGCACTGAGAGTGCTCTGAAGTTCACAAACGTCTTGTCTGATTCTTTAGAAAAAAGGGAACACATAGTTCTCAGGACTAGTACCCTGAGATCTCATCTCACAAGCTACACCATTTCCTCCCTCGATTTCACCTTCCTCCTACCTCCTCAAAATGAGGACATCTCAGGATCTCCCTTTACAAGGACTTCTACCTCATTTGCCTATTTTTACAAAGTGCTTTCCCTACAACAGCCCTGGAAAGTATGTTGTGGAATTATCATCATCATCCCCACTTTAGAGATAGGAAAACTGAGCCCCAAAAGTTGATGTGACTTGCCCGAGTTTACACATCCAGGTCTTTAGACTCCCAGTCCACCACAATGTCCTGCCTCTGCCACTTGACCAGCACTGCCCTGGTGTCCTTGCTCCAGAGGTCTGAGTCAGGGCAGGGGAAGAATGTGTATATGTGCGTGGAGGGGGGGGGGGTGCGCAGATGAAAACTTGTGTTGGAAAGGCTCTGAGTCCTGGCCCAGAGATGCCTGAGCATCTCTTGTGCCAGGATCAGCCTTGCCAACATGTGAAGAACAACCAGTCACTGGGAGGCTGATCCCCATCAAGATGTGATTGTCTTAGAGTCATGATGACATCAGAGATAGAAGGGGTTGTTATCTTTGTAGAGAAGGTACCCACACTCATGAAATCATGGACTCATCAATGCAACTTTTCATTTAAAATATTCTTTCTTCCATTTTAAATAATTGCAAAAAAAAATTTCTGAAACAGGTAACCTATTAGGAAAAGGCAACTGCGTTTTATTTCTCCTGACATATGGTTTATGACCTTTTCCTTATCTTTTGCCTCTAAACAAATCCTCTGTGCAAGCTCACTTCCCAAGTGCTATCCAAATACCACAACCAGGAAGGCCTCTTTCCCAATAATCCCCTTAATATCACAATTTGATAACATTGAGATAAAAGTAGAGGCAGCTAGGTGGTTCATTAGATAAAGTATCGGGCCTAGACTCAGAAGACTTGAGTTCAAATGACCCTGCTTGCCTGAGTTTCCTCTTCTGTAAAATGAGCTGAAAAGGGAAATGGGAAACTGCTCTGGTATCTTTGTCAAGAAAACCCCTAAATGAGTCAGGAAGAGTTGGACACGATTGAAAATGACTGGACACCAGTAACAAGATGAATATAGAAAGATAATGTAGGTCATCTGATAGAAAGCCAGACCTGGAGTTGGGAAAAGTCAGCTTCAAGTCCTGCTTCTGACACTTGTTACTGTGTGACCCTGGGCAAGGCCTTGAGACTCTCTGGGCAACTCTGAGCCCACTGGAGGAGTTCTTAGGTCTGCTCCAAAATTGTTCTTCTTCGAGTAAGAGCTCCTTGGACTTATGTTTATAGGAAATCCAAATAGAGGCAAATTTCATACAAGCCCTCTTTTACAAAAAACCAATATATGGAAAAGCAAATTTAAATTGGAGGGTGACTGACTAAAAAAGACTCTTCTCTTTATAGAAAGCCTTCCTGAGGGGCAGCTAGGTGGCACAGTGGATAGAGCACTGGCCCTGGAGTTAGGAGGACCTGAGTTCAAATCTGGCCTCAGATACTCGACACTTAACTAGCTGTGTGACCCTGGGGATGTCACTTAACCCCATTGCCTCATCAAAAAGAAAAATAAAAACAACAACAACAAAAAAAGCCTTCCTGAAAAATTATTTTAAATGGGCACTTCCTCCCACACCCCCAACCCCCCCCCCCGAATTGTTTAGTCATGACTTAATGGAGATAGCAGAAGCCCTGGGTTCAAATCCTGCCTCTGGCACTTACTAGCTGCAGAATTCTGGGTAAGTCTCTGTCCCTTTCTGAGTCTCGGTTTCTTTATCTACAGTAAGATCTACTTCACAGGGTTGTTTGGAGGATCAAATCATAATAAGACTTTCCTCACAAGGTTGTTTTGAAGATAAAATGAGATAATTAATGAAAAACCACTTAGAAAAATCAAGCAACATATAAATTAGTGTTACTATGATTATCCTTCACTACTTGACAGATTTCAATAGGGAAGAAAGACAAAGTATACAGGTCTAGTCAACTGAAAACCAATCTGAAATAAAATCTCTCCCATGTGAAGAAAAGTCAAAAGGAAAATTCTTCAACTGACATTTTATCTACATGTAACTTTTCAGAACCACATCTGTTGTTTTTAATGAAATAGGCTCATTTTGTATTCTGCACTTAGGTGGAAGTGGGGAAGTGGAAGGGGTGGGGGGGTGGGGGGGCAGGTCTGGATAAAATTACCTTATTAGCTCCAAACTGTACTCTGGCTTTTCCTTTGACTAAAGTGGCATTGATCTGCATGATGACCGACTCTATTGAATAGGCACTACTCCAGCCCTAGAAGAAAAAGGAGAGATGTCTACAAACACATGGTGATTCACTTTGGGATGTCTAAAATTTGACAGACATACTGATTACTGTAAATTCCTTTTGTTATTCACCAAGAAGGAGAGGTATAAATGAAGTCTGTCAGTTTAATAACTGCTTAACACATGAAGCTGGTTAATGAAGACAAAAAGGCCAAATTGAACATATTTCCAGACCCTCAAAAGAAAAGGAACTACATCATGAGTAGGTGACATTTATTAATAACTGAAAAGTAAAACTTGCCTTTAAAGCTAACCTTTTCACATTGATTTGGTCCTGCATGAAAGTCCTTCTCAAAAGCCTCATTCTGCTCCTACCTGGGGGAGCACAAAGGCTTCCAGGGCAGGCTGGGTTTGAGGCCCCAGGGGTTTGGCTCCTCCCTGGGGGCCCAACAAGAGGTCTTCATTGTTCTTGGCCACCAGGCTGCCAGGGCAGAGAGGTCAGAGATGGGGCCTCACTGATATAACCGTTTAGGAGGATGGCTTCATGCTCTCACCAGGGTATCCAAAGGGCCCACCCTCACCACAATGGAATTTATCTGGGGCTGTCTCATTTAAAACTACTGGAACCTCATACTGCACATGACAAAGAAGTGTAACAGGAAAGACACTTACCTGTTTTGTGAGAAGTTCCATGCACAAAGCACCGCCGCCCAACACGTACCTTAAAGGGAGACCAAGAGTCAAATTGTATTCTCTGCTTGTCAATATTTCTTTCTGCCTCTATTAAAAAACTGCATTAAAACCCCTGTCACTAAGGCCCATATTATGTCACAGCCTAAGAATTGTGCCCAGCCAGAATTTTAGGAAAAGGCAAACAAAAACATTTTACATAAGGTCTCCTTATATAAGGCCAATGGTCGGCATTATCCCATGAATTTTCTGATTTCCCTTTTCACTATTACAACATGTCCTCTCCTCGTACCACGTTTTCTTTTCACACTGTCACTCTCTTCTACTTATTTTCATGTTATCTTATTTTGGTAACTTGCCTCCAAACCCTCACCCCTATTCAAGTCTCTCTCCTGGCCCTGAGGAACTCTCTAGGAATCCAAGAAAACCCCCAGGAAACCAGCCTGGCTCAGCACCACTGCAGCGCCACAAGCCTGGCATCATAAACAGGGCGTCAGACTGGGAGTCAGGAAGACCTGGGTGGAAAGCCTACATAAGACACTTACTACGTATGTGATCCTGGGCAAATCCCTACATTCTTTGTGCCTCAGTTTCCTCATCTGGAAAATGAAGGAGCTGGCCTCAATGATCAATAAAGGTCCCTTCCGGCGCTAAGATCCATAGATCTATGTGCTATTGCCACAGTCTAACTGCCCTCAAGCTCTCCCCACAAATCCATTTTGTGCATTATCAACAGATCTTCCTGAAATGCCACTTTTTCCACATTACTTCTTGTCTCAAAAAACTGCAATGGCCCTCCACTGCCTACGGATCGAACCTAAGCTCCTCAAGTGGGCATTCCCATGCTCTCTCCCTAGAAGCAGAATGACCATGACATCTCTGCTCCCCTAAAATCTCTCCCACGCCCCGGAATGTCCCGGGGACCTCTTGAGATCTCTCTAAGTCACCCTGCAGTCTGACTCTTCCATGGGGCCTCACAGATAGGACCACTTTTTCCATTATGAACACACAACATGGAAGCAGGGAGGCTGGCGGGTAGAGCCATATGATCCAGTCAGACTTCTCTGAATTCTCCCTGGGGCCTATCCCACAGCCTGGAATACAAGACAGGACCCCCATTTGTGGAATTCATTATCCATAAATGTCACAAAGCTTAACACATGTGGATAATTACATTTAAGAAAGGAAAGCATGAATTTTTTTAAACAATTCTGAGCAAATCAATATGTAGCATATGACTAACTTAGGTAGGGGGAGTTTCCTATGCAAATGAAAAAAAAAGCCCAGATCTGGTCCAATCATCCCTCACTCTCCCCTCCCAAATAAAAACGGAAAAGACAAACTAACAAAAACAAACCTGAGCCATCTTTTGAGGTTAATGACAAAATTTGGAAAAGCTCTGATTTTTGTGAAAATGGATGTGCTAATCAAAGACAACTGTCATTCCAGCACTGATGAATGATTACCAAGAAGCGTATTCTTTCTCTCCTCCTCCTCCGTGCCCCCCCCCCCGGTTATTTTGTGTCATTTAGAATTTACAAGTTTTAAGTGAGATGTAAGGTGAAGTCTAGCTGGTCAGGAAACGGCGTCCAGAGAAATTAAGAAGAAAAATAACCAAACACTTCTCCACAAGAGGGAGGGCATGGTAGCAAAGGGAGAACTGGACCTAGTGTCTGGAGGTTTGGATTTGAATGTTACCTCTACAGCTCCCATTTGGGGGCCTTGGTTTCCTTTTCTGTAAAATAAGGCCAAGACAAGCAATTTCTATCATCTCACCCTAACATTTTAAGCACTTCTTCCATATAAATGCAGAAGCCCCCCAAAGGGCTGTGCTCTAGCTTTTCCGCTTTCTAGCCACATGCCTCACAAAGAATTGCCCTCCCTCTGGGGGGTCTTAGTTTTCCCATGTGTAAAATGGGAGGTACGGGGAGGTGGACTAGAAGATCTCATGCTAAAGCCTATGATTCTGCCTGTGACCTTGGTCTCATGTAGCTAGTGTCTCTTCTAGCCTCCACACAAAGAGTTAAATATGCTAGATGAGTCACAAAAGAATGCAAGGACAGTAGAAGAGGAGAATAAGTCCCAGAGTTCTCTACAGCAACATACTGTCGACCACCACAAGGAGGAAGAAAGCAGCATCTTTAAGAGGGCTCTAAGCTCAGTTAAAGGGGTTTAGACATTCCAGGTGAGAAAGAGTTGTGTCCCTGGGCAGCTCTTAGGGAGAAGAGGAACAGGCCAGCCTTGCCATCTGGAGGGTAAGTTGCCTTGTTTTAGATGAGTAGATAATGGAAACCTTGAATTAGGGCTGGAAGTCCAACAGAGTATGATTTAATTTAAAGACAATAATGTTATTTAAGTCAACAACACAGCAGAGCAGCAAACTGGGCTGTCCAAATCTTTTATGACATCCAGCACGTTGAGCCCTCACGGGGCTAATCACAATCCCTGCCCAGAAAGCTAGAAGGAGCCTGGGGTCAGTGACAAGGCTATGCTCTACCCAGCTCAACCCAACATTGCCTCCCAAAGGGTAAGCAAAGTCCCAGCCTACTTGACAAGTCCAACAGTGGGTCACTGAGGATCATTTCCTAGGCTTCCAATAATCTACACTGGATAATCAGAAGGTGACCACATTGCAATGATGATGACAGCAACAACCTTCAAGCAGTGCATGAAGGTCACTGAAGCACTTTGTCTCATTTAAGTTGATCCTCCTGACCTTGTGAGCTAAGTATTCTTATCTTCATTTTCAGATGAGCAAACTGAGGTTTCTGAGCAGGGTAAAAGGCCCAAACGTTTTGGTGCTTTAAGGAGATTACTTTGACATTCTCCCAAGGACAGGAAAGTAGTCAAAGGTCACACAGTTTTCAAAAGAAGAATGGTAAACCCTGAACAACTGAAGTCACTAATGAGAGAAATGCAAATCAAAGTAGCTCTGAGGTTTCAAATCACACCCAGAAAATGGGCAAAGATGACAAAAAATGCAACTAGGCAATTCTGGAGAGGCTCTGCAAAGGCAGGGACACTAGGATGTCATTAGTGGAGCAATACTCTTCGACTCAAGAGATCCCACTGCTAAGAATATGTACCCCGAGGTGGTAAAATACAGAAGGTCTGATATACCAATGCCAATATATTTATAATAACACTTTTTTAAAATAACAAAGGACTGAGGAATGGCTATGCCAATTGTGGTACACCAATGTGGAGTGCTGCTGTACTGTAAAAAAGTTGGTAAATCTGAATATAAGGAGGAATGTGGAAGACTTCTATGAATTTAAGGAGAACCAAATAGAAAAAACAACAAAAACTAGAACGGAACGTTCTATAATGATGACAGAGACTGGCCCCATAGAAGGGTCATAAGACCACCTCTCCTTCAGCCTCTTCTTTGCAGGAGGAAGCATGTATGTCAGTCTTGATGAACCACCTTTTGTTTGTTATAAGATGTATTTCTAGATGGGGAAATACTGAGTAATGAAGGTGATTTAAAAAAATATTGCTTTGGAAAAGCAAGAAGGGTTAGAGAGAGGGAAAATCTAGGAGGACAAATAGTTGGGAGGCTCTTAAGATAATCTAAGTAAGAGGTGTCAAAGACAAAAAAATCTGGTGGTGACGATACCAAAGACTCAAGTCAATCGGAGCTGGTGCTGGGCTGCATGCACCCAGTCATTCACTCCAGTGGAGGGTGACCAATCAGCAAGTACATTTATTAAGTACCACACAGACATGTGCTAGGCACCGGGGATACAAAGAAAGGCCAGAAAACCCGAACAGTCCCTGCTCTTAAAGAATGCACCTATTACCTAGAAAGACAGCATGCAAATATCTAGGTACGCACAAGATATGTACAGAGTATGTGATGGTAATCTGAAAGGGGAAGGCATTAGCAGCTGGGGAAACCAGGAGAGACCTCCTGACAAAAAGGTGGCCTTGAAGAGGAATCTTGAAGGAAGCCAGGGACAGACACCGTGAGGTGGAAACAAGGGGCCGAACCATCCCTAGAGGCCAATGCAAAGGCGTAGCAGGCCTGGACACACAACATAGAGAGCTGAGTCCAAGGAATCGCAAGGAGGCCAGTGTAGCTGGATCACAGAGTAAATGAAGGGGGCAGGTTATGAATAGCTTCACACATCAGAGGTCTTTATATTGATCTCACACAAGTGACAGGGAGCCCCTGGTACTGCTTAAGTAGAGCAGCGACTGAGCAGAGAACAGACTGTTGTGGAGACAAGAGCTGAGGGAGAGAGACAAACCAGAAAGCTCTTAGCGAAGGGGAGCAGTGTGGAGGGCTTATACTAGTGTTGGAGTTCTATGAATGGAGAGAAGGGGACGTACACAAAAGTAGAAAGCAGAAACAAGATTTGGCATTGGCTTGGGTGTATGTGGGCAGCTAGGGGGCGCCACAGTGCCTAGAGGGCGGGGCCTGGAGTCAGAACAACTCATCTTCCTAAATTCAAATCTTGCCTTAGATACTTACTAGCTGTGTGACCCTGCTTCCCTCAGTTTCCTCATCTGTAAAATGAGCTAGAGAAGAAAATGGCCGACCACTCTAGTATCTTTGCCAAGAAAATCCCAAATGAGGTCATGAAGAGTCAGACACAACTGAAACAAATGAACAACAGTGGACATGCAGAGTAAAAGGGAGTAGACAATACCAAAGTTGGGGGTCTTTGTGACTGAGAGGATGGTGGTACCCTCAAGAGTCAGGGAAGTTTAGAAAAGTGGAAAGGTTTGGAGGGAAACATGAGTTCTTCTCTGGACATAGGGAGTTTGAGATTCCTACAGGACATGCAATGTTGAGGTGTCCAAGAGGCAGTTGAAGATGCATGAGTAGCTCAGCAGAGACACTAAGAATGGGTATATAAATCTGGGAATCATCTGCACGGAGATGATCACTGAATCCATGGGAGCTGATGAGATTTCCAAGTAACAGAGGATAGAGTGAAAAGAGAAGGGTGCCCAGGACAGAGCCTTGGGGGACACTCACATCTTTGAATCTGTCCAGCTATATCACATCTAGTCTACATCTCTTCATCTTTTCCAAAAGAAGAATATGAAATACTTGACTAAATATTTTGTTAAAATCTAGATTAAGGTATAGGCTACAGCCTTCCCCTCACCTATCAATTTAGAGAGCATGTTTAAAAAGACAAGTCCAGTATGACCAGTGGCTGATGAAGTCATGTTGGCTTTCTGTAATCACCGCTTCCCTTTCTAAAGGCTCATCAACCGTCTTTGGGATGAATCTTCCTAGAACACTTCCATGAATCAAAATCAAGCTCACTGGCCTACAGTTTGTCCCCTTTCTTTTCCATTTTGTTTTTGTTTTTTAATTGGGACGTCTGCCTTTCCTTCTCTAACCTTGTGGTACCTCTCTTGTTTTCTGTGACCTTTCCAATAGTACCAACAATCAATGCATAAACCAGGTCTTTCAGTACTGGAGGATATCATTCATCGGGGTTTTTGAATTCTATGCTGAAGTATGGAAAGTTCTAAGCTCCAACTCCTCAGTGAAGCCCTCCTGGATTACCTCCCACCAGCACTACTTTCCTGCTACCCTTAACCCTGAGCTCAGCAACCATTTAATTTTCTCTAATAATTAATTTGATAATTAATCATCCATTTAGATTTCTCATACTATTGTTCTTGAATGATTTAATTATCATAAGCTCTTTGAGAGTTGGAATTTTGTTTTTTTACATCTCTATACTCTCTAAAGTGGCTAACAGAGTATCTTCTTCATAACTGGAGTTCAATAAACCTATGTGGATTGAAAATATTAGATTTCAAAGGACAAATTTTAGAGAACAAATCACTATTACATTTATTCCTAGTCCTCACTGGGAAGCCAGTAGACAATGTTGAAAAACAACATTTCTATTATTTTCCTTATTTATTTCCCTCTTTATCTGATACATTTATACATGTATCACATCTCCCTACTAAAAAGCAAGTTGCCTGAGAGCAAAGATCTAGAAGACGAAGGGGCAGGTGTACGTGACTTCTAATGTGTCTTCCAGCTAGAAGCCAGGATTCTATGACTGTGGCTCCTCTCCCAGCACTCAACCTGGTGATTTGTGCATAGCTGGTGCTTAACAAAAGTGAATTTTCAGGAAAATGCGACAGTGGGGATACTTGGAATCCCTCTGCACCCCCCTAAGAAGGCTAATTAGAAAGCCCAGAAGCTCAGGTAGGACATTCATGTTTTCTGGAAAAGCAGGGCAGCTAGAGAGCCTGACTCTTCAGATTAAAGATAGAGTTTTTAATTCTACTTTGAAGGATAGAAATATATGGTGTGGTGGATAGGGAGGTTGCATAAAAGGCCAGAGAGGTTAAAACAAATTGACTGATTTTTGGAAGCGTTATAATTAAAAATGCTACAGCTGCCAAAGTGGCTGGAGGGCTAGGGTGAGGCTGGTCTGGGCAGGAACGGGCTTTGGTCCAAGGATGCAAAGTCTGCTACCACAATTTCAAACTTAAAGAAAACTGTGAGGACTTTTCCCCTGGCTCTGTTCCCTCAAAACAAACTGTTACAGGACTGAAAAATACAGGGAAGCTTTTTGTCATATGTCTATTGCTCATTTAGACTAAATATTCTTACAATATTTAAAGAGTAACAACACGGAATTTAGAGAAATTAGACCACCTTGAGTAACCTACATGATGTCATTCTGTGGTGATGTGGAGGAGACTTTTTCTTGATGTGTGTTTTGATTCCCTCATCATATCGTCGACTGGAGACTGATCTTTTTTGTCTCTTATGGCTCTCCTATGCACCCTATGCGAGAGACATCCCCAGCTGGAATCCCACTAGAGCATAGAACCAGACTGCAGCTACCAGGTGAGTGAACATTTAAAAAGCAATACTGAGAGGCCTTGCACTGATTATTAAAGCAGAGGCAATACTGAAGGGGCTCTGTACAATCATGGCAAACTGTATTTTAAAAGCCCCTCACCCCCTTAGCTAAGCCTGAGAAGTGGACACCACGCTCAAATTAAGTCCAATACCATGTCTCCAGCACAGTCCAGACCTAATCCGAATATAAAGTCAAAGTCCGAGGATCCAGAGATGGGCAAGGAAAGGGAAAGTGCTGAATGCCTCTGCCAAGCAGGCTATAAAAGCCGTTACATGAGCCAGTGGGGAACACACTTGGGACGGAGCGGCTGGAATCCAGGTGCTGATGCTCCCTGGCCATGTAAACATTCAGGTCAAGGCAATCTCTTTGAGACTTAGCTTCCTCATCTGTAAAATGGATTTGGAGGGAGATGTAACCTCACATCTTTGCATTCCAAATATAAATTGTTAACTTGATTGTCTTTCAGAAGTCAAGAACGCCACCCACATGGTTTACATTTGTACTTTAAGGCTAATAATGTTTTCCTTATGCCAACACTATAAGGTGAATAGCTATAATTATCACCCCCATTTTACAGGTGGGAAAGTTGAGGCTAAGAGAGGATAAATAACTGGTGTCCAGTAATCCAGCTAGGAACTGAGAGAGCAAGGATGAGCATAAATCTTTCAATTCTAAGTCCTCTGGTCATTCCACTAATTCACATTCAAGTAATTGTCGATGTTCCTGAAGAATTATATGCAGTGTTCATAATTCAAAACAAACTAAGCAGATGGAAACAATTCTCCAAGGCAGCATGCATGTCAGCCCCTGAGGTTCCCTAAAACCCTTCCAAAGTAAAACAAGTGAATCCAGGAACACTAACTTTCAGGACCTTTAGGTAACTTCTATCTGCAACACAGAAAGGACAAAAGTTCTGACCAAACTGCAAGGCCACATTTGTGAAGCAGTACATGAGACTCATGAAGATTTTCTTCATTGTACCCCAAAGCACACAGCAGGAGAAGAGGACGTGAGGGAGCCCTCCACATCACAAATGAGTGAAAATATGAAGCCCATTAAGTCTTGACACACACACACACACACACACACACACATATACACACACACACACACTCTCTCTAAACCCTAACCACTCAACCTCTCAACACAAGTGAATCCAAAGAAACTTACCCTCCTGAGAGGACAGGAGCCACCACTCGAACAAAAGGCGGGTCAAAAGGGAAGTTATCCTGAAAAGGAAACACAAGCCAGAGGAGTCGGTGGCCTTAGAACACTTACATTACAATAACGTTTGAAGAAACAGCCACTAGGGGGCTTGGAGAAATTTTTGTTTTAAGTTTCAACAAACGTCGTTAGAGCTTTGTCAGACTCACTCTTTTCTGGTAAGTGAAAGCCAAACAAAACATTCAAAGATTAACATATTCTAAGCCAAACGCTGAGCCAGCGAACCCCGTGAGATGCTAGCGTACAAGATGAATCAAGAAAGAAAAATGAGGTTTTTCTCCTTCAATCACTGTTATAAATTACTATCTGTCATCTCTCCCCATTCAAAAACAAAGCAATTTTGCCTTGATAATCAAAGGCTCTGAAGTATACGATTTTAACTCCCAGGTGTAAAGAAATGTCCAAGATCATGCACTTGAGGATTGGGGAACAAAAGAGAAGAGTGGAAAAAGCACCGGCCAGACACAAGGAGTTTGCTTCCAGGTTTGTAGGAAGTAAAACAAGGAGGTGGTCCCTCCCCTCTAATTAAGGCTAGGTTTCATTTTTTAAAACTATCCCAAGGAAATTCTCTCATCGAGCGTTCTTTAGTCTCCCTCCTGACTCCTGCTTTATTATACAGAGGTTTCCTGGTGCTGTTTTCTCTTCATCTTAGTCTCTTGAGACTGGTTAGGGACATTGAAAGGAAAAATTCTAACACAAAATACAAAGACTACACAAAAAGGGACAATGTGTTTTTTTTTTAAAGTTTAAAAATAGCCATAATCTTGCTAACAGTTTGACTAGAGGAGAAAAACGACAAAATCTGTTTACAAAACAATCCCCTAATGGTGTAACTGTGTATAAATAATTTGGGTTGGAGAGAGCCAAAGTCCTTATCGCCCTGAGAAGCCATCTGTAGGGCTCTGGCCACATTTGTCTGGTAATAAGGCTCAAGTGAACACACATCCCAGCATGAATATATAAAGACCTAGATCTGAACTCTCCTGTCAATTACCAGCTACATGTATGATCTAGGTCAAAAAAAACCTTCCTATGCTTCTTAACCAGGGGCAGGGAACCTGTAGCCTTGAGGCCACATGTGGCCCTCTAGTCCTTGGGTGCAGAGTCTAAGTTTTACAGAACAAATCCTTTTCTTTCTTTCTTCTTTTTTTTTTTTTGGTGAGGCAATCGGGGTTACGTGACTTGCCCAGGGTCACACAGTTAGTAAGTGTCAAGCGTCTGAATTTGAACCCAGGTCCTCCTGACTCGAAGGCCGGAGCTCTATCCACTATGCCACCTAGCTGCCCCTAACAAATCTTTATTAAACGGATTTGTTCTGTGAAGTATGGATTCAAAGGGCCACGCCTGAGGACCCTGAGGATATATATATTTTATATATCCTTGACATATAAAATATGAATAATGACATGTGAACTACCGGGAAGTTCTGAGGATCCAAGGAGTTCATCCCAATTAAGTATCTGTAAACCAGAAAGCACTATATAAATGTCAGCTATTCTGACAGGGTACATTTACTGAATTTAAGCTATAGAGTAAACTCTTGAAAGATGAATCTTGTTGAATGGAAGGTGAAGAGTCAGGCCTAGTTAGATCTTTGCTGCATGTCAAAAAAGCTAACCCACCTCTAAGAGACCGTACTGATGATTACAACAAACTGGTCCGAAAGAGCTAACTGCAGTTTATGTAAGTCAAGGGTATAGAACTGTCAACATTTTAAATCAAGTTGATAACTTCACAAACAGCTGGGAAACCTTTGTATTTATATGATAACAACCAAATGTCTGCATTCCCACAGTGCTTCTGAGTTTACAAAACGCCTTCCTTACAATGACTCTATGAGGCAGATGGTATGAGTATTATTCCCACTTTATTGATGAGGAAACTGAGGCTCAAAACAATTAGATGACTAGAATACAGTCATATAGTAAAACACTATCTCTATTTTGCATCAAAGTACTGACATCTGATTTGGATTTTAGTGAGATTTCCTTACCTTAAAAGAAAAGTTAAGCAAAATGTATTCTACACCTTCTTTATCTTTTAAGACCTGAAGATCATGATGTAATGGACTGTCAGGATCAACCCTAAGGTGAAAAGACAGCACATTTCAGTTAAGAATGAATCACAGAAACAGCTAGCTGCTCATCCAATCTGGTTTCCTAACAGAATTATGGGAGCAAGTTGGAGTTTTTCAGCCTTGCTCAGACAAGTGGCCACAGCATCATGGGGAAGGTGGAGGGTTGCTTTCTGAGGGGCTGAGGAAGCTGTGGCCATCTGGTCAGCCTTACTGGTTACAGCCTACCTAAAGGTCACCATAAAAGCCCAAAGGGCGATACTCTTCTTGCCTCTATCACAAAGCACTTGAGTCTTGTCAACCCCTTTGTCTGCATCAGCAACTGGGATATTGATTAATGGGAGGTTCTCTAAAACTGCTGAGTACTAGCCAGAATTCAAATGTCATTTGTTTCACACAACTTTTCTGTACCTTATTTTACTATGTCAAAATAATAATATTAAGGATTCACTGGCTTCCCTCTCCCCAAAAGAGACTAAAACTGAAATAAACAATCTGAGGAAAACTCTACTTATAAGGCTAAATTAATTGCATAAAATAACTCAAAAAATTTAGCATTTCCTATCAACATTTTATCTGGTACTGCCTAAAAGCACCTCCAACAGCCAAACAGTTTTTGGAAGGGTTGTGTTTTAGTCAGAGAAGGGGCTACGACCAAGGAGGAAATTCAATTATCTGTGCAGTCTAAATTTCTAGCGGTGGAAGGCGACCCTTACAGCAATGAGATCATAGGTCCAGCCTCCATCCCTAAAAGTGCCTACAAATGCTCATGGGGTTGTCAGCTCCCAAGTATACCTGCTTACAGCTTATATCTTGATGATCCTGTTTAATCTTTTTAGAAAGCAGGTGATCCCAAACCTTGGGTTAATTTTGAGAAGCAAATTCTTTTTCAAGTGGTAGGAGTGCCAAGTTCCATATACAGCACAGTTTTGGTTTTTAAGGAGAGGTGCTACAGGATTAGAGTGCCTTAAAATTAAATATGGAAAGCTACAGGACAAGGCATTACCATTTAGTATTCAATTAAATGGACATTTAATACGAAGCTACTGTGTCCAAAGAACCATAAGCCAGACACTGGGAATGATATAAAGCTAGATAAAACACAATCTGCTGCCTTCAGGGAGCTTACAGTTCAATAGGAGAACAAGAGATACACTTCTTTTCAGCACTCTTTAAGCTTTCTGATTTTCACACACATCACTCCATTTCCTATTCCCATCGTTACCCATGCCTGGAATATACTCCCTTCTCATCCCTCCCTCAAAGAATCCTCTCTCCTTCCTTCCACATGATCCCACCAATTACTAGGGCCTTGCCCCCTTCTCTCTACCTATCTTGTGTATTTATTTTGTACAGATGGATGGGGAGAGAAAGAGAGACAGAGAGACAGACACATGGACATATATACACACTGTCTCTCCTCAAAAACTATAAACTTTTTGAGAGTAGACATTGTTTCATTTCTCACATTTGCATCTCTGGCATTCACAACAGTGCCTAAGCACAGGTTGAACACTGAATAAACACTTGTTTATTTACTGGAATGACTAAAAATAAGACATCACAAATTGATTAATGAAGTTTAAGTCAAGTACTTTACAAAGTCTAGGGTAGAGAAGAAGGTTACCATTAACCAGGCAAACAAAATCAAACAAAAACACTTACTTGAGAAGCTTAACATGCCACTCATATAAGCTGTCATTTACAAGCTCCACTGAATAAATTCCTGTAGAGATATTAAAATAAATTCATTATTCTTCATCTGATGAACCATTTCCCTTGACAGAAGTTAATACTATGAACATTCATCAACTTCTGAAAGACTACAATTCAAACTTGGGTCAGTTCTGCCTTGTTATATCTATTCCAATATAAAAAGATGATTAGGCCATCTGATTAAGAACGTATTCTTTCAACCTTAACTTCAATTACTATCAAATAAATAGCAAGTAAATGGAGAAATGGGATGAGAAAGTATACGAATAAATACATGGTCATGCTCATTTATCAGTTTTCTGGCTTTCAGTTTTCAAAACAGGCAAAACGGTAGCACTACACTAGGAAGACACTAAGTACAATTTGGTGTCATGTTGATTGATAAACACTGTCATTTCCTTATATAACGGTAGTAGAATTTACCTGAAGCACAGGTTCTGAGATCACATCAGTAAGCTACAAATCATCAAGGAAACTCAAATATCAATATCAGGTTTGTTTTGTTTTGTTTCGTTTTTAGAAATTGGCCCCGAGACTCTTAAGTTCTTCGTGGCAATAGAGCTTCTAGAGTGTCAATGCTGACTGACAAGGACATACTTGCTGAGCCACAGTGATCTCTGAAGGGCCACAGGGCGGGTACTGCAGCACTCAAGATGGCAAATGAGGCCCTGACTTTTTTTAAGAGGGGAGGCGTATGGAGTCAGCAAACCATAAGTGTCAGTCAAAGTCTATTTCTGGCAAAATTCTAGAGGACATTATTAAAGGGAGATAGCTCCAAAAGATGAATTTCATACTATTAACAATTACATGAAAGATAGTTGTAAAACTACTAATAAGAGAAGCACAAATCAAAACACATCTGAGGTATCACCCCACTTCCATCAGATTGTCAAAAGTGACAAAAGCTGGGAACAGCATATTTTTGGGTTCCTGGAGGAAGACAGGCACACTAATAAAACTGTGCCCCTACAAAATGGATCAACCATTTGGGGAAGTAATTGAGCACTGTGCTAAAAAAGTGACTAAAATATCATATCCTGTGACTCAGAGATTCCATGGTCAGGCATGTACTCAAGATTAAAGAAACATCCCATATATACCAAAATATTTACAGCAGCATTTGGATAAGAAACACAACAATGAAGAATTCAGAGAAACATACAAAGACTTCTATGAACTAATGCAGAGTGAGGTAATTATTACTAGGAAAACAATATACATGACAACAATGCAAATGGAAAAGAACACAAAACTGAAAATTAACATTGTAATTAAAATGATCAAGTTTGGCCCGAGACAAGAACTGAGAAAATGCACCTCCCTCTCTTCACTGCAGAAGTGGAGGACTCTGCGATAGAATTTTGCACACAATGTCAGATGCAGGCAAAAGGGCTGGTTGGTTTTGCTAAACTGTTTCTTTTTCCTTTTTTTTTTTTAAATAAACTCTTTCTTAAAAGGAAACATTTACTGGGTAAGGGACTGCTATAGTCAGAAATTTTAAATCAGATGCAATAACAAAAAGCATCCATTAAAAAAAAAAACAAACTACTATGGCTTTTATCAAACACATGCCATGCCAAACTAACTTAACTGTTCCTTTTAAAAGGGTCATTAAATTTGATAGAACATGGAAATTTTGTAGATGTAGCTTACTTAGATTTAAACAAAATATCTGATAATGTCTCTTGAGCCATGTTTGTAGAAAAGCTAAGTAAATGTGGGCTAGAAGATAGTAATGTTTAGATGGATTCAAAACTGGTTGAATTAACTGGATATTGACAAAAATGTTAAACAGCCCCGAGCCAAACACAAATTCCTGTACCACTCTAATGGAGACCTCCCCTGAAGACCTGGTTTGATCGGGCCTCCTTCAAGGAGGTCTCTAATAGTACCACAGGGATTTGTGTTTGGCTCCAGGGTATTCAACATTTTTGTCAATATCCAGGATAAAGGCCAAAAATGGCAGCCTTAAACAAAACTATACATGTGATGAAAGAAGATTTAGCAAAATGTTGAAAGTTTAAAGCATGACATAAAATTGGATAAAGTTGAAAAGGGATACATGTCAAATCTTTCAAGAGGATTCAAAAAATCAACTTCACCAGCACAAGATGCCAAAGGGCAGAATGAAGCGACAAACAGGAATCAGAAACAGGAAAACATAGCCTGGATGGAAGGGAAAGCTTCACGATAATTAAAGCCATTCCAAAGTGGATGGCTCCAGGGTAGAAAGCTCTTTCTCCCTCCCTGGAGGTCCACCAGGCACAGGTGATATGACCACCTGGGAGCCATAAGGCAGGGGGAATTCTTCTTCAGCCATAACTTGGACTAGATGATCACTGAGCCTCATTCACCTCTGAAATTCAGGAAAAAATAACTGAACTATAGAAATGACACTTAAACTACAAAACACCCATCTTTGAAAGAGCAGCAGGTAAATGAATTTTCTCTTGTGAAAGACATTTTCTAGGACTTCATCTAAATCCTTAAAAAAAAAAGTTGCTCAAAAATTTCAAGCCAGATATTTCTCAGTAGTACAGTTTTCTGTATACTATTTTTTTGAAGAGGAAGAAGAAAGAAGGATGAAAGGTCTTGTACTTTCCCAAGACAACTTCTACTGATAACTGCATCTTTACCGTTTAAAAAATACAAATGGAAGATAATTCAGGATTCAAATGCATTTTTAAGGCCTCTATAAAGCCTCTATAAAAGTGACCAGTGAATTCAAAATGCTAAGCCCAGAGAGGCAGTAGAAAGCTGATCTGATCCTTTCCTGAATAGGCTTTTTTTTTTAAACAAAAAAATCATATGATTTACATCTGGTCACATGGAATTTTCTGAATGATATGTTTCAATCATATCTTCACATAATTGTACAAATTATAGTTCACTTCTGCTTCCTGATCCTTAGTTTTTTTCAGATTTGCTGTCTCTATATTAGAAGCAAAAAACGTCAGAACGTAGTTTCTGATATAGACTCTTACAAACCTTTGTTAGATAAGGTAAAAAATGGAAGAATTACTTTGTAGTTGATGGCAAGTAGAGAAAAAATGCTAAATTTTCCCAAATGACTGAGCAATATACCAAGATCTCTCCTAAATGATGCGAAAAAAAAAAGTAAAACCTGAGATGTCAACTTATTTGGAAAGTACACAAAACAGGAACATGAAAGTTAATGAAGTTTAATTGTTTTACTTGCTAGATGGAATGATCATTCTTTTTTTTGATCATTCTTTACACAATAATTTTTCATCCCCCAAAGAGACCTATAACAAGCAGTTTAAGCCATGTTAGGGCTAATATAGGCCACAGACTACCAGACCACTGGAACAATATCCATGAAAATACCAAAAGAGTTTAGCTCATACTGTTCAATTACTTTTACTTGCTGGTAAAATATTTAAACTTTGGTCTCACAGCCTTAAACACAAAGTTAATGAAAATGTCTAATCTGTCATGTTAGCTTATCACAAATACCACAGAAAGGGCAGAGGGTAAGGGGTGACAAGGAGGGGTCCAGAAGGGCCATGGAAAGCTCTTTACCTGTTTTATAACTCTGTGATCGGTATATATCCCTGAGCTCTTTCATGAGTCTGTCTGAAGCCTGTACTGACCCAGACACTGCACCCTGAAACAGAAAAATCAAATCAACCTTTATTGGGACTAATAATTCAGTACTCTCACTTTGAGGCTGTTAACAAGAACATATCACAAGGTGTAAAGGTGGAATAGATCAATACTAACAAAGAAGTCAGAAATTAAAGCAAATGTCAAGAGGTAAATGTGTCCCCCCCGAAAAAAGTTGAGTCATTTAACATTTCCTATAAGAAGGCAGCCAGTATTTGCCGACATAATCTATAACTGCCTAGAATTCTGTATAACACAGGTCTGTCCTACACCCTCTCCAAAGGATTTCATTTGCACAAATACTAAAAGGGCCTTATTTAACACATTCTGAAGCCCAAAGGATGGTGTTCGAATGACATTCTAGTGGAAAAAAAACCCAAACACAAAGCCAACTGTTTTGTAATAATTCCTCATGCTTTGTTTTGTGACCACTGTAATCTATCTATTATGGCTAGTTCACATACAACCACCACCACCCACACACCCACACCCACACACACATGCACACACGCACGCATGCCAGTCTTTGTCCCTGTCACCTCCATGCCCAGTGAGGCTTGGCAAAAAAACTTTGGGGGAGGACCACTATGTTTAGCATCACCTAAGCTTTTCTACCAGCACACATCAGTCACCTGATCAAAAAGGTTCCTCTCCCTTAAGAAAGACCACATTACATGCTACTCCCTGGTAGGAAGGGAAGATACAAATTACAACCCATCTTAAATCTGAATCTGAAGTGAGAAAGGGGCAGTCAGACTTCAGCGATTCATACCCCACTATATATTTATAATCAGCCAGGGACTGGGCTGAAATGTACACCTTCACAAAGAAAAAAGGGTTCGCAGAATAAATTAACATTGTAAATTAAAGACTCAAGAGGATATATCTAACTTAAAAGAGCCAACTATTTTCAAGTGTCCAAAACTCAAACATAAACACACACATACACGGATACAGAAAAGAATGCAGTAAGTATTCATAATACTTTGGAACATGTCTGCCCGGTTTTCTGTCGGGCAACATCTTGTCAACCACTATTTTGCTTAACTATATGTATATCTGTGTGTATGTACGTGTATATGTACATGTACATATATGCATGTCTTAGAAAAATACACATTTCTCCAAAGAGATATTTAAAATCCAGACTTTTCATAATTTGAACTTTTTCCTCCCAAATAAGTGAGCTTTCCCCTGTATAAAGATACGCTTATTGTTGGTCCAGTCAGTTGTTCGAAGAAATAACTTTGGATAATAACATTTTGGAGGTCATCGGACATGATACTGTCACTTGATAAAATCAGGAGAATCCAATCAAGAGAACTTATATGGCTTGCTCAAGGTCACATGGCTGGTTAAAGGCAGAGCCTGGAGGAGCCATTAGAAGCAGAGTAAACCAGAGAAGACAGGACTGGATTGTGAGTTGTGATGACCTGGGTTCAAAATCCATCTCCAACACTTACCCAGCCTTTTTAAGCCTCTGTTTCTTCATCTGTAAAATGGGGCTAACAACAGCTGCAGCACCTAGTTCATAAGGTTCTGAGAATCAAACAAGACACTGCAGAGAATGCATAAAACTACATTCTCTACAAACCACAGAACTAGAAAAATGTAGGCTATTCTAATTTTCTAAGGCAAACAGTCTCTCCCATATATCATTCTCTCTCTCTCTCTAGCAAAAAGCATCGAGATCCTTCTTCTTTTGGCAATTTCCCTGGCTCCACTTGCACTATGCAAAGAAGTCCAAAAATGCCAGCAGTCTATCCTTTCCAAGCCTTCTTTTCTTCCTCAGCAATGATCAATGTGTCTTCATTATTTCAAACTGGTTTCATCCCATCCAATCCTCTCACTTTCATCTCTAGCTATGCAAGGATACGTGGATTAACTTGGCAGCCTCTGACTACCTGACATTCAGCAATTTTAAACTGTGGCCAAAGCCTGGCAGCCTCTTTTTTGGGTAAACCTTGCTGCTCTGATTATCAAAGGCAGGGAATCAATTCTTAGTGAAAAGACAGTAAGTGTAAGGCCTCTCTCACTCCCCATACCGGTCAAAACAGTTTCCTGAATTCAACTAAGAGCAAATGACAGAAGCCAGTCCTCTACCTGATTCAGGTCCTCTTCTTGTGCTTAAACAAAATCTCTCAGAGATTTCTCAGCAGCTTTTAATGAAAAAGTGTAAACGAGATCTGTAAAAAGTGAACTGTCTTTTTCTATCCTAGATTATGCTCTATGATGTTAGCAGGATCATACCTCAACTAAATCTGTAGGTGAACCCCTTGTGCTTATGGAAGATTAGATGGTAATTTTTCAAGGAAAAGGTGAATACAGTTCTCCACTGTAACTGATTCTTGAAACTACTTTTCCTAAGGTCATCCCAATCATTTATATCTCAAATACCAGTCCCTATGTGCTCTATTCTCAGGTACAACACTCAGGAGAAATCCAGAGGCTGGGGGCGGGGGAAGACAGGGATGGGACAGATAGCGGGACACTTGTTCATTTATAGCACTAGCTTCCAAGTCAGTTTGATTTGGGTGACAAATTCCTAAGTAGAGATGCAAATCAAGAAGTTTCAGACATTTTCATAATCTAAATTAATTTTTCTTGAAAATGAAGTTGGCATGCCACCTCATGTCACAAATCACTGCAAAATCACTTTTCTCCTGTTTTCCCAAACACTGTTTTAATCATTTATTTGCTCTTCAATATGAAACCTCTAGAGCTGAAGTGTTTACATGCAAAGGAGAAAAACGGATCAACAGCTAAGGTAAACTCTACTAAGCAGAAAAGAAGCAGTTAAAAGTTCTAAAACTAGAGATTTTTGTTCCAGGATGCTAAAATCACACCTTTAGTGCTCAATAAATGCTGCTTTTTGACATGAACACAGGCCTAGGTGCTCAGAGCCCTGGCCTGGTGGCTGGACTCTCTCTCTCTTTCTCTCATTTACTGTGTGATTTTCTCTGCATCCAATTTCCTTATCTATAAAACAAGACTGCTGGGCCAGTCCTCTGAGGGAACCTTGGAGTTCTGTTGCTACACACAAATGTTTGCCTAGAGATTTGACTTGTCTTATTTTAGGGAAAACATTTAAAAAGTTGAAACACATCCAAAAGAAGGTAGACAGGATGGTGAAAGGACTGAAGACCGTAATACAACAGAAGATGAATAAGGAACTGAAAAGGCCTCCTTTTCCAGACTGAAGAAGTATTTAAGGAATGGTGGGATTACAGATTTAGAGTTGAAGAGGATCTTAGCACCTCTGGATCTGGCACCTTCACTTTAAAAATGAGGAAACTGAGGCACAGGGGGCTGTCATGGAGAAGAGAGATTAGATTTACTTTGCTTGGGCATTAGGAAGTAAGAAAAATGGGCAAAAGTAACAAGAGGCCTACTGTAAGGAAAAACACCTAAAGGTATACCAAAGTCAAATGGGATGATTAAGTAATGGGATGAAGATCACACAGTAAAAGCCTGAGATTACAGACCTTCCATCAATTAAACGGTCTCTTCCACTATTCATCGATGTGAATCCTCCAGTCCAGCTAAACACACTATGCTAATTTTCACTTCTCATTCCTGGATCTTTTCCTTCCTCCCCTCTACTTCTCCAAACCCTATCCATGTTCTTACTCTCTTCTACTTCTCCAAACCCTATTCATGTCTGTGGTTCAGCTCAATTCAACACCAACAACAGAACTACGATACACAAGACAGTGGGAGGGGTAAGGAAAAAAAGGGCAAAATGGAAGATTCAGCAAATCTGAGGGGCAGGAAAGAAGAGGACATTCATCCCAGGGGCAGAGAGCTGCTACCAAGGCAGACACAAGAGCTTCAGAGCCAAGAATGGCCCTAGAAGTTTCTGACTGGGGAGTAACACACTCAGACATGGACATCATGACCATCTGGCATCAAAATGAAGTCAGGATTACAAAGGAAAGTGACTCAAGGCTGTTCTAATGGTACAGAAGAGATGAGGAGGGTGTCAGGAGGATGGACACAGCATACACTGGCAGAGAAGAAAAGCCAGGACCATCAGCCTCCTCCAGATCCCAACAGATCAGTCTAATGGACCTTCTCACCTGTATCATGTACTGGGGAACTCAATGATTTTCTTGCCCATCACTCTCTGGCCTGCTGCCTTCTACGCTCTGGCCTTCATCTTTAAAGTCTGCCACTCCCACCCCAAAGCATCTTCTCATGGCATTTGAGGTGTTGTGCCATTTCGGCACCTTGTTTATGGGCTATTCCCCTGTTCTTCTCCAAGATTCCAAATCCTACCCAGTCTTCAAAAGGCCCCCATTCTCAGTGATCCATCCCTGGCTGGCTCTCCACACAGTCATCTCTTCCTTCTCTCGACTCTCGAAACTGTCACTGTCTGCAGCCATCACCTGACCCTCATGGGCTGCGCCTTCAATGCTTCCTTTACATGAACATCCAACCTCCAATTAGACTGTAAGCTCCCTGGTTGCCAACAGGTTCTACACCTCTCTGTACCCTCCATGGTAGCTTCCATATTGTGAACATTTAATAGTTGTTCATTGAATGAGAAGCACGATATTTTGGTATTTCTCAACTACAAATTAAACAATTACCATAGAATCTTAGAACTAGAGACGAAAGGGACCTTAAGTCATCTATACCAACTCCTTTATTTGACAAGATTAAGTAATTAATTGGTAACTAGCCCAAGGTCACAGAACCAAGCTTTAAGCTCTATAGGCTAAAAAGAAAACTCCCAGTTCTATTCTACTAAGCACAATTTTTGTGTCATCAGAAGACCAACAAAAGGTTAAAAGAACTATTTCTTTTTCTAATAAAATGGTAGCTTTTTACCACTCTTATACCTCAGAGAACAACAAAACACACTAACCAAAACATCAAATGGAAGGCCACAGAAAATAAAGAACTTGGCTGATGTTTGTTTTAGTAAAAAGCCATGATAAAAACATCACTTCATTAGGTCCTCTTCTGTGTGTGTGTGTGTGTGTGTGCGTGTGTGTGTGTGTGTGTGTGTGTGTGTGTGTGTGTGTGTGTGTGTGTAGGGGGCAGATCTTCTATAAAGGATGGTCCCATGGAACTGGGCTCTGCATGCGACACCCACAAATATCAAGGATCAAAGCAAGTATAAACAGAGGATAATGACCAACATTCTCCGGATGAAATGAGCTTAAAAGAGGGACTGAAGTTAAATGAAAAAGGAAGCCCTTCTGCAAGAAATATTTGTTAGACAGTGGGTAGGGGTCTATACAGAAAGATGGCCACTCCCTAGCTTAGAAAAGGTCCTTGCAGGAGGCAGATAAAACAAAGACCAAGTACAAAGAGGGCATCCTAGTCTTAAGACTGTGAAAAACAAAACTAAGGGTCTACATTCACATTTAAGAGTAAAGTGGCAAACATCTGTTCACTTAAAGAAGGAACCTGCATGTTACACAATTACAATGACACAAATCAAGGTCTTTGTGACTGCGGACAAGTCACTTAGCTTGAGCCTCAGTTTCTCTATCGGTAAAACTACTGATTCACTTGGCACTTCTGTCCTCCATGAGGATCTAAATCACTATGATGTGAAAAAGCTTACCATGTCTAAAATTTGACTCTTCTAGACCCTGACAGTGTGCTTCTTTCCCATTTCTCTCTGTGAAAAGGGGGTCCTCTACATTCCCCTAGATGTCAGGACGGAGCCTCTTTCTGGGTCCATTTGCCTCTGTCCCCGTCTTACACTCCACCTTGTCCCATGATCATCCTGGTCTACACACTAATGACCTTTGGATCACCATGACAGGCCGCTGACCCAGCCTCCCTTGTCCTCCTATCCAGTCCTTCAGTTCATCTTCCATGCCGTAGCCATCCTGAAGAACAGAATCAAGTCATGTCCCTCGGCATCCAAGGGAACTTATTACTTCAACTTCCCAAACCCTTTCCAAATTTCTCCCTTCTCTGCTCTTGCTCACGCTATGCCATATACCCGGAATGCCCTTACTACCTCCTTGCCCAATCATTACTTATTAACATCTGATAGTTTTTCCAAGGTCCAACTAAGGTGCCATATTTGCTTCCCCTATCCCCATAGTCACTGTCTCCACAGTTGCTTCTTCTTCCTCTAATTTAATGACACTCAGGTCTTGGATCATGCTTGTATCAGATTTTAACTTGTACTATATTTGAGGATATATCATCATCATTCCAAAAAGACTATAATCTCCCAAGGACAAAGACTATGTATTATTTATGTTTGTATCTTTCCTTAAGTATAACATAACAGTAGGCTCTGAACAAATATCTGCTTGGTTTTTTAAAATAATTTTTTGATACCTTTGACTCTCACACTGCCTAAATTTCACCCTATTTTTTTCCCCCTCATTTTAGAAAGCCATGACAAGTGTTTAATGAATGAATATAACCTGTGAAGAAAAATCAGACGTATTAAAAATTTTTTTTTATATTTTAAAATTTTTAAACATATTTTTGATTTTTTACATATAACCTATTCCTTATTTAAAAAAAATACCTCATATAACTAACACACATGCACTGTCCTTTCCCCTTGTTCTATTAATGGTGCTATTACAGTAGGCTAAGAGGCTGCTTCCCTCCCAGAGCTCATCCTGACAGTCCATGTGTCAGACGCCCAGTGTGGAGGTGTCTTTGCTGTCAATATAACAATCCCTAAAAGAATTATCTGATGTCATTGGGAAGCTCTTTGATACTACTAAAAGCTCTTATTTAGAGACATAAACTTGAAGAAAGGATTATTTAAACTCTTAAGAAAACTAACTCAGAACTCAACTCACCGAGGAAGGATCATAAGGAATTTTTATAAAAAGAAATGAATGAAAACAAAAAACTAAAATGTTTAAAGATACAAGTTTTTCTACCCCACATTCAGATAAGGCTCATAATACTTATTTAGATGTAGAGGCAAATCACTCTTAAATCCAAATGTCTACATGTGTATACATGCACACAAACATACATACATAGCTATGTATATACTGACACACCTATGTGTGTGTTACATGATGTAGTTGGTAGAGAGCTGGCCTGAATATCATTTAGTTTTGAATTCAGGCCCTGCCTCTTGACACCTTCTGACCTGTGTGACCCTGGACAAGGCTCTGGGAAACTGTAACACCCTGCGTTTCAGAGAAGGTGCCCACCTACTTTACTCAAGGCTGCTCTGTCCCCTCTGTCCCTCGAGAGCTCCCCGCCTCAATGAAGACCTGAGTCCAGTCCTTATCCCTACCACGAAGGGCAGCTTTGTAAGCACACCTCTCTCTAATATCTTATTGCCTTCTCCCTCCTTCTTTCCCTCCTTTACTCTCTCAATGTGTGGGTATATGTGAAAGTTTTAAGTCTGCAAATACTCACATTGAGATGGTCTTGCCTCTGATTCTTCCTTATTTTCTCTAATATTGCCAGATTTTCTTTTTCAATGCCTTCATCCTCAGACTTCTTTCCATCAACAGGCTCTTCTTCCTTCATATCATAGTGATCTAAGTCTTCAATGTCCTTTAAAGAGATGGAAAATGTCATTTTATTCAAGGTGGTTTTTAGGCTCATTCTACTCAAAAAGAGGAAAGAAAAAACATTTTAATTTTATGGTTTTTTAAAAAGATAATCATCAGCTAGACTGTCTTTGGCTTTAACTTCATACCAGAATGCTTGTTTTCATTTCGGTTCAGCTATTACCCTCTTTTACCTCTCCTTTTAAAAAGAAGATAAAAAAGGCTAGGAGCTTTGAAAAAAGGGGAAAACGTAGATTTGTGTTAAAAAATGCAATGATAGCAAAACAAAAAAATACCAGGTCTTTCAAATCTAAGATTAAAAGGGACAAAAGGAATATGATGTAGTTGGTAGAGAGCTGACCTGGAAGCCATGAAGTCTTGGATGCAAGCCCGCCCTCTGACACCTCCTGGCCCGTGTGACTCTGGATAAGGTTCTGAGAAACTGCGTTTCAGGGAAGGTGCCCTCCTGTTTTGGTAGAGGTGGCTCTTTCCCTCAAGAGCTCACCACATCAATACATACTGGATTCTAGTGCCTATCCTCTACCACATTTTTGTAAACATGTGTCTCTCCACTCTCTCACTACCTTCACTCCTCTCCATATGCAGAAGCTGCTCTCAGCTCCATCACACAATCCCTCTTCAATTATTTATTTCTTACTCTGATCTGACCCCTGATATGGCGATACAGACCCACTGTATTTCCTTACCACACCCTCTACTCCCCTGAAACTTCTTCACGCTTACTACTGACCTTCTTTCTCACCAAATGACACGGTCTTCTATGTCCTCATCTTGCTGCATTGCTCTCCATCTGACACTGTTCGTCAGCCCTTCTGCTCTTCATTCTCTGACACTTGCTACTCCTTCTTCCTGGTACATCATGCTGATATCCCCTAGCTCAGCCTCTGCCTGAGTGCTCTTCTCTCTCTGCCTATAGGTCATCATCACCTTTAAGGATCTCCCAACATCCCATCATTCTCAATTTATCGTCTCCTCAAAACAGCTTCTCCTTCCCCAGGTCCCCATTTCTTTCAGTGAAATCTCATCTACTAAGCTCAAAATTTTGGATATGGGTAAATAAGAATAGGAGAGAGTCATAGACAGCACCAATTAAAAAATCCCATTCACTTTTCTTCTGGAATGTTTAACAGTCATTCCTTTGGCCTTCTTACTGCCATCATTTTAGTCCTTCATGCTTAAATACGGCAATATTTTTCTAAATAATTTCTTTACCTCTAGCCTCCCCTACTTCCAATCTATTAGGTAGACCAACACAAAATGATTCTTCCTAAAACATCATTTTCAGCACATCATACCCTGGCTTAAGAGTGTCCCCATTACCCATCAGACCAAGCTGAAATTCCTCAGCCAGTTATTTGAGATCTTCTGTCAACTCAGTCGATCAACAAGCATTTATAAAACATCTACTACGTGCCAAACACTTGCTGGGGGTACAACAAAGGGGAAAAAAAAAACTTGCCCTCAAGAAAATCACAGACTGATAGAGAAAACGAGGTGCAAACAACTATGTCCAAACAAGATACAGACAGGATAAGTTAGGGATAGTCTCAGAGGAAATGCACTAAGGCTCAGAAGGACTGAGAAATATTTCTTGCAAAAGGCAGGACTTCATGTGACTTGGAAGCCAAGAAGCAGAAATGAGGAGGGTCAACACCTACTCTAAACAGCTGGGATGAGATATAAATAGCAAGCTGGGAGGGATGTATCAAGAGGTAGGTGCTATTATTGTCCTCACTTTATAGATGAGGAAATTGAAGCAGACAGAGATAAGTGCCTTGCCCAGAGGTACCCAGCTAGTTAAGTAAAGCTGAGGCAGCATTTGATCTCGGTCTTCCTGACTGCAGGTCCAGTGTTCTATGAACTAGGGCGCCACTACCTGCCAATTGGGGAGGAACGACTACTATTGATCAAAACAGGTTAAAGGAGCATTTTCCTTGTTTAAATATAGTATATAAGCAGATATTATTAGTCAGATAATTAACAAATGATATTCTTTCTATATAAAATACATACTTCACCCATATCTTCTTCTTCCTCTTCTTCTGAAGTAACTTCATCTGTTGTCCCATTCTGAAGTACAGAAAGACATTTCAATGATTGCTGCATACTTCTATTATATCCTAAATTAAACTAAGCATCCACTGAGCACGCATAAGTTTAAATGTCGCTTCAGTTACATATTCTCAATACTATTGTCTCAGACCTTACTTAAAATAAGGAGCTAAGGATAGAAATTTCATTAAATTAATTTTAAAGCTCAGCTTTGATTATTAATATATATTTAACCAGTTTTTATAAAACACTATTTTAAAAAATAGTTTTTTAAAAAAAACTATTATCTTCAGCATAATAATATTAGATGCCTCAGGAATAAACAATAAGAAAAATCACTATTCAATTTTTTTTAAAAAAAACTCACATCAGCTACCAGAAAAATTCTAGCCTGCTGCCTCTTTCCTTTTCATTTAGTCTAGAAAGGTTCCATTCACATACAGTTTTAATGGTTTTCTTTAGTTAAAAAGAACCAAAATCACAAAAACTACTCTGAATTATTAATTCTTTTAAATGTTCTAATTTTTCTACTGTGTAAAATCTCAATTGTTTCCACAATTTTTCCAATACATTAAAATTACATTCAAAAGGGCATCACTGTTAGCTTAATTTACATCTGGGTGAAGTTTTCCCAAACCTGGTTCATTCCTCTTGAACCTTCTCCTGTGCTGTACATTAAGTTTGGTTCACAGAGTTGTATCTCCCTTAAGTGCAAATGTCCTAAGAGTTTCAGAGAAGGAAGAATCCTTGGTTGGGACTCTATCATCTAGCCCTGCGTCATTTTACAGGAGAAAAAGCTTGGCCCCCAAAGGGTTAACTGACTTGCCAAAGTTAGCTAATTCAAAGAATGAACACATTAGACAATGTAAGACCAACACTCTCCTAACTAGGGATAACTATTCTCTAAAAATTCACGCCACTTCCAGAAGCCTGACTCAAACTGAAAGGATCTGGCGAGCAGGTGAAACTAAACATTACTTTAAGACACATTCTAGAAAATGGGTTCTAAGAGATTCAAACAAGATTGAAGAAAGAAAATGCTCATGTCAACTACTCAGAAGAGGATTTTCCTTTGTCTGAAAAATATGAGATTGCAAAAATGTATAGAGATTCTGATCAAGGGCCAGGACATAAATAACAACCCCATCACTATGCCAGAAAAGGGTAATTCTTCAGCATTTATAAATAGCAGTAACAAAATCCAAGAGGAAATAATATAAAGGGAAGTCTCATTCAAATAACTATAACATGCATAAAATACATGCAAGTCAACCTACCAAGACACACTCAAGACGTACATAAATGCAAGCTTTGCTGAAGGAATTGATGTGCTTTACTTTACATTCTGAGCACTAAATGAATGAGGAGTTTACCTGACCCGAAGGCAGTGGCTGATCAAGCATCTCGACATCAGGATGCTGAGGAAGGTTGTATAATCTGCAGAGGTCACATATTAACCGCTTCAATTGCTGAAGAAGCTATGAAAACATTTTGGCAAATCAGTGTTAAAATTTTGGGGAAAAAAAATCCCTGGAAAAATTTAATACTTTTTGGATGAAATAAAAGCCTAACACTACCACTTCAACAGAAATCTGTTTCATCACTAACATGACCGGTCTAACATTATTCAACTTCTTCCAACAGCTATATAAAAGGAAATGATCTTTAACAATATTATCCTAGATTAGAGAAGATTACAAGATTAGAGATTAGAGAAGGCTACAGTACACACATGGACTTTTCACTGAAAGATGTGATGAATTATATAAGATACAGAACAAAAAGGGAAGTAGAAATTGAGAAAAAAGTCTCTAGACCAGGGGGTCATTCTTATCATTTTTTCTGTCCTGGACTCCACTCTGGCAATCTGGTGAAACCTATGGATGCCTTCTAAGAATCATCCTTTTAAATGAAGATAATTTTTTTTTCTCAATCAAATTCCCAGGTCCCCCTGAAATCTTAACCTCTGCTCAAGGTAGCACCCAGCTCTAACTCTTGATTTTTTCTCTTTAAAAAAATCAGTCTACACAGTACATTTACTGCAACACTGAGATGTGTATAGTGCTCTATGACAGCTTAATGGAAAAGTTCTTATCTATTTTTATAAAATTACTAAAAGACCGTTTATAAATCGAATACTTTTATGTGAAAATTGTAGTGACATATTTTGTTTCAACACATCTCTCACACACACACACACACACACACACACACACACACACATACACACACACACACGTATACTCCCTGCTTAATCAGGCTGCCTCGTGAGTCACATCATGCCCTTCACTGTGAGTGTACAAGACTCTGTCCTGTGCCCTCTACACCACCTCACGGAGCAACATGATCAGCTCTCATGAGTTAATGATTATGCAGGTGACTTCCAAATCTTTAAATCCAGCCCAGCCTCTCTCCAGAGCTCCAGGTATACATCACTAATTTTCTACTGGACATTTCAAACTGGATGTCCTAGAGGCATCTCAAATTCAGCAAGTCCAAAACTGAATTCATTATCTTTGCCCCCAAACCCACTCCTGCTCTCAACCTCCCTATTTCTGCAAAGATGTCACCATCTGTCCAGTCACCCAGGACTGCCTTACCTCACAGTCAATCAGGCACCAATTCTTAGCAATTCTACCTCTTGCAACCACCCCTCTTCTCTACTCCCAGAGTCCCCACCCTGATTTGACTCTCTTGCTTTTCCTACTGGGATGACCTCCTAAATGGTCTCCCTGATCCAACTCTCCTCTCCAATCTCGCCTCCACAATGCTGCCAAAGTGATGCCTTGCAGAGGTCTGATGATGTCCCTCCCCCTTCAGTAAATTCCTGTGGCTCCTATTATTGTGTTTAGTATCAAATACAAACATTTCTGAGTATTAAAATTCTTTACAACCTGGGCTCAGTCTACCTTTCCAATCTTATTATATATTTTCCACCTTCCCAAGCTCCACAGGTCAGGCAGACTAGCCTTAACTGCTTCTCATATCATATATGACATTGTAGACCTCATCTCCTTGCCTCCGTACCAACTGTCTCCAATGCATGGAAGGCTCTCTCATCTCACTTCTACTGCTCATATTTACTCTAAAATGCTGCTCAAATACTACCTTCTACATGAAGCCTTTCCAGGTTCTCTGTTCCCTCACCCTCCACTAGGGTTCCTTGTATTTATTTTGTACATATTTTTATTTCCTTACGTAATAGACATTGACTTCTTGGCAGAACATAAGGTACCTGCGGACAGGAACGGTTTCATTTCTTATCTTTATATCACGTGTGTGTGTGTGTGTGTGTGTGTGTGTGTGTGTGTGTGTACATATGCTTGTTGTTGATTGAACACAGAAGTCTGACTGATAATCATGCAACTTCACACTTTTCACTTTCCAAAATCAGTACTAAGGTTGTCAAACACTTTTTTTTTCTGAGTTTTGTTGCCAGGGAATAGTTGTTCTCATGGACAAAGCTACTGTGATGGTATAAATTGTCCTTCTGGTTCTACTTTAAGTAAAATACTTTAAAAACCCACTACTAAGAATTACATGGTGACCACTCTCATAAAGCAAAGAAACATCCCTTAACTATTTCTTTTGCAAATTCACATTTTCATCAGACTTTCTTAAAGCAAGGTACACACTTGCATTTAGTCTCTATACACGCAAGAGACCCTGTACAAAAGAAGTTAAACATATATGACTTCTGACTGATACGAATCTATGATTTGCAAATATAAGGTCAGATATACTGTAAAATTATAAATCTATATATCATTTGTATGACATCCAAGTTTAATCTTTGTGGTTTAAAACATCGTAACTGGGAATGCCTGGCTGGCTTCAAAAGTAAAGGGGTAGAGGTTGAAGATAAGAAGAAACTTACTTATTTAATCACATCAAACACGAAGGCTCTTGAGGCAGAAGAGATCTTAGAGAGGTCAAGGCCCACAGTCAGAGAACTACATTAACAAGGCCAGGATCCTTCCTTCTCTTCCCAACCACCACCACTTCCTTTTGCTTAAACCTAGATCTGCTGACGGCAACTGTAAGCAATGCTTGTAGTCAGGACAAAGCCTCTCTGATTGTGCAAGAAAGGACACAATTGTAAGGACTAAAACACACTGGATAGCAAAGTAAATGGACGAGGTCTCAACCAAGTGCTAAAGATAAGGAAAAGCTAATGGCCAGTGCCCCCAGGATGAACCAACCATGCTTATAGGATGCTGTAACTCTTAACATGTAGAGAGTAGCACATAACGTCCACGATGAATAGAGAAACTGCCAGGTTTGGGTTCTCACCAAGGTGTTGCTCTTTTTGATGTCTTCAAGACGTTCCAGAACTGATGCCAAATTTGGGTCATCCGATTCCACAAACCATATTGGTGATGAAGACGGATAGGATTCCTATTATGACAAGACTTGCAGTTAATCTATTTGGCTACATCTTGAGCACAGTATTCACAGTTAGAGTCTAACACCATTAAATTAGGAGAGGGACCAATGTCTACGAGAAGGCAAATTCAAAAGGAGAGTGGGGCCCAAGCAGATGAAAATCTGCAAAAAAAAAGAGCTCTTCACAAAGGCCACGCCTCTGCAGCTTCTTCAGCACCACAACCATACCCGATCAAGTAGCTCTGGGACTGAACACTTTGCAGAAACACTAACACCGCACCACTGTCAGAGTGCTTCAGGGCAGACACAACAATCGTTTTCCTTGACTGACACCAAATGGAACATTCGGCCACGTATCAGTCTTTTAAAATAAAAAGGAATGTGTAGCCACAGAAATGGTGTCTTATGGCAGCATCGCTTTTTTTAAATCCAAAGACCTGTGAGTGACATGAGGCCACATGACACTCTCTTCTGCTGGGCAGATGAGCCACGATGGCCAAGGCTTCCATCCACATTCCAATGCTAGCACACTGGAATTCTAAAGAATCCCAAGAAAAGAAGAAATGCCATGACAGATGAACTTTTTTTAACCACCCTACCCCTGATGCAGAAATATGATGATAAATGCCTTCTGTATTCTGTAACTTTTCAGAAAATCAGCAATTAGCAAGAGATATTTTATCAGATATTTTCCTCGGGGAGAAAAACTATTCCTAATTATCTTTGTTTTTTCCCAATCCAATAACCATTTCTCCATCCTACTTAAACTTTGAGGGGAAGGTTGTAGTTTTCTGAAAGTAACACACAAGCTTTTAAAGCAAAATAAACATTAGCATGAGGACTTTTTGATAGTACCTCAGTTAAGAATTGGAAACAGCCTCTGAGCTATCCCACCCTAATTCTAACTGTCAACAAATATAAGCCAGGCTGAAGAAACTAACTAAAGAAGTACAAGAGAAACTGTTTAAAAGTTGGTGTCAATAATGGCCACAACAGTGTAAATGGAAAGATTTGGGGAGAAAAAAGGAAACCAAGGCTATGCAAGTATAATGACTAAGCTTAGTACTGAGAGAAAAAAAAAAAGGTATTCCCCAGCTTCCTTCTTCCCAGAGGTAGGGGGTGGGGGGTGGGGTGGCTGGGTGTGTAACACTGCACAGATGGTTAGACTCTGCTCATACATAGGTTAGTTTTATTTAATAGCTTTTTGAGTCACTCTCTCTCTGAGGGTCAGGGAAGCAAAGAGAGAAATTGGAAAATTAAGGTTAATCAGTCAACAAGCATTTATTAAAGTGTTTTGTATGTGCCAGGCAAAAGTGCCAGGGATACAGGGAGAGGCCAAAAGCCAATCAAACAAATAAACAGTCCAGGTTTTCAAGGAGCTCACATTTTAATGAGGGAGACAACATGCAAATAACTACTAACACACAAGATATATACGGTGAAAATGGAGGGTAATCTCAGAGTAATGGCAAGACTCTCTATATATGCATATACTCACATACATATTTATTAATTTTTTAAAATAGATGTTAAAAGGTAAAATTAACATCCACCTCAAGGGACAACCTTATTACAACTGGGTTTGACCTTGCAGAGTTATTCTTTGGGAAACAGAATTTAAACTACAGGCAGTTGACTTCTACACCAAGCTCTGTTATAACAAAGACATGGTGTAATGGAACAGCTTCTCCTTGTTTAATGTGCCCAACGACATTTGACAATAAAACCTACTTCATTTGGCACTGGAAGGAAGGTCAGAAATTTGGGGAATTTAAAGAAAAGAGGAATCACATGGCACCTGAATCTCATTAAGGAGGATACACCCCATTTATCTTAAACAAAGATGGCCAGTTGATGCACAGGATATTTATCACCTTCATTTCCAAATCTTCAATTCCGAAACTCCCACAATGACCCAAACCTTCTGACAAAACATAATAAAAATAAATGATGTCTTCTCGAGACTTATTTCCTCAGTTTGTGATGACAATTTTGATTGCTTCAGTATTGTATTTTTTAAATTACATTAATCAAGTCCAGGAACCCAGGGTATAAAACTGGCAAACATTAGACAGCTTCTGCATTGACCAAAATTATAATGTCTAAGTTACTCTTCTGGACTGGAGGCATCCAATCCATATTAAAAGAATTCACAGCAAGGATATCTCTCTAAGTGCATGATACTGTGTATGTTAAGGTTCTATTTTGATCATTTTTATGCCAAAGGATGTGGGTGGTAATAGTAACAACTCACACTGACAGAATTTCAAGGTTTCCAAAGCACATTAGAAATGTTATCTAAACTAACGTAATCCTCACAATAACCCTGAGACAGGTGCCAATATTACCTCTAATTTACAAACAAGTAAACTAAGGTTCTGAGAGTAGGAGCCCACTGCTAATGAGTGTGTGCCTGTGGGGGCAAACTCTATTCTTACTGACACTGAGTCCAGTCCATCAGAGTGGTGCCTAATAAGGCTAGGTACTTCAATGGTACTTAGATATTTGTTGACGTGAAGTTCTCAGTCACTACTGAAGATATTTAATTTCACTATGAGACCAGCTCCCTAACAGGTTACAAAGGCAAACTAAACAACCCCTTTTGCAACCCCTTTTGCGACCCCTTCACAGACACGTGTGCTGGGTCCCCAGCAGCAGCAGGCTGGCTGCTTGTCCAGCCATTTCACTGGGCTGCCCAAAGCCCCTTCCAGCTCTAAAGCGATGCTAGGATACGTTCAGCACCCCAAACTACAGAAGTCTACTTTGCTTTTCCAACTCATGCTTATTCCCATATTCCATCTAGATCTTCAACTCTTTTCCCTTTGCTCACAAGGGGAAGAAGAGGGTCTGGCCACACACAAAAACTGGAAAGCAGTCTGGCAGAAATTAAATCCAGATCAATTATCTTATACCACATACCCCAGTAAGTTCCAAATGAACACACCTAGTTATAAAAGATCATATCATAAATTAAAGGAGCAAGGAAGAGGTATTTTTCACAATTTTGAGAAGGGGGAGAGTTCTTGACCAAACAAAGATTAGAAAAAATCAGAGAAAACAGACAATTCTGATTACATAAGATTGACAAATTTTCTGCACAAACAAAATTAATGCAGTTAAAATTAAAAGAGAAACATATGGGAAAATCTTTGCAGCAAGATCCTCTGATAAACAGAGAACTTAGTCAAATATGTAACAGCCAATCTTTGTATTCTTCCAAATGAGAAAAGCAAGCTATCAACTACTAAATGAAAAAAAAAATGTGTCAGATCATTCATAAGAGACTTACAAGTTAAAACAACCCTGAGGTTCCACTTCATACCCATCAGATTGGCAAAGATGACAAAAAAGTAAAAGGGCAATTGCTAGAGGGGATGTAAGAGACAGGCCTACCAATGTACTGTTGGAATTTTAAACTGGTCCAGCCATTCTGAAAGACAATTTGGAACTATGCTCTACAAATCACTTAACTACATACCCTCAAACCCAACAATACCACTACCATGCTAATATACTCCAAGGAGATCAGGGAAAGAGGGGGAAAGGACCCTTATGTACAAAAATACTAAGAGCAGTACTTTTTGTCGTAGCAAGATCTGGAAACTCACAAGGTGTCCATCAACTAGGAACTGATGTCAGAATATCATGGAAAAAGTATCACAGGTTAAGAAATAAGGACCAAATGATTTAGAAAAACCTGGAAATACTTGCATGAACTAATGCTGAATGAAATGAGCAGAATTATGAGAATAATTTATACAATTAACAATAGTACTATAAGGGAAAAACAACTTTTCAGCACTTAAAAACTCTAATCATTTAAATGACCATCCATGACTCCAGAAGACGGGTGACAAGGCATGCTTCCTCCCTCTGGACAGTAATGGACTAGAGACACAGAATGAGACATACAATTTCTGACGCGGCCAATGTGTGGATCTGCTTTTTGCTTGACTTTGCTTATTCATTAAAAGAGACAAATCATATCTTTGGGAATGGAGGAAAGAAAACTATCGTGACAGCAACGCCAAAAAAGAAAAAGAGCACTGAAACAGTCTAAAAAAATGCACAAAAGGGAACAAAAGTTCTGAAGGAGACATAAACAGGTCAGCTTTGGAACTAGTATGTTGATTTGTTATACAATTTTTAAAACCAGGCCCTCTAGCAGCAGCGAGGTGGTGAAGTGGATAGAGTTAGGAGAGTTCAAATTCTGCCTCAGCCATATAACACTCTCTAGCTGCATGACCGGGCAAGTCATTTAACCCTGATTGCCTCACCAAAAAAACCAAAACCAAACAAACAAAAAACCCAAGCTCTATGAAATAAGAAAGAATGGTTTCATATATAATCCCTTTTCTTGTTCTCCTTTATATACAGAAATGCTTATGTTTGTTGACATCTGTCAAGTCCAGAATAACAAAAAATTAAAATTAAAATCCTGAAAAAAATTAAAAGATGCTTCCTTTCCCCAATGTTATTTGACATAAATCTAGAAATGCTAGAGACAATGAAATGAGAAAAAACTATATTTATTTGCTGATGACATGATCGTTTACTTGGAAAAACCCAAAGGATCAGGAAAGAAATGAGACAATCTTGGTAAAGTAACAGGATAAAGATTAACTCCACGAAACTCAACAGTATTTTTATGAAGCAAACCCAGAATCAAAGGGAAAATAATAAAAAGAGAAATATCATTCAAATTAACTACAAAGGCTCAAAATAATGTATCTGGGACTCAATTTACCAAAATCAACTTTAAGACACAAATAAAATTATAAAATACTTCAAAAAAATAGAAAATGACTTAATTGAAGGATAGTCATTCCTTGTGGTTAGGTTGTACCACTATAATAAAAATTATACCACCCAAGTTAATAGATTTAGTGCTATACTCTACTACCAAGAGAGATACTTTTTAGAGCTGGCCCCAAACATAGCAAAAAAATTAAAAATAGTAACAAAACTAATTGGAACAAAAGGTCCAGAATCTCAAAGGAACATATGAATATCTATCTAGATCTGGAAAGGTCCTTCATTAGCTATCTAGTCCATCCTCCTGAACTTTATAGATTAAGAAAAATGGAATTCAGGAAGGTAAGTTACTTACCCAAGGTCACATGAGTTGTAAGCACCATTCTCCATAGGCTGTGGCATACCACCCCTTGGAAAGGGGATTAAAGTTAATTCAGCCGGCTCAATTTAGTACAAAGTTAATTAGTAGGTTCAATCTTCCAACTTCAAGACTCGGTGCACTTAGGAGTTCAAAGTAACTTGTATGTAAACGCAAATTACTCAAGGAAGATGAGAAAGTAGACAATTAATTACACGGGCTAGGGTGTTCTGATCAACGAGCACCAGAATGCTCATCAAGGAAAGTTTCAAAACTACAATAAGCTACAAGTAGAATTTTGAATTTAGGAACTGGGGCAGGGAATCTAGACAAGAAGCACCACTTCCTGTATACATCTTGGGTATATTCGCCCAAAAAGGACCAAAAAAGAAAGAAAAGAAATTATGCTATTTTGAGCTAACAACTCATCTTCCCAAGCAAGTGTTACTCTAAAGTCAATCTTACCTGCAAAAAATGCAAGCATGGCTATTCCATTCATTTGCCTCAAGTGACTAAACACTAAATACATTTTAAAAAAGAAAAGCCAAGACAACATTTTATAAATCCATTACCTCACCTGAGTCTCAAAACAAGCCCGTGAGAACTATTATTCCCATTTTACAGATGGGAAAACACTGCCATATAGCTTGCTCCTCTGTCTTCAGGTCTGGATTTTAGGGCAGCCTCATGCTCTCAAAGTTAAGTCAAATAGCTATATGCTAGGAATACAAGGAAAAAAATCCTCCACACTGTTACCACCCTTAAGGATTTAAATTTCTATGATCCCAATATCCCAAAGTTGGCTGCCACACACCACACACTTTAGTATGAAATCATACTCTCCCTTTTTTTTTTTGCTTTTTGGTGAGGCAATCAGGGTTAAGTGACTTGCCCAGGGTCACACAGCTAGAGTTTTCAGTGTCAGAGGGTGGATTTGAACTCAGGTCCTTCCGACTCCAAGGCCAGAGCTCTATTCACCGCGCCACCCTAGCTACCCCCATATCCTACTTTCTGAAGCAGCCTGCTGGCTCTGTAGGAAGAACCTGGGTGAAAGGAACAAGTATCTCAGAAGTCCTAGAACAAGGGGACAGGGCCTGCGCCATCTCTGCCAGCACAGCCCCATCTCAAACAGCATCCTGAATACTCTGCCGATAAGACGGGACATGGAGACTTACTTATCCAATACACGGATGGTCACAGATTACTTTCTTCTACCTCGTCTCTCCCTGTTCCAGTCTATCTTTCACACCCACAGCCAGATTAATTAAAGGAATACCACTTTCATCCATCACTCCCTTACTTGCATTAGCTAGAGAACAACATTCAAGCAGTTTGTATTTCATCTCTGTATCACTAGGGCCCGACACAGTGCCCTGAACACGGTAAGGACTTAATAAACATCTGTTGAATTACAGTCTTACAATTTGCCTCTCACCTATCTTCCAACTCTATCTCCCACTACGGCCCAGGCTCCAAGAATGCTGTCTGTCCCAGTCTTCAATGTCCTGTCCTTCTTTCTCTGACCATCTAAATATGACCCGTTCTTTCAAGGCCAGCTTCAGGTCCAATCTCTTCCATGAAGTCAACTGCTTAGGTTCAGTGAACTCTCTCTACGTGGAATTCCTAACATTAATTGTCCATTGTTGTTATGTTTCAGTCACTTCAGACTCTCCTTGATGCCATTTGGGGTTTTCTTGGCAAAGATACTGGAGTGGTATGCCATTTCTGTCTCCAGCTCATTTTACAGATGAGGATAAACTGAAGTAAACAGGGTTAAGAGACTTGCCTAGGGTCACCCAGCTAGTAAGTGTCTGAGGCCTCATTTGAACTCGGGTCCTCTCGACTCCACAGCTGATGCTCTAGCCACTGGGCCGCCTCTCTGCCCCTTAACTGTCCACCCGGTTCCTTGGGCACTTTCCCTTCTACAGCCTCTATGATAAAGTTATTGAGCCCCTGGATCACTGGTTTTCTTTTCTGTGTGTGAGGATCACACACACACATACACATAAAATCAATGCATAGAAATCACACTGGTAGGGGCAGCTAGGTGGCACAGTGGGTAAAGCTCTGGCCTTGGAATCAGGAAGACCTGAGTTCAAAATTGGCCTCAGATACTTGCCACTTACTAGCTCTATGACCCTGGGCAAGTCACTTAATCCTCATTGTCTCACCCCAAAAAAAATCACACTGGACTTAAGAGTCATGAAAACCTGAGTTCAAGTGCTGCCTTCGACATGCACTAGCCGCATGATCCTGGGCAAGTCACTTACTCTCTCTGTAAAATGAGGTTAATAACTATACCTCCCTCACAGGGTTGTTGTGAGGATCAGATGAGATGACAATTACAGCTCTTAGCAAACCTTAAAACTGCTTTTTAAACGCTAGCTCCTAGGGGGCAGAAAATTTGGTCTTTATTCCAACACATCTGTAACAACTGGCACACAGCACTCTCTGTGCATAAGACACTCTGATCACCAAAGTCAAACACTTACCGCCTGCTACCTTGAATACGTAGTCCTGGGCTCTAGGGACATGAAGATTCTCCATGGTATGATCTCGGCCAACAAGAGGCTCACACCACCACAACCTTTCCCTACGCACTTTGTACACAGATCCCTATTCCTCTTCTGACATGTCCATCTCCCAATTTCCTCCTCCTTTGCAAGTTCTTCCATCAATGGTATCTACATTTCTAGTTTGTGCTCTCACAAGGTGTTCAAGGATCACAAAGTGGTCCCCCTCTTCTCAATTCAGGACTTTCAGGTTGTAACTAGCACCACTAACCAAGCCCTCAGAACTAAAATAAACTTACTCAAGGCTTATCAAACCAGGGGACAAGTGAAGTCCATGCTTACAGGCAGCTGAACAAATCTGATGATTGAGAGACTTCCCCATCTTTTGTTCAATTTCAGTAAATATCAAGTATCTACTGTGTGCAGGGAGTACTGTGTGAGGTACCAGAAGAAAAGTAGACATAAAGGACTGTAACCTTGATGGAAACTATAGTGGCAGGGCCATTCAGGTGCTGGTAGTCCAAAAACAGTAAAGATCATTTACCAACTTGGGTGGGGAGTAGATAAGGGGTGTGAGGAAATCTGGTAAGGAGGAGATGGCATCTGAGTTCTGCTTAAAAGAAAACAGAAAATGCTAAAGTTTAAAATTTATGGAAAGGGTACAAATTCTGAAAGAAATTACCACATATTAAGAAAAATCATGGGGCAGCTAGGTGGTGCAGTGGATACAGCACCACCCCTGAAGTCAAGAGGACCTGAGTTCAAATACAGCCTCAGACCAAACACTTGACACGTATTAGTTGTGTGACCCTGGGCAAGTCACTTAACCCCAACTGCCAAAATAAAAAATCATGTGCAGTCTTCCCCTACTGTAACTAACTTACAAACCAACCAACCAAACCCCAAACCTCACTAGCTGACAAACCAATCTTATTTACAAGATCAGGAGTACATCTATGTTCCTGTGTATCTTTTAGAAAACAAATTCCATTAAAAATAGGACATTACTTAGTCACAAGCAAACAGCCTGGAAAAGAAATCTATGCAGCCCTTTGTCCTTTTGTTCAGATGAAATTCTAATAGGATTAACAAGTCTTTGTTTGCAAAGAGAAACAAAGATTTAGATCATTATACTGCAAATAGATTCATGATATTAACTTTTTAAAAATACAATGAGTTCCAGACCACTGGCCTTAAAATCCTGAGGGAATTTAGTGCTGAGTAATAAAGCCTCAGCTGCAAATGTCTAGAAATTAGAGCGCCCAAAGGAAACCAACTCCTACATGGGACTACTCCAGGCAGACGAAACTAGGGATTTTTCAAAGTATCAGAAATAGCTTATAGGAATTTTCAAAAACCTACCAAGAGCTATTTTTCTGAATTTTTTCATTAATTGGAAACAGAATATATGGGTTCCTATTCTGTTGAAGTAATTCCACTTATCTAGCTTTTGATCTCTCTTCAGGTCTTTAAATTCCCTTCATAATAATAAGCCTAAAATTCTACTTGTTTTTAAAGTGTTTTTTGGAGATAGAAAGGAAGAGTGAGTTGTTTGTCTCAATTAGAGATAAGCTCAGCCTCACAGGATTCTAGATCTGGAGATGAGGGTGGGTGTGGGGTAGATGCAAAAAGGTGAATGGGTAGGAAGCCAGGACAGGCGTTATAAGCCTGGCAGAGGAAGGACAACACAGGGAAGTCGGAGGGTAGAACGTTGACTAGGGGGACGTGGTAGAAGAATGCCCATTTATAACAAAAAACAAAACTGCTTGTCAAATTAACTAACAAGCATTAATTCTGAAAAGCCAGTTGTGAATAACAACATCTTCAGTGCCAGTTAGTGCCAAGAGATAGAACCAGGCTAACAGCAAAAGAGTAGCCTTTGACATAAAACTCAAGATTTCACAGGCTACAACTTTTACAAAGTTATTTTTCTATCCGTTTGCCCTCCCCAAATTATTTTTGCTTAATCAGAAAATGGTTTATACCTCCTGATTTTCTTAATACTGATGGTAACATAAAGCTTCACATTTTGCTTCATTTTCTAATGCATTTAAAATACGATTCAGTTTAAATATTTTCTATTATCCTTTCTTCAGGACTCTACCTAGGCCTCAGTTTTTTCACCTATAAAACAAGGCTTTGACCGAGATGGCTTCTAACAACTCTTTCACTGTTAAATATTCTATGAGGTTACTGCCACAGTTATTGTCTATGTCCCTCTCCTAGCTCTGATGGCGACGTTCCAGACTTTTCCAACTCACCTTGGAAGATGCCTCTGTAAGCTGTGCCTGACAAGTTCCATTTGGTAAAACACTCACTAGCCATGTCCACTCCTCTCTCTTATTCACACACCTGGGGCCAAGGATGAGGAACCTGTGGCCTCGAGGCCACGTGTGGCCCTCTAGGTCCTCAAGTACAGCACTTTGACAGAATCCAAACTTCACTGAACAAATCACCTTATAAAAGGATTTGTTCTGTAAAACTTGGACTCAAAGGGCCACACTTAAGGACCTACAGGGCTACATGTGGCTTCAAGGCCTTCTCAGGACTTTTCTACCTTGCCCTTTGAAAATCCACCTCCTGGCCCTTCAGCTGCTTTTTTTTTTAACATATATTTTTATTTAAAGTTTTGAGTTCAAAATTCTATTTCTTAGAAAGAGAAATTCCATTTAAAGTAACTGTAGACAATATAAAATATTTGGGAGCCTACCTGCCAAGAAAAATCCAGGATCTATATGAACACAATTACACAACACTTCACAAAAATAAGTCAGATCTGAATAACTGGAAAAATATCAGTTGCTCATGGGAGGCTGAGCAAATATAATAAAAATAACAATTCCACCTAAACTAATTTACCTGTTCAGTGCCATAACAATCAAACTACCAAAAATTATTTTATAGAGCTAGAAAAAATAATAACAAAATTCACTTGGAAGAACTAACGGTCCAGACACAGGGATGAGGAAACCTGTGGCTTCAAGACCACATGTGGTCCTCTAGGTCCTCCCTTTGACTGCATCCAAACCTCACAGAACAAATCCCCATCACAAAAACAATCTGTTCTGCAAAACCTGGACTCTGTCAAAAAGCCACACCCAAAGACCTAGAAGGCCACATGTTGGCTTCGAAGGCGCAGGTTCCCTACCCTTGGTCCAGAATATCAAGGGAATTAATGAAAAGAGAGGCAAGGGAAGATGGCCTAGCCGTATCATATCTAAAACTGTATTGTAAAGAAAACAGCCATCATCAAAACTACTTGTTACGGGCTAAGAAACTGAGTGGTGGATCAGCGGAATGGGTGAGGCACACAAGATACAGCAATCTACCGGTTAATAAACACAAAGACTCCAGCTTCCGGGATAAGAACTCACTGTTTGACAGAAAACTGGAAAACAGTATGGCAGAAAATAAGCATAGACCAACGCTGATCTTACACCACACACCAAGATAAAGTCAAAATGGGTACACAATTTGGACATAAAGAGTGATTCCACAAGCAAATTAGGAGAGCAAGGAACAGTTTACTTGTCAGATCTACGGAGAAGGGAAGAATTTATGATCAAACAAGAGACAGAGAACATTATGAAATGCAAAATGGATCATTTTGATTACATTAAATTAAAAAGCTTTTGCACAAAGCCAATGCAACCAAGATTAGAATGGAAATAGAAAGCTGGGAAACAATTTTTATAGCCAGCGTCTTTGATAAAGTTCTCATTTCTCAAATATATAGAGAACTGAGTCAAATTTATAAGAATACAATTCCCCAAATGATAAATGATATGAACAGGCAGACTGCAGATTAAGAAATTAAAGCTATGTATAGTCACATGAAAAAATGCTCTAAATCACTACTAATTAGAGAAATGCAAATTAAAACAGCTCTGAGGTAACACCTCACACCTATCAGATTGGCTAATATGACAAAAGTGGAAAATGATAAATGGTTTAGAAGACCTGGGAAAACTGAAATACATTTAATGCTTTGTTGGAATTCTGGAGGGCAATTTGGAACTATGCCCAAAGGGCCATAAAATTGTGCATACCCTTTGATCCAGCAATACCACTAGGACGTCTGTATTCCAAAAAGATCATAAAAAAGGGAAAAGGACCCACATGTACAAAAATATTTATAGCACCTCTTTTTTGCAGTGGCAAAGAATTAGAAATCGAAGGGATGCCCATCAATTGGGGAATAGCTAAGGTTGTGGTATATGAATGTAATGGAATACTATTGTGCTATAAGAAATGATGAGCAGGCAGACTTCAGAAAAACCTGGAAAAGACTTGTATGGACTGATGCTGAGTGAAGTAAGCAGAACCAGGAGAACACTGTACACAGTAACAGCCACATTGCGCATGGAACAACTCTGACATATTTAGCTCTTTTCAGCAATATAACGATCTAAGACAATTCCAGAAAACTCATGCTGGAAAATGTCATCCACAACCAGAGAAAGAACTATGGAGTCTGAATGCAGATCAAAGTATACTATTTTTTCTCTCTTTTTTTTCCCCTTTCTTGTGGTTTTTCCCTTTTATTCTGATTCTTCTTTCACAACATGACTAATGTGAAAATATGTTTAATATGATTGTACATGTACAGCCTATATCAGATTGCATGCTGTCTTGGGGAAGGGAGAGAAGAGGGGGAAACATCTGGAACTCAAAATCTTATAAAAGTGAATGTTGAAAACTAAAAAGAAATAAATAAGATGAAATAAAAAATTCTTTTTCTCCCTCTCCCTTCCCTGAGATGGTAAGCAATCAGATATAGGTTATATATGTATGTGCAACTATTCAGCTGCTTTTTTTCTGTGCTGTCTTAATAATACCCCCTTAGAATGTAGGCTCACCAAGGGCAGAAATTGTCTTTATTTTTGCTTGTATTTGGATTCCAATGCCTGGTACACAGAAAGCACTTAATAAAGGCTTGCTCTGTCTGTAGCACTGCCCTTGGAGTCACAAAGATCTGAGTTCAAATCCTGCCTCTGACACTTAACGAAATGTGTGACCCTGGGCAAGTCACTTCACCTTTGTCTGCCTCAGTTGTTGTAAGCATCAAATGGGATAACATATGTGAGGGGCTATTGGCTATTATTAATTATCATCATCATCCCAGGCACCCTGAGCAGGTACGGGTTGGGAAGGGAATCACTTTTTAAAAAACTCTTCCTGTGGTCCTTAGCTTTCTTTGCTATCCTCAGAGCTGTAGCAGCCCTGACACTCTTTCGATCCAATGGGGCCATACTCCTGTTCTCGTTTGGGTCCTCTGCACGTGTCTTTTTAAAAGCCCCGCTGATCCATGAGTGCTAATCTTGCGTGTAACTGGTCCTGTGCATCCCTCCAATTTCTCCTTGCCAAGACTGTTTATACACAGTCACATTTTTATTTTATGCTTGCTTTACTAGGCTACACAATTAAGTGCTGGGTGTATCATATGCTGGAATCTTACACCAAATCTGAAGGGGGGAAAAAGCATTTAGGTTACCAATTTTCATTTCTACAAAAGCCTGGTGAAGTAATTTAGCATATTAAACTATGGTTAAGGATGGACAGGCCAAATAATGTATATTATACAGAACAGTTTCAGAGAAGGGACTGGAGAGCTTTAACCACATTTAAATTCTTAAGAAGTACCAATTAACAAAAACAAGTTTTTATTAATTATAATCAGAGTAATAAAACAGTTGGAAAATAGCAACGTACTTGGTCTTCAACTACAATCATCAATGACAAGTCTTCAATAACAATAAAAACAATCTGAAACTTATATAGCACTTTATGGACTAGAAAAGTGTTTATATCTTTTGATCTTCACAAAAAAATCATGAGGTAAGTGATACGGCTACTATACCCATTTTACAGATGAGGAAATTGAGACTGAGAAGTTAAAAAGTGATGCAAATTTCAAAATCTGGTACCTCTGATTCCAAGGACAGTCATCTATCATTTCACCTGGCTGCACAATTAATGATTAGGTTGTTTATTTGGTTTTTTTCCACATATTGGAATTCCCAATGTCTAAAAATACTATTCTGAAAAATGTTTACTCACCCTGGCCAAACGAACAAACCAAACCGCGGCACAACCAACTCATGTCTTAGCACCCTGTAAGAGAGATTGTTTTCCAAAACTACTGGCCCTCTTCCACCACTGCCTTCCAGAGATCCCCTACCTGAAATGCCTGTCTGAACTTCAATGAACATTTATCATCAAGGTCCCACTATATGCAATGTACAACTGCTAAGTCGGAGGGAGAACAAGTAAGAAAGAAAGCCTGTGCTCTCAAGAAGCTTGTAATTCCTGGACTAGAAATAAGATGTAAGTATCCTAATACAAACTAAAACATGTTAGGTGTCTAGGCCACATGTGGTCCTCAAGGCCCTAAGTTCCCTACCCCGGGTCTCGGGTGAATAGAAAAGGCTACATCCCAAAACAAATTGTGTTATTTTCCTCACAATAACTGTTCAGATGCTTCTGATCTATCAGCCTTAGGATAGGATCAGACCGCATTAAAGATGTAGTGCTACAAAGCCCTGGGAATCAAAGTATTTGATTATTCAGGCCCCTTTTAAGAATTTCAGAGGCTGCTACACAAAGAATTACTATGCATGCCACATAAAAATGTCTTTCTTTAATTTTAAAAGTAAACCAGAGCCATAAAATTCTTTGATAATTTTCAAATTAGCTTAGCCAAGGACCCTGATATTTTCTTCCTGGTTATTTGTGGCACTGTACAAAATTTCATCAGAATCACCTAGAACTGCTGTAGAGCTCTTTTCATACTAAAAGGAAAGGAATCCATATCCCTTAAGAGTGAGATCAGGGGCAGCTGGGTGGTACAGTAGATAGAGTACCAGCCCTGGAGTCAGGGGAACCTAAGTTCAAATCAGAGCCTCAGATACTTACTAGCTGGGTGACCCTGGGCCAGTCACTTCACCCTGACTGCTGCGCCCCTCCCCCCACCAAAAAAAAATCCAATGAGCCAATCCTTCTAAAAGGTAAAGAAGAAAAAAAGCAATTCAGCAAAACTAACCCAATCAATGGAGTCTGATGGTATATGCTGTGTTCTGTACCAAGTCTCCCGCCTCTGAAATGTTTTCATATCTTCTCTAATGCCAAGCTTGGTCATTATAATAACACAGCATTCAGTTTCGATTTCTTATTCTTTCTATTTACACTGCTATAGCCATTGTATAAATTATTTTTCTAGGTCTACTTAACTTCGTTCTGCATGACTTCACAGCATTCTTCCTTTAATTCTATGTATTTTTCATATTTATCATTTCTTATGGCATAGTAATATTCCATTATATTTACGTGCCAAAATTTACCATTTCCCAAACAGGCAACTACTTTGTTTCCAGATATATAAATAAAAGACAACAGTAAAAATATACCTTTATAAAAGTGAAGTATTCCATACAGTTCTCAAAAGAAGAATTGCACACTGTCATCAACCATATGAAAGAACGTTCCATCACTAATCCTAGAACTGGTAAATCAAAACAACCCTGAGGTTTTACTTCATACCCAGCAAACTGGCAAAGAAGACAAAAGATGGGAATAGTCAGTGCTGAAAGGGAGGGCTGAACAAAGGGAGGCACAGTGCTGCGCTGTTGCCAGTGCTATGTGAATCGGTCCAGCCACTTCGGAAAGCAATTTGGAAATAACGTAAGAAAATGACCACCATGCTCATACCCTTTGACCCAGAGATTTCACTGCTAGGCATGTATCACTAGGAGATATCATTGAGATAGATCTCAATGACAAAGAATAAAGGCTTTATGTACAGTAAAATATTTATAACAGCAGTTTTTTGTGGTAGCAAAAAACCTGAAAACAAAATAGATGCCTAGTGACTTGGTACTGGCTAAACATATTCTGGTACATGAATATGGAATAATACCGGGTTAAAACAACAAACATGACAAATACCAAGGTACATGGAAATACATGAGTTGAGGCAAAGTGAAGTAAGCAGAACCAGGAAAACAATATATACAATGACTACAACAACATAAATAGAACCACCAACCAATCAAAATCGAATACTGCAAAATTATAACACTTAAGAACTTGGTTCCCAAGGAGAGATATAAGAGGATACCTCCCCCAACTCCTCTGCAGAGGGGATGGGCCTATAGGTGTATGGCAATCCATTTGATGTTAAACTTTTTTTGAAGTATTGTTTTTGCTAAATTTTTTTACTCTCAAAAAAATTCTTTTATTTAAGGAATGGCATTCTGGGAAAGAGATGGGGAAGGGGTAAAGGAGGAAATGTAGATATTATAAAAACTAAAGATATCAGTAAAAATCTATTTTTTAAAAAAGAAATTATCCTGAAAGCAAAACTACATTTTAATCTAATTTTTTCAAACTCCCTTAAGGGGTGAATTTAAGTGCATTTACATATATGGCAAAAATGGTTCAAAACCTGGAGACACAGAACCCTGAAGAACACAGAAGCATAACAAAAGTAAACAAAAGAGAATATGTTGTTTCTTTCCAAGGTCTTCTGGGCTAAGGTTGCTCCAGCCAATGCCCTGTTAGGGTTAAAGTTTAAGTACAATATTAGAATAAAATGAGACATTCTTAAGTCATCCAATAATTAACAAAAGGAAACAATTGGCCATAGCAAGGGAGAATATTCCATAAGGATTCCTGTCAAGGACAGTGCAAGTTAATTAAGCTGAGTAAAGAACCCCTGCCTCTGAGTTTCCCATCAAAGTTTGCCTGCCAAACCTCAAAGACAGGCTGAAGCCCACACTGATATTTTAACTCAGGTAACCAGAAATGATGTAAACCACCACAATTCTTAGTCGCCTAAACCGACTGAATCCCAAGGATGGCCTCAATACCTTTTAAGAGCCCAACCTGCAAGGGAGCAGGAGGCTTAGGATTTTACTCCCAACACAAAGGCACTCAAAGGTAATTATGGCAGAAGCCGAGTGTTCAAAGAAAAAGCTTTTGTAAAATTCCATCAGCACATCTCTTCTTACTCTTTGAAGTCAATTTACACATTCCTAGTCCCTTCTTCTCAAAAGACCAACTGAACAGGAAAGGAATGAAAACTATTCATCTAAACATCGAAGGCTAAAATAAATCACACTAGATCATAATTGATTAGGTAACAATAAAGTAACTGCTTACTGTTACCTAGAACGGATTTTTTAAAATAGGTGTTTTCTTTCTTCAAAAATAAACAAGCTCAGCTTTGTAAACAGGTCCAGCATTAGATAATCATAAACACATTCATACCAAATGAGTAGCTAACTGATTTCACTAGCCATATGCTTTTTGTAATGAAGAAGTGAAACAAAGCCTAGAGAAACTTCACTGAGTCTTCCCTGATGCATTGCTGTGTTCTCTTAATATCCAGAGTACTACAAGAACAGCAATAATGCCATACAAACCGGCCTCTTCTGCCTGGGCACCAGATCCACACCACTGTAGGCAGCACAAGCTGGGAGGTGCTCAAGACTGGAGCACAAAGAAAAGCCAGGAGAGGATCTGCTGCTGAAGCCAACACACAGACACCCAAATGATGGCTGGGGGAGAGGGTAGTCTTGGGAGAGAACAGCGGTTTCCTTCATTTCTTCCAGACAGCACATTTCCTCTAGTACTAGTTAAACGTAGACTATGTGAGTTTAAGTCAGAAACATGGAAAGCAGCAGAGGCAAGAGACCACAATGGGCACACCGTGGACGGGGAGCCAGAGAACTGTCTCTGTGACTCTGTGGCATCATTTAACTTTTCTGGGCTCTAGTTTCCTCATCTGTAAAATAAGGGTATAGGACTCCATGACCTCTATGATCCCTTCCAATTCTAAATCGATGGTTTCAGAATCTACAGGATTTTAGAGATGGACCTTAGAGATTATCTACTCCAATCCTCTCATGCTGTAGAGGAGGAAGCTGATACACAGAGAATCAGAGGGATCTGCATGAATTCACACAGCTGACCTCATACTGGCTGAGACAGAACCAGAAGCTAGTTCTCTTTCATCCCAATCTAGCATTCTTCCTACTAGACTATTTCTTCCCTAAGAAACTATAAAAGCTCATATTTATCAAAGAATATAGTTGAGTTAGAAGCACATGTAGGATAACATACTAAAACACAATTTAAAACCAAGTAGAGATGCCAGGAGAGGAAGTTAGGTTCCAAATGGTTAAATTCAACAATTTAAATCAACAAGCATTTATCACAGAACTTAGAAGGAAGGTACCATCTAAGTCTGACCCATACCTGAAAGGAATTCTCATTACAATATTCTGGACAAGGGGTCATACAAGCTTCTTGTGAAGACCTCCAGTAAAGACCAATCGACCACTTCTTCAAGGCCAAGTTATTTTTAGGAAGTGTTTTCCTGACCTCAAGAGTAACTCTACCTCTTGTTCCTACCTCTGCTGCTCTGGGGCCAGAGAGAAGAAACCTAAGCACTCCTCATCATGAAAGCCCCTCAAGCACTTGAATACAGATCTCATCTCCTGCCACCCCTCCCTTCCACCAGTCATCTCTTCTCTTTGCTAAAGATGCCCTGTTCTTTCACCTGACCTTATATGACAAATACTTAACACCTTTCCTATCCTCTGGACAACCTCCAAACTGGATCTGGCTCAGGGCATACTGCAGACGGACTCTCATCTCTTTTTCCCTGGAAGTGATGCTTCTCTTCTTTTGCAGCCTCTACATCACAGGGTGACTCATACTTCAGCCTGCAGTCCACTAAAAGCCCCAGAGCTGCTGTATACAGTACCTATATGCATGGTATATGCCTCCAGGTACAGAGGACGCAAAGTCAGACAGGGCACAGGCCCTACTCAAAAGTTTCATAATCTAATGGGGGGAGGGGAGAGGAGAAAGACTGGTAGAGAATTACACAAATAACTATGATGCAGCAGAGACCAAAGTAAGTGCAAAGCCACAGTCAAAGAAAACTGCTAGGAGTAATTTGAAGGCGGAGGAAAGATTCTGGGAAAGCTCCATGAATGTGACTAACAGGTTCTAGTCAAGTGAATGGAAGGGCAGTCAGACCAGCCTAAATCTTAGCCACAAAACCACGGCTCCTTTGGCTCATCTGAGATTCTAGGGAGAGACCCTCACCGTGCTTAAGAGCTTCACAACAACTTAGTTAATGCATTAAGATTCCCTCTGACCTCACAAAACCTAGCATCACTGTTCTATGGAGATAACTGCACCTTCTAACGTTAGTTTGCCTAGTTACATTTTCTTCTAACAAATAAGCTATGTTAGGCAAGCTCGGCTGAGAGGTAGAAATCATTTATATTATACTCTACTCTTATGGTGGGAAAGTTGATGCCTAAAAATACCATTTTTTCCAGAAGGATAAACAGGGAAGGAAGGTCCACGTAAGCACAGAAAGGAGGAGGAGCTGAGGCACCACAGGGTGGAGGGTGCAGCACCACCTAGGAGGGGGAGGAGTCCAGTCTGGCTACAGGGTACAGCGTGAGGAGAGGCGGAACAGAAGTGGAAAAAAGGCAGGTGGGGCCAAATTATGGAAGGTCTTGAATGCCAAGCAAAGAACCATGAATTTTATTTTATAAACAACATGGAACCCAATTTTTAGTGTGGTCAATTTATATATAAGAATGTTTATTATAACAGCAGTTAAAAAGGTGGATCTGAGCTGGGGAGACTGGTGTTAACACAAAAAATTATGAGGCGGTTACTGCAACAAAAATAATCTAGGTTGGTGGCAATGAAAGCCTGGAGTGGACGTGGGGGTTGGGGTGAAAATCTGGGGGAAGCTTCAGTGGTGGAATTGATAAGCTGTCCCCCAAGAGGAGTGGAATAGATAATCTCCAAGGTCCACCTCTAAAATCCTGTAGATTCTGAAACCATCGGTTTAGAATTGGAAGGGATCTTAGAAATCATGGAATCCTACACCCTCATTTTACAGATGAGGAAACTAGAGCCCAGAAAAATTAAATGATGCCACAGAGTCACAGAGACAGTTCTCTGGCTCCCAGTCCACAGTGTGCCCATTGTGGTCTCTTGCCTCTACTGCTCTCCATGTTTCTGACTCAAACTCATATGAGAGAAGGAGGAGTCAGAGACAACCCCGAGCCACTGGTCACAGCTGAATGGGATAGAGAGAAAGGTGAACATATGGTTTGGGGCTGGTGGGATATCTAAATGAAGGTGGTCTCAAGGTAATTACTACAGGTCTACAGATCAAGAAGAGATGAACCCTATCAGTCAACTACAATCCAACGAACACACAAAATAACCTTACAATCATGGCTCTAGGGCCAGAAAGGGCCTCAGAGACCAACCAATACCCGCATTTTGCAGATGAAGAAGCTGAGGCCCAGACAGACTGGGTTATTTGCCCAAGGTCAAAGGGATAGTAAACCTCAAAGGCAAGATATGAAGTCACATCATTGGCCTCCAGAGCCAATGTCCCTTCTACTCTGCCATGCCTGAAACCTTTAACAGGAAGAACTAAATGAATTAAAGAGAGTAAGCAAATAAAAAGCTTTGGATATGTGCCATTCCCTGCCATCCAAGTTTGCCCAAAATTTTACCACATTTGGCCTGTTCTCCTTTTTTTAAATATATATATATACCTGTAGTCACTGCATTTATAATTCCAGCGACTTCAATTTGCATCACTTATATAGGTTTTTCCTTATTTCCTCATATACTTCATTTTGATAAATTCTTAGAGTTACATAATTCATTATATTAATTTACCACAATTATTCAGCCATTCTCCAATTGTTTACATCTATGTTGTTTCCAATTTTTTTGCTATTACAAATACCACTGTTATGAGTATTTTTGTATATATGGATTCTTTTAAAGAAGTTTTGGGAATAGAGTCCTAACATCAGAATTACTGGGTCAAAATGGTATTATCAGTTTTATAACTTCCTGTACAACAGTGTCTAACATGTTTCTACCAGTCAGTCCCTGAGATAAAAATCTTAGAGTCATCTGAGCTAAAGTGATAGGAATGAATACAAATGCAAAGGGAAGGTGAGAGAAGAAAAAAGGGTCAAAAATCAGAACCATCGGAACCTCTAACCCAGACCTCCTGAATCCCAAAGTCTCACCACTGCCAGACCTGTGGCACAAGAATGTCTGTTTATAAGACTCCCAGTAATAAAGGGTTTTTTTTAAAATGAGGATCAAAAAACAGTAGAAGTGAAATAAAGAAACCCCAAAGCAAACTCAGACTGCTCCTTCCCAGGAGAGGTGGAGCAGTGATGTCATCGGTGCTCTTGGAAAATGAAGGGGGAACAGCAAGAAGCAGCAGCTCAGTGGAGACCGAGCCGGGGGGCCGCAGGGCTCTGAGCTCACCAGCCTCTTTACTTCTCAGGTCCAAGCGGCTTCCTCCCCCCGCACAGCTCTCTGCTGATGAGCTGCCAGGTTCATTCCCTGTCCAGAACCCCCGAGTTAGGGAGAGCCTGCTCTAGGCTATTGGAGTAAATGCCAGGAGGTCTGAAAGGTCGCTGATGACTCTGAGCTCTGGGAGAGCAGGATTTACCTGGTTTGGAAGCATCGGTAACTAGATTCTGGCTTCTCTAGATTCCACAGACCAAGACCAGTAATTCAGAACAAAGAATGCATTGCTCTCATGGCAAAAACCAGCACAACTGCCAGGCACAAAGCCTGATTTCTGGCACTTGTCCAGCGGGTTGTGATGACTCCAGTTGATACTTTTATTAGCTCTTCAGGAATAAAAAAAAAATAGCTAAAACAGGTTTACAAACTATTGTAGGCGGCAATTAGTACAACTTTTAAAATTATGCTGATTGAGAAAATGGGTGGGCAAATTACCAGGTGGTATAGGAGAACAGAAAAGAAACCATGAGAATACTCACACTCAAATGGATCCGTGACCTTTTCCTCGGGGTGGGCAATTCTCTCCAGGATTCAGCTTGTGCCACTCCATGCCTACCCATACTAGTCAACTTCTGCCAGGTCCACCTGATGTGCTACAAGACTGGAAGGTCTTCCTCTCTTTCTTAAATTTTTTTAAAAATTAATTTATTTTGATTTATCAACAATCCCTTCCATAAGTTTTTGAGTTTTAAATTTTTCCCCCTTCCCAATGATGTAAGCTATACATTCCTATTAAACATAGGTGATGTTGTAAGGAAGAATTAGAACCAATAGGAGGAACCACCAGAAAGAGGAAACAAAACACAACAGAAGAAAAAAATTGCAAATGGTATACTTCAATCTGCATTCAAACTCCATAGTTCTTTCTTTGGATGTGGATAGCATTTTCCATTATGGGGCCTTTGGAGATGTCTTAGATCATTGTATTGCTGGGAAGGGTTAGGTGTATCAACAGTAGTCATCGCACAATGTGGCTGTAATTGTGTACAACGTTCTCCTGGTTCTGCTCACTTCCCTCAGCATCAGACTATACGAGTTTTTCCAGGTTTTTCTGAAGTCTGCCTGTTTATCATGTCTTATAGCACAATAGTATTCCATTACATTCCTATACCCCAACTTGCTCAGCCACTCCCCAACTGATGGGCATTCTCTCAATTTCCAATTCTTTGCCACCACAAAAAGAGCTGCTATAAACTCTCTTTCTCTTGACGTTAGAAGTATAACAGTGGAACATATGTGCTGTCCAGAGGTTACTCTCATTCTAGTCAAGTGGACAACTCAACTACAATTTTAAAATCTCCCAAATGACCAACAGATCATTCAATGAACAGTGATTAAGATACATAAATTGGTATCTGATATAACTAGTGCTTTGGGAATATATGAAGGGCTTTCATGTAGAAAAGGAATTAGCCTTATTTCTATTTGGCCCCAAGACCAGAACTAGCTAAAAGCCACAGGGAGATTTAGGGATAAACAGCCTAACAAATGGTGGTGTCCACAAGCAGAGGCTCCAGTGAATGAAGAACCACTTGCCTCTCTGCTTGTGGACGCCACCATTTGTTAGGCATAACAATGAGGTATAGGTAGACTAGGAGACTTTTGATATTCTATTCTATGTGAGCAAGAAACTCAGTGTCTGCTATGACTAAATACCACAAAGGCAGAGATGATAAAGCATTTGGAAAACAGGTCTATAATTTCCTATGCAAAGTCTAAAGAGGAGAAAGTCATTTTTTAATACTCAGTATTAAGGAACAAGGGTCATTTTAATGCCATTGTTATGCCTTGAAACATCTGTGGGAAGACAGGAGTTGAGGAAAAAGGGACCCAAAGCAGCATTCAGAAGAAAGCAGAAAGGACACAACTGAAGAGAGTGATACATCACAGCAAAAAGAATGATCAGCTCCGGGCCTTTCGCAACCTCTCTCTTTGGAGACAAGCCTAAAGGGACTGGGCACATTATTTCAGGAACCACAAGACATGGCCTCTGTTTATCCAGCTCAGAGCATCTCCACTCCAGTGCTCAAACAGCCTTTCACTGACAGGTCTTATTTGGAAGTGACCTCTTTGTTAATTACTAAAATGAAATGTATTTAGGGTTCTCTTTTTTCTAGGGTTTCTAGGCTATTCAGTGCTCCAGGACAAACTCACAATTTATGAGGGTTTACATTTTTCATAAGAAAGAGGAAAAGATCTTAGCCATCTGTTCTTTTCAGAGAAATCTCCTCCCCCGAAAGCCAAGGCGAGTAACTAAGGAATCTGTCTATATAGTATAACCTCTAAATTGTTTAGACTATTCAAAATAAACATTCCTTCTGGACTAAACCATGGCCATCTATGGAGCTCAGTGCACAGGGGAGAAAGAAGAAAAACTGAACTCCTGGTCCTGAGTCCAAACTCCTAGCTCCCTTTTATAGCTCTAATTAAACTATTTATCCTTAGTTTAAAGACCAAGAAAACTGAAGAATGAAGACTGGGTAGTAAAGAGAAACAACAAATAGCTGGAGTACAGAGGAATTCCTCAGCAAGGATCCCTCCTCTACCACTTCCTCCAACTCTCCACTGCCTCCTGCAATGTCTAATAATAGTAATGATGATAATGGATCAACACTTTCTATTTTTATGGAACTTTGAAGTCTTAAAAGCCTTTTCATGTAAATTATCTCATTTGATCCTCATGACAATCTTATGAGGTAGACTAAGCAAATACTATCATTCCCATTTCACAGATGAGAAAACTAAAGCTCACAGGTATTAACTGCTTTGCCTAAGACAGGGATTCTTAACCTGGGGGCAGTGAATTTGGTTTTTAAAAATATTCTGATGATTGTATTTCAACATGATGGATTTCCTTTGCAATCCTATGTATTTTATGCATTTGAAAATTATTCTAATAAGGCATCCATGGGCTTCACCAGACTGCTAAAGGGGTCCATGAACACAAGAAAGGATAAGAAACCATGGCCCAAGGTTACAGGATTTTAGATCCAGATAATCTAACCAAACCAATGAGCTAACATTTTCATAACACATATTATCTTGAAATAAAAGAAAATAGAGGAATAAAAAACTAATTATCTAAATAACCTTTTACTCAGAAAAGGATTTATGCTGGGCAAATAATAAAAATGAAGATTACCTTATCTGTCATCTTGGTTGCAAAGTTTGATAACCAAATCTATCATATATACCATCTTCCAATCATCTCTAGATTTTTAAAAGCAATTTATTGACATAATAGTTAAAGATTTCTGCTCACATAATCTCAGAGATCATCAGGTCTTACGTGAACAGGAAATGTCTTCTGTACCATCCCCAACTAGTACTCATTCGCTGAGTCATCAAGTCTTTAGCCCTTTCCACTTTTGGATAGTTCCTTAAACTCGGGTGAAACATTTCTTTCCTATAATCTCTGTCCTTTAGAGCCAAGGAGAACAAGCCTAATCTCTCTTCCATGTGATTGTCTTTCCAATACTTAAAGACAACCATCATGCCTCCTAAATCTTCTCTTCCTGAAGATAAGCATCTACAGTCCCTTTAACCAATAATGACATGCCCTAGTTTTACATCTAACCAGCCATTTTGATTTCAGTTTTCTGGACACACTCCAGCTTAATGTCTTTCCTTTATTACCTATATGCTTACCTCATGATGTTGAGGATCCCATAAGATAACACAAGATAATTCTTTTGAAAACTTTGAAGTGCTACACAAATTTAAGATTTTTATTCATTAGAATTAGTAGCATTATTAAGGGATGTGCTCTAACTAGCACAGAATGCTACACAAATATCACCTCCCTTTTTCTGGGCACTCTGATTTTTCTGAAATCACTCTGTGATTTCCCACCTCCTCACCTTTGCTCACATCCTCCCTTATCTCCTGAAAACACCCCGGCCTTCAAGCCTTAGTTTTCTCATCTGTAAAACTGGGATAATAATAGCACCTACCTCACAGGGTCACTGTGAGAATCAAATGAAAATGTCCTCCCCTTCTCCCCTCTTCCAACCCCACCCCCCTAAAAAAACTTTTTTAAACCTTGAAATGCTAAACCAATGCCAACTCTTTTGACACCACTCTTACCTTTGGCTCTGACCTCTCTCCACTATGGGAAGAAGATCAAATATTGACTGAATGAAGTAGTTTCTGGGCTATTTTAGTCTCCTGGTTTGGGTAATTTCTTTAAAATAGTTAAGATTCCACAGAGATTTACCATGGATAGGCACTCCAGATAGACAGCAGGACCCAGAACTGATTGGGAAGAGGAGGAGGAGCCAAGCCCGAGGCACATGTGAGAAACTGGGCTGTGCTTTCAATGATCCCAAGCAGTTCCCTATCACAAAAGTGCATCGTTTGGAGCCCAATTATCTCCCAGTGATGTTCTGAGGCTGAGAATTATAGCACACCCTGATTTCAGAATAACCACCATGGCAGGTAATAAAGCAATGTCCAAATAGGAAGTAGTGTATTACCAAGGACGGCCTGCACAGGGAAAATAGTGCGAAAGACAAGATGCAATGTAGCCTTTGCAGCCAAGGACACAGGCGGTGTGTGGCCTTTGGCATATCTTTTCATCTCTCTGGGCCTCAGTTTCCTCAACGATAAGATAGGGGGCTTAGGAATAAGCAAAGTGAAGTAAGACCAAGAAACAATCAAATATAGTAGTCAAATGTTCCCTAAACAAACAAACCCCCCACAAAACTACTAGAGTGTGATAATCTCTTGAGGGTTAGACCAGAACCTCACAGTATTTATGGGAATGGGCTTCAAATGGATGGACAACCTTAACAGAAAAAGTCACATCAATAAAAAATAAAACAAGGAGAACAAGAGAAAGATATTCCTTTCAGATCCATAATTTTAAGAGTAAAATTCATAACCAAACAAAAAAAGTTTGGTTGTGATCACAAAAGACAAAACACGTCACTTTGAAATAAAAAGCTTTTGCACAAAGAAAACCAATGTAACCAGAATATAAAAAGGAACTCAGTTGGAAGGGAAAAAATCTTCACAATATCTAAAAGTCTGAAGACCGAGATATATTGTGAACTGACACAAATTAAGAGCAAATAGCTAATAGATAAGTGGTCAAAAGAGAGGCACAAACTTGTTTCAAAAGAAACGAAAACTATCACTGAGTATATAAAAAATCCCTCCAAATAATAAGAAAAATGCAAATTAAAACTTTGATAACCAACACATTGGCAAAGAGAGAAACAGTCAATGCTGAAGGGGTGGTGCTATTCAGTGTTTCAACCATTCTGCAATTTGCAAATGACATAAAGATCAGTTTATGCCCTTCAATCCAACACTACTATACAGAATGTCTTTGGTAGAAAGGTCCTACACCAACGCACCTACCTAAAATCCCATTTATCACCCTTCTGATGCACATTAGATTCTATGACTGTCCACAGAATTAAACGCAAACTACTCTGCCTATTACTGAATGCTCTCCAATCACACTCCACTTTCCTGACTATCCAATATCAAACTTCTGATACACTAAGACCCATAGCCTTCATGTCACCAGATACACTCTCCTCATTTGCATTCTTTTCCCATTCCTGGAATACCTCATGCCCCTTCCTATTTACCATCCTTCTAATTCCAGCTCAGCCTCACCTCTTTTAGTGAAGGCTTCCCGGACTAACCCTGGCCCAACGGACTGCAAACTACAACCTGGGGTCCAAATCCAGCCTGCCTGAGAACAAACAGGCAGCAGGCCACAGTTTGCCAACCCCTGCCCTAGCACACCATGATTTTTACCTTAATTTCTCAAGTGTTTTGAGAGTTATTAACTAGAAGGTAACTTTAACTAGACGGGAAGGAATTCCCATCCTCTCATTTTACAGATGAGGAAATTGAGGCCCAGGATGAAAAAAATTCACTTAAACCAATATTAAGTAAATGTGCAATGACCGATGGAAATTACTAGGTGACAAAAATAAAAGTCTCTGTTCTGAAAGTGTTTATAATATAAAAGCTAATAATGATAATACTAAAATGAGTGACATGGGATTCACTATGGAAGAGCTCATTCACTGAGGGGGAAAGAGGAGGAAAAAAATCAAGGAAGACTTTATGCCTTTAGCTCTAGCATCTCTGCTAGGCTTCCAAGGAAGAAAAACACTGTCAGGCAGAGACCACTCTTCATGTGGAGAAAGGGCTTAAAGAAAGCACACGAACGCAAAAGGTGGGAGCATAGCTCAAGTTGTCTGAAGAACAAAAGCAGCGACACTGGTGAGGCCTAACCTAAGGGCAGGCTTGGGGTAGTGGGACCTGAACAAGGGTGAGGTGGAGACTGTAAGAGGGGAATGCATAAGGAAGATGAAGAGGGGCAGAATCAAAGGCCTTGGCAGTGCCAGTGGAAGGTGCAAGGGAAACAACAGTCTAAGGTGATGGCCATCTCCAACCTGGGTAACTAGGAGGAGGGGGGAGCCATCAACTGAGACAGGCAGACTGAGGTGAGACAGTTTGGGAGAAGGGAGGAGACTATGCGCTTACATTGTGGACAGGTTGAATGTGAGAAGCAAGGAAATCCTCAGGGCATCCATATAACTGAAGCCGGCTAAGTGGAGGGAGCAGGGACCTAACTTGGAGGGAGACCCTAGGAGGCAGAAAAGGAACCACAGAAGGAGAATTCAATTCTACAAATATTTATTAAGCACTTAACTACATGCAAGGTAAAGTCAAAAACAAAACAAAAACAAGCAGACTGCCCTTAAGAAGTTTACACAGGCACATAAGTAAGTAAATAAAAGATAATTTGAGGTGGTGAAAAAGCACAAACAAATAGGGGGAATGAGGAACACTGAATCACTCAATGCTCAGTATTTATTAAGTACCTACTGAAGACACACAAAGGCAAGCGGGTAGTGAAACAAGCAGAAGCTACCAGCATATATTCAATTTTCTTATGTGTCTGAGAGGGAAAGGAAAGACAGAAGATCGTTTGAGATGACAACAGGTAAGGGATATTCTGCAATTGTTTTTCAAAGACAAGAGAAGTGTGGTAATGGACAAGTGCTAGACATGCCCAATTCTGTCTCAACTATTCACCAACTGTATGACCTCTCATCATTAATCCTCAGCTGGGGAATGGCACATGCCAAGCAAATCAAACAACTGACCACCACCTTGATCATCTCCCCTCAGACCCAGAGGAGCCTTTGGCAGAACACTGTCCTCCAGACCAATTCTGCTTCCAACTCAGGCCCCACAGCCATCACTGCAGGGAGAAATCACTGCAGACGAGGACCCACCATCCTTGCCACCACCAACCCCAACCTTTGACCAACTCCCAACAATGGCAGGGAAGCCCAAGAGCCCTGGAAGTGGCAGCATCCCCCAAACTACCATGGTGCTTCCCATAGCTCTCAAAGCCATCAGCTTCGGAAACAAGGCCTGTGAAGATACAGCCTGGCAACTTCTTCTATGACTTCTGAAGCCACAGCGACTGAAGCCCCAGAAAAGGAAGTTCTCATCAAACTCTCTGGCCTACTGAACGATTCAACACCAGATATGGATGTGATTTTATTAGTGGAAGTGACATTAAATATGATGCATTATCATCTGCTTTGCCAGTGCCCCCTAAGGACCATGAAATTTTTCCGTCCGACTCCCAGTGGAAACTTTCTATGTGTTGTCTCCCCCATTAGAATGTGAGTTTCTCGGGAGCAAGGACTTACTTTTCTGTTTATATCCTCAGGGCTTTGCATACAGTAAGCACTTAATAAATGCCTTTTCATTCATTCACTTATTTAACTGTAAAATGGAGACAACAGCAACATCACAGGGCTGTTGTCAGAATCAAATGAGATAATTATATGAAGAGCTTTGCAATCTCAAAGCACTATCTAAATGTGAACTAAGTATTTAGGCAGAAGGAAAGAAATTCGTAGAGAGGGAAAGACTGTATATGGGACAATTAAAAGAAAGGCTGCATAAAGCAGGAATTTGTGTTCCAGTCTCAACTGTGCTACAAATGAGATGTAAATAAAATTTTTCAAGCCTTAAAGCACCAAATAAATATCAGGTAGTAGTGGTAGTAGTAGTGGTGGTAGTGGTGGTGGTAGTGGTGGTGGTGGTGGTGGTGGTGATGGTGGTAGTAGTAGTAGCACTGCACGACATTAGTTAAATCATTTAACCCTATCAGACCTCAATTTCCTCATCTGTAAAACTAAGGTGTTGTCTTAGAAGATTGCTATGATCCTCCTTTCCAGTTCTAATAATCTACAAATCTAAGATAAAAGAGAATGATGGCATGAATTCAAAGAGTATGGTTGAAGAAGGACAGAATGAAATCAAAGGCATGGCTTTAGAGGTTAACTTCAGCAAGGAAGAATACCCATTTCATCATCTGAGATGAAAGCAAAGGACAAAAAAGCAGTCTGGAGGTGAAAGTCTGATCATCTTGAATTTTTCAGTAAAGTAAGAGGTGAGATCCTCTTTTAAAAGGTTAGGGGAAGAGGGGCTGGGGTGGAACTATGGATTTAAGTGGAGGCTTAGAACAGCTGCAGTAGAAGTGGCATTCTGGGTAAAGATAAGAATCGTATGAATGTTGAAATGGATCCAGTTAGCAAAGTTTGTGACTGACTGCTGAGCAACTCAGGTACAGAGCCCATAGATGTTAAGATGCACCCAAGGACTGAGGATTAAGAGGGTAGGACCCTTGCAAGAACAGGGATTCAGGGGCAGAAGAGTGAATTTTTTTTAACCACAATAAAAATTGGCTGACCACTGGGTCAAGAATGGGTAGAGACAAAAGCCAAGCCAAAGTAGGGGTAATAGACTTGAGGAAGGGGAAGAGTCAAGGGACAAAAGGTCACAGGGACCAAGAAAAGGTGAAGGCAGGAGCCCGCAGTCAGGCACCAATTTTTCAGCAGTGGGACACTACAGAATGATAATGAGCTCCAATCTGTGACCATCCTGGGAGGTGAAGCAGAATAGGGCAAGTCGCACAAGTTGAAGAAGTCAATGAAATGTGCCAGAAGCATGATCCAAATGGACACTATAATCCCTGAAAGTCTTCCTATTCCAATCTCATATCTTCAGCAAGGATAGCTTCCATGCCTGAGTATGGGTAAAGACCTTTTTTCATGGACCTCCCCCCTTTTTTTTAAATAATAAGAGGTCTATGATATCTTACAAGGTATCCTCCCTCTCTCCAATCCCTCAATGCTCTCAACACTGTCTCCTCTGGCACAGAATTCTTCATTACGTAGTCAGTGCAGTCCCCCTGGTTTTTCCATCTTTGTTTTCCTTGGTACATTTCTGCTTCCTTATCCAGCAGTCATTAAGATGTTAGAACCCAAATGCTATCGCTCTACTCTCACCAAGAAGGAAAAAAGGGCCCTAAAGATATATCTATTGAAGCCCTTTTCAGGTTTTTTTTTTCTGGTTGCTGTCGTTTCATTTTCATTTTTAAACTCTCACAGGATCATGAGTGGGCTCACTTGGGTCTCCCACCATCCACTGTCAAAGCTTCTATCTGCCTCCACCTTAGCTACTTTCTGTGCTGATACATCATCATCTTTTCCAATCCTCTTGTAAGCTTTCCAAGGGAGTTTAGATTCTAAAGCATCATTGCCCTTGGGTGCCACGTTTCTCTGTTTGGCAAAGATCAAATGTTTGCTAGCCGGGGTGGTTTCAATGATTATTTTGTCTCCTCATTGTGACAATTGATTTACACTGGCTAAACTTCTTGAGGAAATGGTGGTAATCTATGCCAATGTCTATTTTTTAAAATCCATTTCCCAGCTTTGAGAGCTTGTGAAAATAGGTCAGGTCACTTGGAGTTGCCTCAATTACATTCCGTGTCGTCTCATTTTTATTCTTCTTTTTCCCCATGTCTGGAATTGATACTAATATTTTCTCTAACAAGCTGATAAACTGAGCACAGACAACTGTTTCAGAAATGATTCTCACACTGATGTAACCAGTCCTTTCCTGACTCTTAGCATATAATTTTTGGTCAATACATTTGTTGCTTCCCAACCCTCTTTTTAAAGTACTCATGAGGTATATATGCAAATGTTTGCATATGTCATGGGAGACCCGTGGATAGCCTCTAAGTCTTTGACCTCTATTGTTTCTCACTCCAGCACAAGACTCTCCAAATCTCTTGACCTGGAAGCCTGCTCCCCTTGTGGCCTTGGGCAAGTCACTAAGCTCCCTGGCTCCAGGGTCCTCATCTGTAAAATGAGAATTGAATCAGATGGCTCCAGCTCTCTGCCTCTGATCCTATGAGGACGATGACGGGGTGGAGTGGAATGTTGGCAGAGTGGTAAAGTCACTGAGGGAATCAGAAATATCCAGGAGGACATTTATTATAGGATGGCGATGACATACTGCCTTCTAAGTCTGTTAAGCTCAAATCTGAAACTAGTGACCCAGATCTCTCACCTTCTAGTATAGTGGCTAGAGAGCTGTATTTAGGAGTCAGGAAGACTGGAGCTCAAATTCTGCCTCAGGCAATTACTAGCTGAGTAGCCCTGGGCCACAACCTCTCTCAGCCTCAGTTTCTTCATCTGTAAAATGGGGATAGCCATCGCACCCCTCACATGGTTGTGGAGACTGAATTCATATATGTCAAGCACTTTTACAAATCTTCATTATTATAGTGCAACACAACACTTACAACCTATCTCGCAGTATCCTAAAAGGTAGATGTCTGTGTATACATATACACACACATACACATATACATATACACACATGTATGTACGTACTTACACAGAAGCACAGTGCAATTAGAAAACAGTTTTCTCCCAACCAGCCTACAAGGTCAGACGTCATGTCTTCTACGCCTCGGAAAGGGGTGAAAAGACCTCTTAGCTGAAGGGCCTGCACAAAACATCCTCACCTTGAGAAGTCTGGTCAGGATCATCAAATGAAAGTTTAGGGCTCAGAAAATGCCTCCCTATCAAATCACAAACTGAAAGGATTTTTAAAAAGAATGGGAAGAATCTCTGCACAACAGTGAAAAGCCGGCCCACAAGTTTTTGTCTCATGCCAAGGCAAGTCCTACGGGGATTTCCCAGCGACCGCCCCTGGGGAGGGGGCTGGGGACCTGGCCCCCCTCCCCAGACCCTCGCCCAGGCCCCGCCCGGGGAGTGCTGACCCAGGGGCGCGGGTGGCTAAATAAGGAGCCCGCGGACGCCGCGGGGCGACTCCCTCTGTCCCTGCCCACCGAGGGGTCGGAGGGGTCGCCACCTTCCCGAGACGCCCCTGGGCCCCGCTCCCGGGCGGCGCCGGGGTCAGCCCGCGGCCACAGCTGGGGGGCCCGCGCGGCCCCGGCCCCGCCCCCCGCGCCGAGGGTCTCGGGTCTCGGCCCCGGCCCTGCTCACCGTGATGTTGCAGTGGATGGTGAGCGGCGGCGGGTGCGGGCTGCCCGGCGGCAGCAGCAGGAACTGGCAGTGAAGCTCGTCCAGCTTCCAGCTGACGATCCGGAACCGCTCGTGGTTCTTGTCGAAGATGGACTCCAGGAACTTCAGCTCGGCCTTGAGCCCTGACACGGACATCTTCGCCTCATCTCCGGGGCGCGGGCAGGGGAGGGAGCCCCGCCGTCCCGCCCGCCCTGGCCTCCGGCCCTGCGCGGCCGGCCGCCTCGAAGATGGCGGGGGCGCCCGAGCCTCGGCCCGCGGCGGCCGCTCAGGTGGCGAGGCCGGCCGGCCTTGCTAACAGACCCCGCGGCGCACCCCCGCCTGCTCCCGCTGCCCGCCGCCTCCGCCGCCGGAAGAGCCACGAACCGCGACCGACCAGCGCGACGACCTGCCCGGCCCTGCCCTCCTCGGCCTGCCCCGCCCCCTCCGCTCCTCGCGCACCAGGCGCGAGCAGCACGCACGGACACCTCGCCGAGCCCCGCCTCCTCTCCGTCTCATCCTATCTCTCCCCGCCCCCGCTCTTTGAGCCCCGCCTCTTCTTCGCCTCACACCGTCTCCCCGCCCCCACCTTCCGAGTCCATCTCGCCCTACCTCCCAGCCCCCCACCTTCCAAGCCGCACCTCCTTTACCGTCTCGCCCTATCTCGGCCCTTCTAGTCCCGCCCCCTCTCAGGCTTACCCTATCTCCCTGTCCCCCTCTGTTCAAGCCCCGCCTCCTACCCACCCTCTCTCCCCCCCGAACCCCGCCTCCTTCGCCTCGCACCTACCACCCCGCCTCCCTCCATCTCTCCCCGCCCCCACCTTTCAAACCCCGCCCCTTTTCTCCCCTAAGCCTTTGCCCCTCCCACTTCCTCCTCTTCCCTCGCCTCACCCTTCCAACCCCCTTTCCTTTCTTCGAAGGTCCACTATTTAGGACCTTCCTGTAGGCCTGTTGCCCCTCACTAAGACCAGACCTTTCCTCGAGAGTCGCCCCCTACCGCTTTCTACTTGTTCTACATTTTGGGGTCCACGACCCAACCTCTCCACTTTCAGAACCTGCTCCCCAATCTTCCCCCCACTTTTAAAAACCAAACCCGTCTTTACTCCATAACTTACCTTAAATGAACCTTCTTCTCCCCTTTGCAGAGCTCTCCCCTTCCCACTGTGCAGGGGACCCACCTCGGCCCCCCAACCTTTCAGAAGCAGACCCCTTCTTTCTGGGACCCAGCCACCCCCCCTCCCTCTGCACCCACCTTTTCTAAAACCTTTAGGATGGATCTGTTTGAAAGCAGGGACCAACTCTTTTTTTTTTTTTGGTTAGGCAATGGGGTTAAATGACTTGTCCAGGGTCACACAGCTAGTAAGTGTTATGTGTCTGAGGTCACATTGGAATTCAGGTCCTTTTGACTCCAAGGCCAGAGCTCTATCCACTACACCACCTAGCTGCGCCTTGAGACCACCTCTTTGGCCTTTCACTGTCTCCTTCGCTTAGCTTAGGGAAGTGTTTAAAAGCACTTAGTAAGTGCTTAATAAATGCTTATCCACTTACTTAGATCCCTGTCCTCCTGCTACTCTCTCCCCTTCAAAGGAGCCCACACATACTTCTGTGACTGCTCCCCATCCCGTCTCCCACCACCTTCCTCCTCTCTCTCACTTTGTGAGTCCTCTTTGTCTCCCACTCCCACATTCAACCTCCCTTTTCCATCAACAGCAAGCATTTATTGAGCACTTACTGTGTGCCAGTACTACCCTAAACAGTGGCAATTACAAAGAAAAACAAAAACAGTCCCTAGCCTCAAGGGTTCACTTCTGAAGACGGAGACAAGACTTAGAGTGTAAGTGAAAGGTGATCTCAAAGAGAACGTTTCTCATCACCTCCCAGGTGGCAAGGTAGCCAAGGTAGGTGTGCAGCCTTGTGGACTCTGATCTGACGCTTTGCTGCCCATGTGACCTTGGGTGGGTACCTTCTCTTTGTGCATCAGCTTCCCCATCAGTGGGATGAGAGCATTGGTCGCACCTCCAAATCCAGCCTCCGTAGTTTATTTCTAATCTCACCGAAGGGCAGGTGTGCAAGATGTCACTAACTAGCTGTCCCTTCATTTCTCTGGGGTTCATTCTCCTCCCTAAAATGAGCAAGTTGATAACAAAAGCTGGCAACACATTACATATATCATCTCATCTGAGCCTCACGCCTCTGCGAGTTAGGGACTACAGATAATATTATCATCTACATTTTGCAAGTGAGGAAAGTGAAGATTAGATACATGAAACTACTTGCCGGGGGTCACACAGCTAATAAATAAGAGATGTAAAAGTGTGTGTGCTCCCCTCTATTAGAATGGAAGCTACTGGTACAGGTGGCAAGGTGGACGGAGCACCCGCCCTGGAGTCAGGAGGACCTGAGTTCAAATTCAGATTCAGACAGTTATTGTGTGACCCTGGACAAGTCACTTACCCCCTCCCCCCATTGCTTCGACAAAAAAAAAAATGCATTGGCAGAGTCAGGAGATGGAGAGCCGTGCACAAGAGTACAGAGAGGAGGGAATGGCTTAGTGGTCATTCATTTCAACCTAAGAATCCTACGAGATCCCTTACAAATAATAAGTGAGCTCTATAATATATAATAAGCTCTAGTGAGCGTAGTACATATTTTATTATATATTATATAATAGCTCTAGTATAAAATAGTACGCTCTAGTGAGCAGGAGCCTGCCCGAAGTTGCTCATTCCCTTTGGGGTGGCTCTAACTGTGAGGAAGTTTTTCTTTATATTAAGCTTCAGCTTGCCCTTTGCAATTTCCAAAGCCACCAGTCCTACTTCAGCCTTCTGGAACCAAACAGGATGAGTGGAATCTAATCCTTCAATTCGCCAGGCATTACTACCTGACCAGTAGTGCCAGGAGCAATCGAGATACATAGACAAAAAACAAAGACACTGCCAGCCTGCAGGGAGCTTACGTTTCCCAGAACATGTTCTAAAGGACATCCTCCAGTGCTTTCAGATCTCCTGGGATTTCTTTCATTTATGTGTTCAGAATAAAGTACCCCCAGAGCCACCACTACATACTGTCTTGCTCTCTCCCCAGGTTATCTGGGATTCTGTGGTTCAGCTTCTCTGGGATTCCCATCAGTCCAACTCGTAGAATCATGGATTAAAACTGGGTGGGACCTCAGAGGCATCTAGTCCAACTCCTTCATTTCATCTGTGCATCCCACCACATTCTCCTAAAGCCTAAAGGGCCTTTATGTGGTAGAGGGTGAGAGAAATGGAAAGACTGAGAGACCGTTGCTGGGTAATTAATAATCAATTTATTGATTAGGCTAGTTGATAATAAATTGACAGTCAGTGGTTTCGGTAACCAAAAACAAAACCATGGAGATCCCTGAATGCCTAAATACCTTTGGAAAAGGAGGCGCCACTGACAGGTGAAAATCAGCCCTGATTGGTAAACAATGAATGAGGGGTGGGACATATTAGGTGGGCTAAAAGTTTTCAGTTCCTCCTGCTGAGAAAGTGACTGGATAAATGAGATTCAGCCACCTCCAGCACTCTGGACAAAGGAATCCGTCTCTGCCCATACTACTCTGGTTGGTTTTCTCCTTCACAAATTGGGTTCCCCACCCCTGCCCTAGACTCTAATGGAGAGGTACCTGATATGAGTTTATTTCCCAAGGGCAAGAATTCACCTAGATTAGATTCTGTTTGGAAGGTCTTCTAGTGGGGTGGGGCCCCATCCAATATCGAAGAGCATGTACCTGGAGGATTTGGGCAATCTCATCTATCAGCAACATCCTTCAGAAACTGATTGGCCTACCAGGGTCCCATCCCTGAATGAGGAAATAGAAATCAAAAACCTCAATCCTAATGTAATTATTGGTTATTAATATAATAGAAAACAATCACTTCTGTCAAGGGCTTACACTTGCTTTGCTTGGCCCCATAGTACAGAACCAGAAGCGATGGATGGAAATTGCAGAAAGGTAAATTTGGGCTTGATGTAAGGGAAGAGTTTCTCACAATTAATGCTGCCCCAAAGTGAAATGGACTGCCTCAGCATCTCCCACCTGGACTTGGGGGGAGGGGGGGTCTCCCTGCCTCCTCCCCTCAGCTGTCAAATTGATCTTTAAAAAGCACAGGTCTGACCTTGTCACCCCTCTATTCAATGAACTCCCAAGGCTTCCTATTACCTCCAGGATCCAATATAAAATTCGCTGGCTTTTAAAGCTCATCACCACCCTTCCTACCTTTCCATTCTTCTTACACTATATTACCCTCCATGTTCTCTGTACTCCAGTGATACTGCTCTCCTGGCTGGTTTTTTACACAAAACACTGACAGTGCATTTCCACTAGTTGGCCCTCATGCCTGAAATGCTGTCTGCCTCCTGGCTTCCTTAACTTCCTTCAAGGCTTAGCTAAAGTCTTACCTTGTACAAAAAGCTACTCCTGGTCCTCCTTAAGGAAGGTAGTAACCTTCCCTCTAAAATCATCTCCAATGATTCTCTCTCTCTCTCTCTCTCTCTCTCTCTCTCTCTCTCTCTCTCTCTCTCTCTCTCTCTCTCTCTCTCCTCCTTTCTCTCTCTTACTCTCTCCCTCCCTCCTTCTCTCTCTCCTCTCCCTCCCTCTTTCTTCTTTTCCTTCTTTGTCTCCTCTTCCTTCCCTCTCTTTCCTTTCCTTTCCTCCCTCTCTACTTCTATTTCTTCATCTTCTTCCTCCTCCTCCTCTCTCTGTCTCTGTCTCTGTCTCTCTCTCTCTCTCTCTCTCTCTCTCTCTCTCTATATATATATATATATATATATATATATATATTATATATATATATATATATATATATATATATATATATATATATATATATATATATATAATATATATATATATATATATATATATATATATATGTATATCTTTGTTTGTATGTAGCCACTTACATGGTTTACATGCTGTCTTCCCACTGGGCTGTGTTTTCCCTTTCCTTGTATCCTCATGGCTTAGCGCGGTGCCTGGCACACTTTGTAAGCACGTGATAAATGCTTGTTGACTTGCCTTGAGAAGCAGTAGGTGCCTCCTTCATGAAAGCAAATCTTGAAGCAAAGTCTGGATACCCACTTGTTGAGTATGCTATAGAGGAAATCCTTCTTGAGGTATGGGTTGGACAAGAGATAGTCTCTGAGGTCGGTGAGGCATCCCAACTCTAAGATTGGTGGGATAAAACCCTATAGTCCTCTTAGCTAAAAAGAATCCTAGATTGAGCAAAAACTCTAGTTGTATCTAGATCTCAATGGAAGGCTCTTGAGACTGCAAGTGAGTAGATGAAAAAACAAATAAAAATAGTGCCCTTTCTAAGTGTTAGTAATGTGAAAATAGGTAAATATTTATAAGCTATTTACAGTTGCCTATCTCAAGTACATATATAACAATCTGGCATCACATACATCCAGACCATCATCACTTGAGCTGTAACTAGGGTGGAGTGAATGGGATTTTGTCCTAGAATGCTGCCATTTGAAAGTACTAAAAACACTTGGAGTCTGGCAAGATAGAAACAACCGAGTTTGCCACCCAGTACATAAGATAATTTGTTAGAATAGTCAGGCTTGCTGCAGCGGTGGTCCTCCTTTCCTACTGCCCCTACCCCTCTCCCCAGCATCTCATGCTGCTCACACTAGATGTAGAAATGGCTGGTTTCAAGCTCTGACTCTGAGTATTCAAAACACAGAAAATGCAAAGTATTCCTGTCTCTGTGAAGGAGTGGCTCACCCAGACAGCTGGAGCCAAAACTTCAGCCACAGCCTTTAATCTCAGTTAAACTTTTTCACCAAGTTAAACTCAGGTTTTATGATGAAACCGGTGGCTTAGGAATTTGGCTAAATGAGTAGACTTAAGAGCCTTTCACCTTCCTCTTTACTGACAAGTCTGTAAAGCCATCCAATGCTAGAAATAATTGCCTATTTTTGTGTTACTAACACTTAGAAAGGCTCCATTTTTTTTGTTTTGTTTTTTCAGTCTATTCACTTTCTAGATTTCTAGATTTACTTGCTCTTAAAATTTTCCTAATTTGAGTCAAACCAACTCAGAGGATATAGAGTGGGGAAAAAACATTGGATTGAGAGGAAGGAGAACTGGATTCTACCTCTAATTCTGCCGTACATCTGTTGTTTAACATTGGACAGATCGCTTCACTTTTCTGTGCCTCAGTTGCCTCATCTATAAAATGAGAAAGGCAGTGACATGTAGTGGAAAGAACATTTGGAATCTGAGGACCTGCGTTCAAATCCCAACTCTGCTCCTTACTGCCTTTGGGCAAATTGCTTAATCTCTGTGTGCCTCCCTTAGCTCATCTATAAAATGCTTGGATTAGACCAGAAAGCCCATGAGGTCCTATTCAGCTCTAAATCTATGTTTATATGAAAGAACTATATTAATAAATGTTAATGGGTACTTTTATTTTATTATATAATATTACATTTATGATTATTTTATATTTATACAATTTATATCATATGTAATTTATGTTTATATATTTCTGTTATACTTATGTTAATAAATATTAATATGCACAATTAATAGGCAATACTAAATAACAGTAGGTGTTATTTAAATAATGTTTATATTTGCTATATAATTTTTAATTATGTCATTTTAAAATATTTGCTAATATTCAAATGTTATTATTTGTTGTTGTTCTGTCTGTGTCTGTGTCTGACTCTTCCTCACCCCATTTGGGGTTTTCTTGGCAAAGATACTGAAGCAGTTTGCCATTTCCTTCTCCAGTTCATTTTACAGATGAGGAACTGAGGCAAACAGGGTTAAGTGACTTGCCCAGGGTCACTCAGCTAGTAAGTTTCTGAGGCTGGATTTGAACTCAGGAAGATGAGTCTTCTTGACTTCCAGACTGGCCTATTTTCTATTAAATAATAATCTCCTTCTCTCAAGGTGCTTAGAGTCAACTCTTTCATAAACCTGGGCAAATCTCAGTTTCCTCATCTATAAAATGAGAGGATTGGACAAATGACCTCCAAGGTCCCTGACAACAGCACATCTATGAAAAATCAGAGAGAGAAGGCAAAGAAACAGCATCGGGAAATGTGCACCTGACAAGATCGCTGATTGGAGTCACTTTTCACTAGAAAGGTTCTTAATCCCTAAAGTTGCAGGCTCTCAAAGAAGGACCATTCAGCCTACTGAATAGGGAATGAGCCCAGCAGGAAGGATGCCAGCTGTGCACAAGGGAGCATGCTGCATTTGGAGTCAGAGGCCCTGGGTTCCAATTCGACACATGCCACTTACCACCTCTGGCACACAGGGGAATCACTAGCTCTCACTCAGCAATAGTTCCTTCATCCATAAAATGAGGCAGTGTGCTGGAGTGGATAAGGCACCAAGCCCTGAAATCCAAAAGACCTGGGTTTGAATGCTGCCTCAGCAACTGATGAGCTGTGTGACCCTAGGTAGCTTCTCAGCCTCCCTAGGCCTCCTCTTGTTGATCAGTAAAATAAAGGGCCTGGATGTGAAGACCTCTAAGGTCCCTCCCAGCTCTAAATCTACCATCCCTTATAAATGCCGATCTGATCAAAGGAAGGACACTCTAGAAACCCGGAGAATAAGCTGAGGTGTGCTAGAAAATTTAACAACTTACTGTTTTCAAGGGAGGAGAATGTGTGTGTGTGTGTGTGTATATGTATATACAATGTATAATACAAAGGGAACTTAAAAGTGTCAGATAATATATAATTATGAGTATATTATATATAAATTATATGTGTAATTATATAATTATAATAAAATGTATAATGATGTGTTATAGAATTATAGTAGATAATAAGTTACATGATATATATAACACTTTTCAGTTCCATTTACTTAATACATTTTCTCTATCACTTCTTAAGTCTAGAAAATCAATAAGAAAATAAATCATTTGTAGTTAGCCTATTTCTGAGGTATGAATGCTGCTCACATTGAAGATGGACCAGTTAGCTCTCTGGAGCCCTTCCAGTTGGCTCCAGCATATCCCCAGGCCTATAGTAAGCATCTCTACCTGGAACAGTGTCCTTTTTAACAAGGCATCCAGAAACAATCCCTCTTCCCTCAGGGGAGTTAATAAACTGAGCTTTGGAACTGCATCCTGGGATTGAGTGTCCTGATTGGTGAGTGAAAGCAAACTCACAAGACCCAGGAGGACCAGGGCTCCAGAGCCACTCTTGGTGACAGGCTGGACCCCCGTGGGCAGCTATAACATCTCCCCTTTAGGGTTCTAAGGGTGATCCGGAGGTTTTGGGTTCACAATCCCACGCCCCTGTGTTTCTCTCATGATTATCAGTTGATGTCAATCAATCAGTCAGACTTAAATTAAATTTATTTAGAGGCATTTACTAAGGATTGGTCTGTGACATCAGCTCCCACAAATATATTATAGAATCTAGCTCACACTTAGAGAGCACATGTCCCAAAGGGGTAACTCAGCTCTTGGAAAGATTCTGCTTGAGCCCCTTGGTTCTGGTCTAGCATTTTGGCTTGGCTTTTGGAAGAGCCTTGAGTCTACCTTTCCTCATCCTCCACGTTAATGCTGAGCCGGGGGCTGCACCTTTCTCCCTCAGTCCCAAGTTATTTCTTCTCCTGGACTGGACGTCTTCAACCCCGTGCTGCCACCTAAGAACCCACAATTCCAAACAAGCTCACTGGTTTTATGCAAGCCCCAAAGAGCATGACCAAGTCTCTCAACCAGTGGGAATAGAACTCTTATTAAACCTAGTTGAAATGCCAGGAGATGTCTAGGCTTTGTTCAAACTTAGTTTTTAAACAATGGAAATGTGTTCTCATCTGATAAAGATCAAGAGTAGGCACCCTATCACTTAAAGTAAGTGACAGAGGGTAATCTGATTGAATCCATAACCCCCTCCCCCAACTTTTATATTGGCTGGGCCTGGAGTCAGGAAGACCTGCATTCAAATCCTGCCTCAGACACTTCTCAGTTGTGAAGACCTAGGCAAGTCACTTAGCCTCTGCCTCAGTTTCCTTATCTGTAAAATGGGAATAATAACATTGCCTACCTCTCAGGGTTGTTGTGTGGATCAAATGAGATAATCATTATGAAGTGCTTAGCACCTACACATAGTAAGCCCCATATAAATGGTAGCTACTATTATTTCCATAGACAGGATCTGTCTGCCAGGCCAGTGCTGGCCAATCCCATCCACTGGCAATTCATATCAGTTCATAGTATCAAGGGTTTAAGACTGGAAGAGACCTTACCGGCTACCTGATTCAACCCCATTATTCTTCAGAGAAGGAATCTGAGCCACAGAGACTCAGTTATCCCTTGCCCAGAGTCACACAGTAAGTGACAAGAGACAAGATTCAAACCCAGGTCCTGTGACTCCTCTTAATTGAACATTTATTAAGAACCTGTTATGTAGTGGGCACTTGGAATTTGGGGTTTGTGGTGAGAGGTGGGAAGAAGGATTGGATTTGTGATTTCCTTGGTTTAGGGAACTCCTAGAAAAGAAACAGAAATATAAATATAGAAAAAAAATGAAAACCAACCCTGCCCTCAAGTTGCTTACAGTCTCCTGGGGGAATTCACACGTGTACAGATAAGTAAATAAAAACATCTACCAAATAATTTCCAGGGTGGATGGGATGGGGTGCTGACAACTGGGGAAACTGGAGAAGCCTCCTTTAGAAGGTTACTCTAGGGTTGAGCCTTGATGGTAACTACTTATTCCAAGGAGCAGAGGAGAGGAGGCCTTCCAACCATGAGGGATGGATCTGAAGGCAAAGGCTTGAAAGCAGAGGATGGAGATGTGGAGATGCAGAAAGGTGGCCAGTTGGACTGGAATCCAGAGTTCTTGAAGGAGGTAGTATAACCAACCTGGGAAAACAGGTTGGACCCAGATTGTAAAGAGCTTAAAGGCTCAAAAAGAGGAATTTGTGTTTTATTGCAGAAGTTGTGAAGAGCTACTCAGACTTACACTTTTGAAGGCTAACTCACAATGGCCCAGTAGAGAAGTGATAAAGGCAAGATCTGGGAAGATGTTGTGGAGACAGGATTGACATCAGGTCTTGGTAACTGGTTGGACGTGGGGGATGAAGGGTCCAGGATGAACAGGGGGGGATTAGAAGGATGGCACCATCCTCAAAAGGAGTAGGGCAGGCAGAGAGAACACGAGGGAGGGCTTATTTGCTCTGGGGTTAAGATGTGAAGCATCTTCTTCGAAGTTCCTTCACTAGTAATAGCAGCTTCATAGTAGCTACGTCCTTCCTGCTTGTGTCCCTTCCCCTCAGAGTGGCTGAGATGTGACTGAAGGTCTTATCCAGCCTTGCTGTGGAGGGTAAAAATGGATGTGGTTTGAAGTGGAGTTTATGGCAGGCGAGAACAGCCTCAAAACCTAGAATCTGTCATAATCAATGAATCCATTATGGTATTTGGAATGTCCAGAGTTCCTGAGTTCTACAAGAGTCAATTTGGTCACAATTAGGCCTCGTCTTGCAAGATATAAAAAATTAACCAGAGAGGAGCCATTAAGCTCTCAGGCTTAATGGGCTGAGATCAGGAAAGACCTAGCACTTTAATGAGTGTTTATTTTTAAGATTCATAGAAGTGCACCTTCTGCAAAATGCTCTCAGGTACCGGCAGGATCAGAGCCTGCAGGGCAGCAGCTGGGATGTACTGGAGGGGAGTAACCTCAGAGGCAGGAAACAGTTTTGAATTTTAGCTCTGCCACTAAGCAGCAGGTGTGACCTTGGGCAGGTCATTTTTCATCTCTGGGCCACCTCCCTAAAATGAGGGGTGATGATTTCTCTAGTCCGTTCTGACTCAAATATTCTATAAACCTTATGTTTAAAATCACCCGGATCGGTGTTCTGCTATCAAATACTAATACCTCTTAGTTAAAAAAAAAAAAAGGAAATCAAAGGAATGTATTTTATTTTTATTTTCTGGGGGTCTGGGTACATTTTTTGCAATAAACTAGAAAGATCAACAGATATGAACATTACCATATACAAAGAAGGCCAGGAAATGAAGATTGCATATGAAACCGTGAATCTATTACACACAATTTACATGCTGTCTCTCTGTCTCTCTCTCTTTCCCTCTCCCTCTTCTTTTCCCCGTCCCCCTCTCTATATTATATATGTATGCTTATGTTACATTTATCATGGCTATAACAAAATTGCCCTGTTTGCCCTTGCCCTCTGAACTTCTTTGAACTGCTTTCTTTTCTATATTTTTTAAATGTCATTAACGTTTTCTTTTTTTTTTTACAGCACCGTCACTAACCCCTCCCCACTGTCTTCCCTAACCCCCTCCCCCCATAAAATCTTTCCCTTAGAGCTTACCACAGTGCCTGTTACATAGTAGGCACTTAATAAATTAATGTTTCCTTTTCTAAATTGTAACGAAAGCATAGTCAAACAAAATAAATTTGTGTTTTAATGGTCACATCTATAAGTATATGTCTTGTTCTGTACCTATGATCCATCACCTCTTCACCAAGAAATGGGAGGTTGAGGTCATCATCAGTCTGCTAAATGGAAAGAGTTTGCATTGTCCTTGTCTGAATAGCTTGTGATGATGATGATGGTGATGATGATGATGATGATGGTGGTGGTGGTGGTGGTGGTGATGGTGATGGTGATAATGGTGATGATGATGACAACATTCATTTATATGATACTAAAGAATGTGCAGAGTACTTTACAAATATTCTCATTTGGTCCTGGGACAATAACCTTGGAAAGTAGGTACTATTTTTGTCCCCATTTTATAGATCAATCAATCAACCAGTAAACATTTAATAAGTGCCTACTATGTGCCAGGGACTGTGTCAAATGCTCAAGATACAAAAAGAGGCAAAGACAGTCCCTGCCTGAATGGGAGACGACATGCAAACGATACCACCTAATATACCACATACAGTCTGTTTAGGATGAATAGGAAATTAACAGAGGGAAGGCTGTCGAATGAAGAGGGGTTTGGGAAGGCTTCCTAGAGGAGGTGGGATTTTAGTTGGGACTTAAAGGAATTCAGGGAGGTCAGTAAGTAAAATTGAGGAAGGAAGACATTCCAGGCATGGGGCACAGCCAGAGAGAATGCTTGGAACCAATAGACAGAAGAATGCCTTGTTTGTGGAACAGGCAGGAGTATCGGTAATTTTTTTTCTGTTATATACTTTTTTTTAAAAAAATGCTCTTTGTCAATCTGCATACCTACCTTACCTAAAGTGTATGTCAAATACATGCAAGGTGATGTGATTTTAATGAGAAGTATATTATTGTCTTCCCTCCTGGGAGGAAAGGACTTGAAGATGACTTCCCCTAGTCACCACATGATAAACAGGTGATGTATTAAAGACTCCTGCTACTTAAGGATGGATGGCTATATTTTCATAAACCACCAGGGGATCTTGTTCAGAAGAGGGAAAAAAACAACTAACTTCTCCTAATGGTATTGGAAGTGTACAAATCTGTATTTTCCAAAGAATTTAAATTTTATTTTGTCTCCTTTTGGAATAAATTATTTTTTAGCTTTCTATGAAAAACCCCCCAAACTATTCCTAAATTCTATTTCTGCTGTTAGGGTAGGAGTCTTGGTACAGAGCTATTTTTATTCTCCCCCCCCTTTTTTATTTTTGCTAAATCATAATTTATGTGACTAATCCTGATGTAGGCAAACATTTATCAGTCTCCCTGAATTAAAGAAGGCAAAGTATCATAGAAACAGGATCCGGAAGAGGATTAGAGATGATCAAATCTAATTTCTTCTTTTTTACAGATGTTAACAGAACACAATGGGCCTTTTACAAAGAGGAATGTCTGCTTCCAAAGATAATCACAATTAGACAAACACACTCCCCCCAAATCATGAGAGGCATAACCCTCCTTGCACCACCTTAATGTCTGGGGAAGGGAAGGGAATTGGGTTCATAGCTTAGCTGGGTTCCCTTAGAGTCAGTCCTAGGTTAGTCCAAATCTCCCTCCTCACTCCCTTCCAGGGAGCTCGAGTCCCAGACTCTCTGGCTTCTCAGGGTTTCACAATGAGGGGGCTAGCTAGAGTAAGTAGCAGTAATCTTGGCCCCAAAGTCATCATGACAGGACCTCCCAAGGCCATGAAAGTCATCTTCTGTGTCTGAAATTGAGGTGGACAAATTCTGAAGAACTGCAGATGGGAATGGGGCCCAGTCTCCAGATATAACAATTGGTAATGGCTGGGAGCCATCCATTTATTCAGATGTAGGTGATGTGTAGGTAGGCATTAGTCTATCTCAAGTCTCCTTAGAGTTGGAGACCACCTGTTACTGCTACTTACTAAAGTAAGGGCACTTAAAATGACCAGAGCAGCTCATGCTGGTGGGGAGAATGAGCAGTGCTGTCCTTCATCATATCTGTGTACATAAGTGAGGCTAGCCAGGGAACGCTAGCTAATTCTCCTAGAAGATAAAGGCAGTTGAAAACTGACTTATTTTTGGCCCTATTTACAGTCTTTAAAGAGGCAATATAGCTTAGACAGCTAGTGTGGAAGCCTCAAACACACTTGCTAACTGTGTGATCCTGGGCAAGTCAGTGAGCCTCTCTTTGTCTGCTCTAGGCAATTCTCATAGACTGTAAATCACAGAAGAGGTGAGGACCTGTGTTGGGAGAGGGAGTTTCCTTGTCTTGGAGTTCCCTAAATCAAAGAAATCTCTATTCCAGTCCAATTTCTGTCCCTGCCTCTTGTATCCTGCTGCCCAGATGAATCCCACATTTGCTTTGCAGCATCTTGACATTAAAACTCTTGGTAACCGAAAGTAAATAATACTGTGTTTGAACTCCCAAATATACGTTCGAATTTCACTCCTTTTATTTCCCATCGGATTTAGGCTATGGCAAAGGTTTGGAGCAGCTAGGGTCTATAATTAAGGCATTCAATCTTAAATACTTTGCTAAATTCTTATTGTCACAATAGCATAAATAGAACTCTAATATGGGAAATTACTGCTCTGGATTGTTCTTTATGTCAGTCTAGATTTGGTCTTCATTATCTCAAGTGAGATTATGTATGTAAAGAACTCCCCAAACTTCAAGATGCTATGTGCATAAACAGTAATAATAATTATTATTGCCAATTATAATGATAAAATTCACACCTATTCTTCATCTCTCATCTGTGGAGCTTGCTTCATGTTTCACTGAAAAAAATGGAGGCCATTCATGGAGCCTTTTCTCTTTCCCCCTCCCTCCTCCCCATCTCCATTTATTGGATATCATAAAGCACTATTTCCTTTTTCTCTCTCTTTCATGATTGGTGGCCCTTCTCCTTGCCAAGGCAACCCTCTCTATCTGCACAAGTATCCAGATTCCATCCTATCTAAATTGCCTCCTCTCTTATCCCTACCCTTTCACTAATCTTCCATCTTCCCATCTACTGGCTGCTTTCCTGTATCCAAGTCTCCCCGATTCTTATCCTATATCTCCCCTTTCCTTTATGGCTAAACTCCTTGACCAGCTTTCTATGACGGTGCCTCTACTTCATCTCTCCTTACTTTCTTCTAAACCCTGTGGCTTCTGGTTTCAGCCTTCCTAATTCAACCCAAACTAATCTCTCCAAAACCCAGAATTCTTAATTGCCAAATCTCATGGCCTCTTCTCCATCTTCACCCTTCTTGACTTCTCTGCAACCTTTGACACTATTTATCATCCTCTTCTCTCTAGATTTTTGCCTTCAGTTGGGCCACAGTTAGTGAAGTCCCCATGTATTAAGCGATTTGAGATCTTGAGGGAAAGGATCCTCCGTTCTTCATGGGATAATAAAATTAGAGCCAGGAGGGACCTCAAAGCTGATTTAGATCAGCCCTCTCATTTTACAAATGAGGAAACTGAGGGCCAAGGAGGTTATATGATCTGCTCAAAGTCACAGAGGCAGTAAGCATTAGAGTAAGGACTCAGGCCCTCAAACTCCAGAATCAGGAATAAAGCCCTTTATTATTAGCTAGAGGAGGAAGAGGAGTGAAATATAGATAAAGGCAGCTAGAGTGATGCATGGATGTCCGTGAGCACAGGACCTGACTCCAAAGTAATTTTTACCAATTTCTGGATCTAGCCTTTTCTGACACTTATGAGTGGCTGGATGCTGCCCACTCTAAATGGAAGTATCCAGTTCCCTTTCCTTATCTCAATATAAAATGCCAGATCCTCATAACATATGAAGGCCATCCAGAACCAGTTGGTTGCCTGAGATTCAGCCTTACTTCCTCAGACCAGGCCAAAGTGGGCATTCAAGAGGGCAGAGAGGTAGAAGACACACACACACACACACACACACACACACACACACACGCGCGCGCGCGCGTTTCTTTTTTTCTTTTTGTACAAGCAAGTGCTCCATTAGTAGTCTAGAGTATCAATATTTAGATCAACTTAAAATGAAATTTTCTCTCTATTCCTTGAAATCCCCAAAGCTAACTACTATACTCCTTTACTTCTCATTATTTCCATTTGAAATTCAAAATCTGCTGGGCTCAGAGGATCCCCAAGGTTATATAAGGAGCAAGCAGCAGAATCAGGATTTGAAAAATCACAATTGTTTAGAGCCAAAAGAAACCTTAGAGTTCATTTACTCCAATCCTCTAATTTTACCAATGGTAAAACTACAGTTCAAAGCTCAGAAATTCTATTCTCATTCAATAACCAATCAATCATCATTTAGTGAGTGCCTACTGGAGCCTAGCACAGTGCTATACACTGGGAGTACAAAAAGAGGCAAAAGACAGTCCTTACCTTCAAGGAGCTTACATTCTTTTTTTATTAATTTATTTTGAATTATCAACAATCACTTCCGTAAGCTTTTGAGTTTTAAATTTTTCTCCCTCTCCTTCCCCACAACGTTCCCCAAGATGGTGCGCAATCTGTTATAGGATATATGTGTATTTGTGTGTGTGTGTATGTGTATATATACACACACATTCCCAATAAATATATTTTCACATTAGTGATGTTGTAAGTAAGAATTACAATCAATAGGAGGAACTACCAGAAAGAGGAAACAAAACTCAACAGAAGAGAAAAAAAAAAGCAAATAGTATGCTTCAATCTGCATTCAAATTCCATACTTTTTTCTTTGGATGTGGATAGCATTTTCCATCACAGGGCCTCTGGAGATGTCTTAGATCCTCGTAATGCTGAGCAGGGTTAAGTTTATCAATATTAGTCATCGCACAACGTGGCTGTTACCGTGTACAACGTTCTCTTGGTTCTGCTCACTTCACTCAGCATCAGACCATACAAGTCTTTCCAGGTTTTTCTGAAGTCAGCCTGTTCATCATTTCTCATAGCACGGTAATATTCCATTACATTCATATACTGCAACTTGCTCAGCCATTTCCCTGTTGATGGCCATCTTCTCGATTTCTAGTTCTTTGCAAGGAGCTTACATTCTAAGAGTGCACCCAGAGTGCAAAGGAGAGGCCCAAGATGATGGTGAATAGGACTCAACATCACAAATTTTTTTTAAAAGATTAGGAAGGAGGAGGAATAGAGAAAAGGAATTATCAAAGAAATGTACTGAACAGCCTGGGTGAGATAGGGAGAGCCAGGAAAGGAAGGGAGAGAGGGAGGGAGAGAAAGAGGAAGGGAAAAGGGAGGAAAGAAGGAAGGGAGGAAGGAGTCTATTAACCATCTGCCTATGTCACGACTACTATACTGCATCTGGTACACTGATCACTCAGAGCCAGAGGGTTTAAACAAAAAGTTCTTTTGTCAAAATTCATATTCCAGTACCCTCAAGTAGAATCAAGGGAGTTCCCTAGGGTCTTCTGAGTTCTCCCAAAAAGTCTGGGAAACTACTTTAATATTCATCTTGGCTAAAGGGCCCAAAGCTGGTTCCTAGATCAATCCTCTTGGGGGCAAAGTCCACCCCTAATGCCCCAGGTCTGTATCCCAATTTCCTTGCTTACAATAACCCCAGCTGGTGGTGTGGGAATGTAGGGAGTTACCTCCCTCCTCCCCAGTTCCACTAACGTCATGGCTCATAGCAACCTAACAGATGGGGTGAAGAGTCTTTATTAAGCTAAGGAGCAATAGTTAGCTTCTACTTGTATTGGCTTTTCAATACAAACAGGGCTAATTTTTAATTTCAGCCTTGCTTCAGGATTTTCTCACCATCTAGACAAGGACTGTCTGTTATATTAGCCTAGTAGCAAGGACAGGGTGGATAGGTTTTCACGGTACAAGGACACAGAGGAGCATATGCCTGCTCAATTTGGATGAAATGGAGGACAATTTCTAAGATGGAGTCACTCATGTCAAGAAAATCCACAGAGGGTTACATAGTCTTCCTTTCTCCTCCTGCACAATTTCTTCCCTCTTTTATGTCCTTTATACAGTATAATATACAGTATTTATGCAGTGATCCAAAAATATGTGTTCTTGTGTTCAATGATTACTCTTTAATATGGAAAATGTGGTACATCAATTCTTTGTTGGATCCATGATCTCACAGATGAAGGTATTCTCTCCAGTGATGCAGATCACAATTTATCCATACCTGCTCCTCCTATATGGATATTTTCCATGTTATCCCATAAACCCTTCAAAGAGAGGCTTTGGTACATGCCTGTGAATGTCTTCTAAGGTCACTGATTGTTTCATTGCCAGCATCCCCCAGGCCATCCAGCAAGGGTAAACCCTGGCTCCTCTTACATAACTAACACACCTTCTTCTCAATCCCATATTTCCTGGATGATATCATTTATATTATTTCTTTTTAAAAATAATTTTCATTTCTATCTTTTGCTTGTGCTTTACCTACATTTCCCTCTGTATCTCTTCTTCTACCTTCTTCCAGAAAGCCATCCCTTCTAATTAAAAAAAATTTAGTGGAAGAAAAAACTGCAAAACCAAGAAACATTTTAACTGACATCATATGCTTTTCCACACCCAGGGTCCACCAAGCAATCAATCAATGAGCATTTATTAAGCACCTACTATATGCAAGTCACTGTGTTAAGCACTAGGGATACAAAAAGAGGCAAAAGACAGTCTCTGCCCTCAAGGAGATCATAATTGAATGGGGGACAACAGGCAAACAAATATGTATAAACAAGCTATACACAGCATAAACAGAAAATAACTAAGAGAGGGGAAAACGCTAGAATTAAGAGAGGTTGGGAAAAGCATCCTATAAAAGATGGGATTTTAGTTGGGCCTTAAAGGAAGCCAGAGAAGTCAGCAGGTGGAGTTGAGGAGGGAGAGTGTTCTAGGCCTGGGGGACAGAGAAAATGCCCAGAGTTAAGAGATGGAGTATCTTGTTCCAAGAACAGCTAGGAAGTGAATAGAGGGAGGTGCATTCTGATACATCTTCTCTGTGGCCAACCTTAGTTGCTATTATTTCATAGCATTTAGTTGTTTGTTGTTGTCATTCAATTGTCATTTAGTTGTCATCGTTGCCATTTTACAAATTGTTTTCCTGGTTCTGTTGACTTTGAATCAGTTGATAGAAATCTTTCCATACTTCTCTATTCATACTTTTTCATTTTATATCACTTCCTACATTTAGGGAAATTATCATCAGTAAGATACATGAGCCTACTTTTGCCTGATGTTTGTCTCTCCATTGGAAAATGCAATACCACAATTATTTCTGGGATCTTTTTGTATCAGTCCATTTCTAAGTCTTGAAAATAGAAACACAGCCACACATTCATTAAATCTAACTCTATAGGGTTCATTGATAAATAAGTGAGCTCAAGTACCAACCATCAACCCGGGCCTTTTCTGGCCTGGGTCCACAGTAAGTTGTCTCCGCAGTTCCAAAATTACTTTGTATATATTTTTATTTCTTTGTTTCACATCCCTTTCTCCTTTCCCAATGTAATCAATCAATCAACAAACATTGATTATGTGTTAGGCACAGTGGTAATTACTAGGGATACAGAAACAAAGAATGAGCTAATTTCTACTTTCAAAGTAAACTCTGGAGGCATGTTTTGTCTTTGTGGCTCCATCACCTAGCAACGGCCTGGTATACAGTCGGCACTTAATAGGCTTTTGTTGAATTGAATTCCTTTTCAAACTTGGGTTGGACTGGAAGCCTCCAGAGATTACTTCCAACTCTGAGAATCTGTCAACAGGTAGGATGAGCCTGTGGCTGGTTTTTAGCCCTTTCATTAAAAGGAAAAAAAACCCATACACAATAACCCTAGTCTGGTGTTTGCGAGCATCTGAAAGATGCTTGCCCTCGTGTTCCTGCTTTGGCCTCCTTGTCTTTCACTAAACTGTTCTGCAGTTTCTGCCAATGAAGCTCTTTGAAAAAGAACAGGGTGATGTTAGCAGGGAGGAAGGACATGTGACCCTGTCTTCTGGTTGCTGAGCAATCACATCCTTACTTCAAGGTTATTTCTTTTTAGCCATGCTGGTCCCCTTTTACATCTTGAAATGATACTTTTGCCCTTCTTGTCCAGAACATCTCTTTTTTTAAAAAATGAAGAAAAAAGGACAAAACCCACACAATCTTCATTGTGCTCAACAGTGCCTCTTTGAAATGGCGAATAAATTGCAGGAACAGGTGAGTGCCTGAGAACACAATTTCACGTACAATATGTCTGACAGTGCATTAGGGATAGAGAAATAGGGAACACTGGGTACCTTCATGGAATTGGCCCTAAATAACCTGCTCTTCACAGTGCCTGAGATGACATCAGGAGTTTTTCAAAGAGCATCAAGACAGGCATTGGAACAGCTAATAATGTTCCTTCTAAAATTTGCTTCATGGTTGGAGGCTCCTCATCTCCTGTGGTGTATGAGCCCCTTCCCCGATTCCTGCCAAGCCACACAATCGAACCAAATTAAAACTTGAGCAGTGTTCCAAGGCACTCTGTACAGGGAAAGGGCCCATATGTTCACTTAGGGCTCATTTAAAAAAGGGTTTATTGATGCCTTTTGATTTTGGCACCACAACCACATTGTAGGAACCTGGTCTCCCTTTTCCTAGAATCTTCCCTTGTAAAAATATTTTTTAAAAAGTTAGGGAAAGCCAACTGATGACAGTGACTGTGTCTGATAATATATGCACATTCTGCTCCTGGATCTACCACTTCTCTATGAAGAAGAATGTAAATTTCAACAAAAGTACTTCGGAATCAAAATAGTTCCTTGCATCTGCTCTGAAGTCTAGTCTTTTAGTGCTTTTTTCTTTATGTTATTGGAGTCATGTATCTTTTGGTTCTGCTTTCTTTGTACCAATTTATACGTATTCTTACAATTCTCTAATTCCCCATATTTGTTGTTTCTTACGGCACAATTTGGGGCAGGTGCATAGAGCGCCAGGCCTGGAGTTCAATTTCCTGAGTTCAAATCCAGCCTCGGACACTTACTAGCTGTGTGACCCTGAGCAAGTCACTTAACCCTGTTTGCCTCAGTTTCTTCATCTGTAAAATGAGCTGGAGAAGGAAATGGCAAACCACTCTGGTATCTTTACCAAGAAAACTCCAAATGGAGGCATGAAGAGTTGGATGTGACTGAACATCAGTGACGGCACGATTATATTTCATTACATTCATATACCACAATTTGTCCATTCTTCAATCACTGGTATCTCTATGTGTTTCCAGTTTTTTGTTCATATAAGTAGTGTTGTCATTGCCATTGGGGCTGGCTGTGCTGACACACCTATGGCTTGTATTATGGGTCAAAGGTAATGTGATCCCCAGATACTTTAGCACACCTACATGGTGCTCCATGAATGCTAATAAATGGTGCTGTGAACATGTGAGCACACTCACACACATAAATGAATGTCCTTTTTTTCTGTCATTGTCCTCCTTGGTGTATAACCCAGTAATGAAAGCACTGGATCAAAGGGTATGAATGATTTAATGATTTTTCTTACATAATTCCAAATCGATTTTCCAGAACAATTGGATTATCTCATAACTCTATCAACAGTGTATTGCTAGGCCTGTCTTCCCACAGCTTAGGGCACATTTATCTTTTGCTCTGGGAAAGAGTCTTGAGCCCAGTTCATTAGACCAGCAGTTCTCAAAGATTATATATTTTTACACAGCTACATTTTTGGTTATGGTTACATTACTGTATTGCCTCAAGGATAAAAGAAGAGAAACATCTTAGTTTAACATGAAGGAATCTTACATTAAGACAAGGCTGCTACTAATAGGTATGTATGTACTTATACTCTACTTACCTCTGTGTAAACTATAGGTCAGAGCCTCTAAAGCCACTGGTTGTTCACATAGACTGAATCCAACTGGGGAGCTGACTGTAGAGGGTTACTTTCTCTCTTTACTCATTGTCCCCACCTGTCCTCACATTTGCCTCATTGTCCCCACCTGGAGCTGCTCCTGAAACATCTCCGTGTGTAGCTTACTTTGGCTTATGTCTAGATTTCCACAAACTTGGGTAACAGGGTCCCAGCTCCTATACTGGCACTCAAGAAAGTTAGCAATGTATCTGGGTAGCACAGCCTTTATTTCATCCCATAGAAAATGCTGAAAATCCTAAGGACTCTCCCAGGAACCCATAAATAGATTTAGAGATATATGTGGGTGGGTATATACATATATATACTATGTCTATACATGTATATATACACACATATATACACACACATACATATATATACATATACATGTACACACATTTATGTGTGTATGCATATGTACATGTACATGTATATGTATATGTATATGTATATGTATATGTATATGTATATGTATATGTATATGTATATGTATATGTATATGTATATGTATATGTATATGTATATGTATATATGGACATCAGGGCAACTCTAGCATTCTAATAGATCCATAGGACTTCCTCAGGGTCCTATAAGACATTAAGCATCACCCTGAGGTTTGGATTGCTGAACGTGCAATCTCCTCCCCATCAATAAATCAGTAAATATTTATTAAGTGTCTACTATGTTCCAGACACTGTGCTAAGTACTAAGGACACACATAGAAGCAAAAGACAGTCTGTGCCCTCAAAAAGCTTACAATCTAATGGGGGAAACAACATGCAAACAGATAAATACAAATAAACGTTACGTATAGGATAAAAAGGAAATAATAGAGGGAAGAGATTAGAATTAAGAAGGGTTGGGACTTCCTACAGGCTTCTATTGTCAGAATAATTCATAGACAATGGTCAGGAAATATGTGGGAGATTCCATTTTTTTCTACAAAAGGTCTCAGGAAGTCTCCTAATAGAAGGTCAGGCCTCTGAACTTTTGAGGGGAACTCTCGAATTTGAGATTATCTACAAGGCAATTCCCAGGAAATCTCCATTTTTTTTTTAACTAGAAGGCTAGATTCTGGACTCACACTACCTAGAAAATTCAGAATACCCCCTCCTCCACATAGAGCTTTTGGGATAATTATGAACATTGCCCATAAATAAAGTGTCTTAGACCCAGTGTGTACACACATCTGCCTCTGAAATGTACTTCTTCAGTGCCCTGGTTACCACCATTTCCTGGGCCAATGAAGTCCTTTCTCTTCTACAGAATCCTCTTCGGACTCCCTGGTTGGTGCAGCCATCTCTAGGTTGCTCAGCTGAATTTCCAGTGTCTGCCCTCCTCCACAGCTCTACTCTTGATTGCCAAGGGTAGCACTTTATGAGTCCATAATGTAGCTTGCTCTCTTCTGTGCAGTCAAAGTTCTCGCTCCTTGGTGCAACTTCAGAGTGATCACCTCTGTATTCAAATTTGTGTAATTCCCTTTAAAAAAAATTAAATTGAAGAGCAAAAATACAGGTGAGTGAGCTAGCTGTGAAATTCAAGTTAGCACCGGAACAAAGCCTTCATCAATAGGGCAGAAGGCATGAGGACAAGAGAAATTCATATTTTGTCAAAGAGAAGAATGCCTCCTGTAGGCACATTTCTAGGTATTCCCGCAAATCTGTAGATATTTATTTAGGGCATAAAATGGGGAGCGGGGAGAAGATTATGAATAAGTTATGAGGACTACTGATCTTCCTAACTTTCTTGGACAATTTGGACAAACATTTTGTACCCTTGTTTTGGGGGATAGAGTGGAGAGTGGGGCATCAAAATTCCTGATAGTGTGAGTGCAAGAAGGAAGCAGTAAGCAAGTTAGTAGGACTAAAAAGGAAGATGCGTTGATTAGCCCCTATGCATGTTGGCCTGAGGTCATCTCATAATGACATTTTCTTGGAGGAAAAGAAGCCATCACAGAAGTTGATAACTTCAGCAGATGGCCATTCAAGAGCAGCAAGTGATAGGTTGGGGGAGGAGAGGTAATGGCAGCTATGGAGGAAGAGTAGAATAGTAGTAAGGCAAAGATAGTTGCCAGGAGAAGGAACTATCAGAGGTATCATGATGTTATCTTTACTTTTCTACAAATTGCCAGGGAGTTTTCCCTCTCCCTTAGCATGCGAGTCTGGCAGATTATATCCCTTTAGAAGTAGAGATGGAGAATGATTCTAACACTTGACTTCCCCTAATTATTTTGGCATTAATTGCTATTAATATGCTATCTAATATCTAATCAAATGCTTATCTACTTGAGTTATGAGTCCTTCGTGGTCAGTTGATAGAAAAGGTATTGGATGGGGGCTTGAGAACTCACTACATAACTGTGATTACCTGAACACTTCATCTTGAGCCTGAGGCAGCAAAGTGTTTTTGAGTTATTAATAGATCGTTTATCAAAAGAGTGAAATAAGGAAAATGGAACATCAGGAGGAACAAATCCCACTTCCAAGACTCTCTGGAAGGTGCATTTCTAAGGGCTACTCATGTTGTCCAAGTTGTCTGGGTAAGATGTGAGTTCTATGCTGTCATTACACTGCAGCATTTGTCCAGGGCCTCTCAGATTCGCACCTTACTGCACAAAACTTTGCCTGACCTGGGCAGCTAAAGTGAAGGTGACAAAGAATGAAGAACATCTCCAACCTTTAACTAGGATCAGCTGATTCACAGTTGTAAGCTGAAGCCCAGTTTCAGAGAAATCATAGGAAGGGGAAGGAAAGAGAAATCCCTTTCTAGATCTTGCTATAGGAAAAAGACAATTTACAGCAGGAAATACCTAGATCAAAGGTCTGTGAACTTGGCTTTTTTAAAAAAATAGTTTGATAACTGTGTTAGTTTCCTGTATAATCCTATGTATTTTATCTTATGAATTTAAAAACATTATTTTGAAAAAGGGACCAAAGGCTTCATCAAATTGCCAAAGAGATCTATAATGACACGCAAAAAGATTAAGAATACCTGGCCTGCAGAGCATTATTTTATGTGCATTGTTGTGGTGGGTTTTTTTTTAAATGATGAGCCCACATTTTAAAAATATGAAATATAAAATGCATATGAAAAGGGATACTTCAGTATTAGCTACATTTAAAAAACGTTAACTTAAAAAAAAAAAGAATCCCTGGTCTAGGAAAAAATCAGTCATTTCAGCAGGTCTTTTAAACACTTAGACAAACAATTGTGAGAAGCTGGACTAAAGAATAGTCCAAAGACCTGGTAATCACCAGAGCAACTGGTTCAAAGTAGAAGCCTGAGACAGGAAAATAAGCCCGGTCCATTAGTCATTATGGCCCTGGGTTTGACCTCTTCAAATATTATGGCTTTTAGTGAAGGGGTCTGGTGATCTGCAGAAGTTCATTGACGGTTCTGGAAACAGGAGCTTTTAAAAACCTCAGCACAAGCCCCAGCTCAAGGAGGGCAGCCTCCCTGGACCAGGTACCAGGCATTCCAAGTGCGCATCCCAGCTTGAGCACAGTCTCAAGGGTGACTTCTTCCTGTTTCAAGCATATACAGTCTCAGAGCTAGAATGGACTTCAGAGGTAAAGAGCACTGGATTCAGAGTTAGAAGACCTGGGATAGTATCAGCTCTTCCACTTACCTCTTATCTAAATGATTTGGGCAGGCAACAATGGTGGCACAATGATTAGAACACCAAGCCTGGAGTCAGGAAGACTCATCTTCCTGAATTCAAATCCAACCTCAGACACTTACTAGCTGTGGGACCCTGGGCAAGTCACTTAACCTTTCTGGGCCTCAGTTTCCACATATGTTAAATGAGAAGATTGTACTAGACAACCTCTGTGGTCTTTTCTAGCTGTTACTCTATGGCCCTATGATTCATATGGTCTAACCTCTGTCGATTAAGATCCCTTCTTCAATATCTCCAACCTGGGAGAGAAACTCTACACTCTTGTGTTTTAAGCCAAGATCTGTCAGAGCCAGTTTACTAATATATGAGCATCTCTGCTTGGAGAGAGATTCAGCGGGGCAGAGTTTCCTCCGCTAATCAGAATTCTTTCTGACTCGAGCAATTTTCTCTTACGTTTTATAGTAACCAGGAAACAAAAGACAAGATTCCACAATAAAGGAAGGAATGTTGTTCAAGTTTAGGGTTTCTCATTAGCCTAAACACAACCATAGAATGTTAATGCTGGGGCATCTTTAGAGAAAATATCTTCCTGAAACCAACTGCCACCCTTTGTTCCCCACTCCAATCTGCTCAGAGGTGAAGAAAGAGATACTTCTCTTAACTAGATGATAAGAACTATTCCTGCTCTTAATCTGAGACTTTCTCTTTGTTTCATGGTAGGAGATATAGGGAAGGGAATGAGCATGCATGTAGCACCCACCAAGTGCCAGGCTCTGTGCGAAACTCTTCACAATTATTACCTCATTTGATCACCCTAGGAGGTAGGCACTATTATTATTATTCCCATTTTACAGTTGGGGAAACTGGGGCAAACAGTGGTTAAGTGACTTGCCCAGGGTCATACAGCTAGTATGTGTCTGAAGCTGCATTTGAACTCAGTTCTTCCTGACTCCCAGCCCAGTGCTCCATCCACTGTGCTATCTGGCTGCCTGTAAGGAACCTTATCATATAATATGGAAGCTTTAGATGATGGCAGGGACAAGTTTTTTTTAATGATGGAGATACCTGCCCATGTTAGGAAGCAGTAGGAAAAGAACATTTAGATAAAGCATGCCTAAAAAACTAATCGTTTCTCTATTGAAGATTAGAGAAAAGGGGGCAATGACCCACAGGACAAATTCCTGGAGGAAAGAGGAGTGAATGGGATTAAAATTATGGCTTTGCAAGGAGAAGGGACAGATCTTTACCAGAGACTGGAGCAAGAAGGTAGAACTGGGGGAATGATGAAAAAGAGTTCTGGAGAATCGAATGGGCAAAAGGAGGGAGCTCATGATAGATCACCTCCATCTTTTCAGTAAAGTAGGAGGTGAGATCTGCTGAGAGGGGGAGGGAGGGGAGAGGCCAATGGAGGTTCTGTGGTTTAAGGAGAACAAATCTGGAACAGCTCCTGTGGGCAGTATGATAGAATTTACCAGGGAATTGTGTAAGATCAAGGGCCCAGTTGGGCTTAGATAATAGGAATGTGTGAACATAATTGTGTGACCTCCCTTAGTAGTAGGTGTTCAGCAGCTTGTGAGTAGGAGCGGAGAAAGCAGATGGTGGTGGTAACCCAGGGTTAGGGTTTGCTAAAGCATGATCTGCAATAAAAAAAAAAAGGCAGCAAGGGATTTCAGGGTAGACAAGAGGCTAAAGTTGACTTGGTTTGCTATGTAGGGTCACAATTCTGAAGGGAGAAAATCTAGGTGAGAGTAGGGGTGATGGGCTGGGAGACAAATGAAGGGACAAGTGACTGGAGCTTGTACAGGGCACCCAGAATAGATTTAGCTGTAAGGCAGAAGAGGAGACAGAAGTAAAGGAAGTTGTTGTCAGTAAGAGCAATTACTATTGGCAGTCCTCCAAATACGTATCTCCCCCCTCTCCTCCTCAACCAAATCTCAGCTCTAGCTAAACAAACCCAGTTCCTACAGCCGATGCCTGTGTGGCATGGTCCTCAGGCTCTCAGCCAACCTGGTTGCCATCCTCTGGATGCTCTCCAGCTTCCCAGTAGGCTTCCTAAAATGTGGTACCCATCACCAGACTTGATCCTGCAGCTGTAAACTGACCAGGATGAGGGACAGAGCAATGCTATCTGCCCTCATCCTGGATACTCAACAGCCCAAGGTCAAATGCCCTCATCTGGAAAACAGAGCTGGCAATTAAAGGTCTCTGCAGCCATGATCCTCCCCAGATGTGCAGGACCAAAGGCACGCTGGTTTTGGAGATGCTGTTAAGAAGTTTGGACCCACGCCCTCTGACTCTAAATCCCACTCCCTGGCCCTTTACCTACCTAGACTAGAACCCTAGAACCTCAAAGCAGGCAAGGACCTTGAAGGGCATCTTATCTAGCCTCCTGCTCAAGTCAGTAATTCTTTTTGCAACATCCCTAACAGTGGTCACCCAGTGTCTGCTTGAATAATTCTGGGAACAGGGAACTCACTGTGATCAGTGCAAACCCTTCCCCACTTCCCCTTCTCCTCTCCCCTTTCCATTAAATACCTAGCAGATGACTGACAAGTCTATTGCTTGGACAGCTCTAACTGAACTAAGAGCTTGGCTTTATACTGGGCCCAAATTTTCTTCCTTGTAAGTACCACCCAATGGTCTTAGTTCTGCCCTTTGGAGCAATAGAAAACAAGCTTTCATCCCTTGTCCACATGACGGTCTTTCAAATATTTGACATATTAACATGTAGCGTGGCATTGTCACATATTGGAGCCGCCATCTTGCTTTCATAGAAGGAGGCAGGACACTGCGGTGGCAAGAGGAACAAATGTGGTGTCAGAGGGTCTGTCTCTGCTGCTGACTTCCTGTGTGATCTCGAGTGAGTCCCAGCCTCTCAGGGCCTCCCTTGCTTCATCTCAGAAACAGGAGGGTGAATCACTTCCTAGATCATGGCAGCCATCTTCCAGCTCTAAATCTGGGATCCATTTCTGAATGCTGTTGGACATATAGGACCTGGATGGATCTGGGATTTAGTCATGCCACTTGGGTAGTTGTTTGGAGGGTGCCTTGGAAAGGACAGAGAGTTGAGGCAGAGAGTCAAATTAGGAGGCTCTTGAATTAGTCTAGGGAAGTGGTAGCCATGTGTGAAGAGACTGATGGGAGAAATGTTGAAGGAATAGAATCAATATGATTTGACCTTTGGCTGGATAGACTCCAACCCCCAGAGAAGGCAAGTGATTTGCCTAGGGTCACACAGGGTCACACGCATTTTAAAGTTTGCCAAATACTTTGTATGATCCTCTTACTAACTATGATATTTGTGGTGTACAGTGTCATGCGTGGCTCTCAGGGAGATAAGAATAGCTATCTCTAGGAGCTCCTTCTCTAAATGAGACTTTAATTCCTGGCAGGAGGGAAAGCAGGAGGTTGGCGCCTGAGACTGGCCATTCTGCGCTCTTTAGAAAGAGGAGCAGAGGTAGGGGATACTGGACTACAATTATGTCCATCTACCCCCTTAAATATTGTTAGTATAGAGTAGGGGTGGGGAACCTGTGGCCTTGAGGCCACATGTGGCCTTCTAGGTCCTTGGGTATGGCCTTTCGATTGAGTCCAAGTTTTACAGAACGAATCCTTTTAAGGGGACTTGTTCTGTGAAGTTTGGATTCAGTCAAAGGGCCGCACTTGAGGACCTAGAGGGCCACAGTTTGCCCACCCCTGGTTTAGAGGATATAATCTTTAGATTCAAGCTAAACTCCTGATGGCTATTTATTAATGGGGAAAGAAGGGCCCCGAACTATAAAGCCAAGGCTTGACCCTTCCCACTAAATAGCAGGTCCACAATAAATACACATAGTAAATAGCAAAAAATGAAAACAAAAAACCATGTATTCAAGTCGACAGTGAAAACCAGAGAAAATATACAGAGGAGAATATACATCAGACCATACACAGAGTAAATGAATGCTCCCATTGGGACGATAATTGAGAGTCCCAGAACCCACTAAAGGGGAAAGTTCCCCCAAGTCTCAGGTAAAGCAAGTTAGGAACAGGGACATGATCAAAGTTCTACATCTCAGCCTTTTCCCAGTGGTTTTCTCCCTTTCTGTCTCTGAAGAGAGTCTAGAATCCTTCTCAACTTCTTTCTTGATCCTGGAAGGTAGAAGACCCCGAAGACACTGAGGAGATGGTTGTCTTTCTTCTTTCCCCAGCTCTCACCAATTCTGCCCCACCACTCACTAAGGTAAAGGGCACTGATGTCCCCCAATGAGGAGAGAGTCCCATACTAGTTGGGCGTGTGAGAGTCAGGTAAAGGTTAAATTTCCACAGAGAAAGAGAATAATGCAGAGATTTAAAGAACAAAGGTCCCAGGAAGTGGTACACTGTCGGTGGGCTGGGCTTGACCAATGGGAAGTAAGTGGATTGTTCCAAGAAGACACCAAAATCAAGATAGGGGTCAAGCCAGTTCAGACCAGTTGGGGTCAACCTGAGGACACCTGAAAAGTGCTAGTGCGCTGGCTTAATGAACTTCATTACTATTATCTGACACACCCCGCATAAAATTAGAGCCTCATTAACGAGTCATGGGATATATGACCAAGGGAAGGGGAACATACTTGAGCATGTCAAGGGGAAACATGTTAGGAGGGGTGTGGCCTGGGAAGGGATGGACCAATCCCGGCCTGGGAGGTTTCGCGCTGAATTCAACTGCATAAAAGCACACTTGCCCTTACACTCAGGGCCCACCCCTCCTGAAGAGGCGTGGAGCCCGCTTCTGGCCAGAAATGTCTAAATCCTCTGGACTTTCTTTATAATAAATTTTCTTGATACTAAATTTTTGGTGTCTAGTCTATTTCTAGCAGGCGTTGAGGCTCTGTTTACTATTATTGCCTGAATTTTACTGATGAGGAAACTGAGTCTCAAAGAGACCAGGTGACTTGCGCGGGTAGGTCATACAGCTAGTGAATGACTATTAGATCTCAAATCTCAGAAGATTTGAACCCAGATCTTCCTGGCCCCAAGGCCTGGAGTTGCTTAATTTGAGAAATGAAGGGGCTAGAGTGAGTGGCTTCTGAGATCCTTTCCAGACCTAGAACTATCCTTGAGACCGAGGATTGTTTCCTTCTGTGTATTCCCATCACCCAGCACCATGCTTGGCACACAGTGATCACTTAATAAATGTCTGTTGATTGATTGATTGCTAAAACACTCACTTTGGACCTCAGGGGCTTCCCGAAATACAAACGATGATGATGATAGTAGCTAACATCTTGGTTAGCAGGGATTTGAAGCAACAAAATACTAGGTGAAGGTGAGAGGTGGGAAGGGAAGAGTTGATCCAAGCCAGAGGACTTCTGGTGGGCTTCACCTTTCTTTACCTGCCCCACACAGTGGGAAGGCCAGGCTTCTGGAGGTTTGGCCCTGGGAGTGGAGTAGGGGGAGAGACTGATCTCTCCTTCCCAGTCTCTCCCATTTCACAGTTTCTCTCCATGACCCAGAGAGCAGTTCTTAAGCCTCTTAACTCTCCAGGCCCTCCAAGGAGTTTAGGAGCAGATATATTTTCTCCCTGGTCTGTGCCTCCGCCTCCCGCCTCCGCCTCCGCCTCCGCCTCCGCCTCTGCCTCCGCCCCCACCCCCACTCCCACTCCTGGAGCCTCCCCAGCTGACCTTGAGCTGATTCTCTGTTCCTTGCTAAACCTAACAAGCCCGTGCTGGTTTGGGAACCATCTGGGTGTGGCAGACTGGGCTCGCAGCCTAGAAAGGCTACTGTTTCCACTGGACACCCCCAGAGGCTTTGCTTTGAGGCCAGCAGGAAAGCCAAGGACTGCTTCTTTCATTTGGGTCACCCTGGAGGCTGGTCCCTGGTGGACTACTCACCCTGACAACGGTGGCTTTCTTCAAAACAACCCTGGGAGGCAGTCCAAGTATCCCCATTTTATGGAGGAATAAAGTGAGACTTAAAGGGATAACGAGATTTCTGGTCTTTCTGCCACACAATGCATAGTCTCCTCCTTGATTGTGTGATCTACACTCCACAAAGAGAAGTAGGTCAGAAACTCAGGGCTTTGCTCCAAAATCCCCATTCTCTTCTTTGCCTCCCCCCACGTAAGAACTCACACTCCCAGAAGGATTTCAGGTAGGTGTCCAGGAAGGCTGATTGGATGCCTCACACCGAGGTGTGAATGATTTAGCTCCCCTGAGGGTGTTTGCATTTTCAAAGCTGCATTGACCTTATTGTCTAATTGGTGGAATTTTAAGGCTTTCAAGGGAGGTGAGGCTTTCTTCCCAAAGCACAGACCTAAGGGTCTCACTACTCAAAAGCCTTCACTTCAAAATTCACATTTATTAAGCATCTACTGAGTGCAAAGCATCCCGGAGGGTTTGGGAAGGACCAATGTTAATTACAGAATTCACAGAATTTGAGAGTTGGAAGGGATCTTGCGGCTATTTAGTCGAACCAACGCTGGAAGGAATCGGAATGTGTCTGTTCAGCTTCTCTGTTCCATGACCTCCAGGGTGAAGGTACTCCTCGGGTATACTTGGCCCACTTTCTGAGTGTGCCTATGATCATATCCAACTCCTTTGTGTGGCATTCAAGGCCCTCTGACCCTAATCCATTTTTCTAGTCTTAGCCCAAACTACTCTCTTACCTCTAGCCAAATTGTACTACTCAGCATTCTTGGAACACACCTGGCATTTTCCCACCTTGTGTGCCTGAAATGCCCGTGCCCCATAACTGGCTGCCAACATCCTACCCATCTTCTAAGGCTCAGCCCAAAAGCCTTCTTCTAAGAGGGTTTCCGTGATCTATCTCCATTCCCTCTCATTGTCAGAAACATACATCCCCCCTTCTCTGAGTATGGCTGGATTCCAGGTCCTGGATCTGCCATTTGTAAGCCATATGACTATAGGAAGTCATGAATGCTCTCTAAGTCTCAGTTTCCTCTGCTGTAAAGTGGAGATACTCATACCATATAGAAACCTGTGCCTTATTTTCCTTCTCTATATAGGGGGTTGGACTTGATCTCTAAGGCCCTTTAAGGCTATGAATCCTAGATCATCCTGAATGAATGAATGAATGAATGAATGAATAAACTTAAGGCAGTGAAGAGAAGTTGTTAGGGCAGAAGGGTTAATCTACTGTTCCTTAAATTCCTAAAACTACATGTTGACCTGATTACCAACAAACAGGTGGGCCCCTCTTGGGTATTTTGTGATTTTCCCACAATTTGCCTGTGAATCTGGCTCCCTGCCAGACAACACAATGAACAAAGAGCTGGGCCTGGAGTCAGGAAGACCTGAGATCAAATCCAGTCTCAGGCACTTATAGGTATATGACCCTGGGCAAGTCACTAAACTCAGTTTCTTCATCCGTAAAATGAGATGGAAAAGGTAAACGACAAACCAGTCCAGTATCTCTGCTAAGAAAACACCCAATGGGGTCACGAAGAGTCAGATGCTACTGAAAATGACTGAAGAACAACCCAAAAACCTACCTCCCAGCATTTTTGTGAAGCCCAAATGAGACATGATTGCTAAGCGTTTTGTAAACTTTAAAATGATGTACAAATAGGGTAGGAACATTCTCACTGATACTACATTGGGACCTGACTTTGTCTCAATGAAACGTGAGCATATACCTCTAGTGTTTATTAACCTACTGGCACCACGTAGAGTGGGGAGAACCTGAGACCCAGAGGTGACAAAAACACTAAAGTCAATCAACAAACATTTATTAAGTGCCTACTATGTGCCAGGCACTGTGCTGAATTCGAAGAGGATTTGAATCCTGGTCCTCTGACTCCAAACACCATATTCTTCCTCCTGTGGGATGAAAACTCTTTGAACTTCAATTTCCTTGTCTTTATAACAGGATAATTATGGTGTCTGTCTCATAAGATTGTTGTGGGGATCAAAAGAGATGAGATTTGTAAAGAGCTTGGCCAACCTTAAAGAGCTCTCTGGATGCCAGCTATCATGGTTTCTGTCATTTACTAGCTGTATGACCAAACAAGGAAGATCTGGGTTCAAGTCTAGCCTCTGACACAGAGAGGCTGTGTGACCCTGGGCAAATCCCTCAACCTTTCTGTGTTATAGGTGGCTCTCTAAGACTAGAAGGTGTGCTGAAAGTGCCAACCTGATTCTGTAGAGGCAATTCCCACACCTGGGAGTTCCCCATGTCATTGAAATCTCAGGTCTTGCCCTTCTCTCTCTGACCTTGGCTAAGTTGCTACCCCTCTCTGGGCCTGAGTTCTCTCCTCTGTAAAACAAGGGGGATGCACTAGATGGGTTCTTCCAGGTCTAATCTGTACCTTTTCTCCGAAAAGTCCTTTGACTGTGAATTAGCTCAGAGGGAGGATTATAAATGTGATGTCTATGGACTGGGCAGCCTACAGATGGCGACAGAGCAGTGGTTATAAACAGACTGGACCCTCACGGCAGAAACGGGAGATTCCCTGGACTAAGGAGCTACGGCCACTCTGCCGTGTCGGGGAAGGACACAAGCCTGAAACTGATGTCTCCATTCAGCCGGCCCTTAGCATGGGTGTCAGGCTCCCAGAATGACGGGGCTGACAGGAACCTTCATCTGGTCTGAAGCTGGGCATTTTCTAGAGGAATAAAGTGAAGCCCAGAGAGGTAGGGACTTCACCCAAGACCCCACACGCAGCAGAGAAGCAGCATAGCTGGCTGGCACTCGAACCCAGGCTTCTGGGATTAGAAGGCCAGCGCCTTCTTCACTACGTAAAATTGCCACTGAATACTGGAGGTCTTCCCCAAGCAGGGTCTGAAACTAGAAGCTAGAAGGCCATCCATTATGTCTCAGGATGCTCAGTTTGGGATCTGTGGATGGATTTCATAAGGTCTATGCATATGGATGGGGAAATGTAATTATTTTGTGGATAGATTTCATAAGATCTACAAATTTGGATGGGGAAATGTAATTATTTTCTTTGTAATCCTATGCATTTTATTTTATGCATTTAAAGACATCTTAAGAAGGGGGTTATCCGTTTCATCACAATGCTACAAAAAAAGGTTAAGAACTTCTGATCTAGTCAATCACAGTCTTTTAAAAGATGAGGTAAGTGATGCCCAGAGAGTGAAAGTGACCCAAGATTACACAGCAAATTACTGACAGGCCTGTGTTGTCCTAACTCTCTGTCTGGTACCTGCTCTACTGCACATCCTATTGAAGGTACATTAAAATCATTTCTGGGCCAGGTATGGTGGTACGTACCTGTAATCCGTGCTTTGGAGAGATTGAGGCTGATGGATCAATGGAGCTCAGGAGTTTGGAGCTTCAGTAAGGCTAAGCTGATTGGGTTTCTTCATTGTCTCAATTTGGTGAGGGCCTAGAAGTCCTGGGCATTGGGTGACTGAGCTGTCAAGGAAGGGATGGACAGGCCCAGATTGGAAATGAAGCACCCATGCCAATCAGTAGTGGGGTTTAGGCCCGTGAATGGCTGCTGTACTTTTAGCCCGCGCAAGATTGGGAGGCTGAGGCTAAAAAAAATTTAAAATAATTTCTGGGCTTTCTAACTTCTCTTTTTATTGACCCCTTTTATGTGTGTGGGGGGTACTTCTATGCCATTCTGTGACAGCTAATCTCTTCTCTTCCTCTAGTTATCAGACTTCCCATGCCCACACACAAGAAATCACACATTTTTTAATTAGCTGCAGAAGGGATGTGTTTCTTTTATGACCTTGTGCAGTGGAATTATTCAAGGCTGGTCCAAACTCTCCCACCTTTCACCCTCAGCCCAGTCATACCTTTCTCCTCAGGTGGCTTCCCTTCTGCCCTTAGTCCATGCCCATGTCTCCTTGCTTTACCCTCCATCTCCAAATAATCACCCTAGCTAGCTCTCAGATTGGGGCCATGAGCTCCTGGTGGATGAGAGTTCTCCATTTTTAGCCTGACCCAGACCCATTTCCTGCTTTCTTGACATCTTCCTGTCATGCTGTTGGCTTTTCCTCTCTCTTCTTTCTTAATACTTCATGATCTGGGGATAATCAAATGAACACTACCATTCTACCATTCCTGGAAAGCATGTATCACCCAATTGGCCTAAGGATTCACTAACAACCCTATGACTTCTCTGTCCCAAACATTCTACTCAGGCTATTATTCCCCTATATAGGTTGTCTTTCCCTAGTAGAGTATATGTTTCTTGAGAGCAGGAATGTTTTGCTTTTTCTCTCTATCTCCTGTGCTTAGTAAAATTCTTGACACATAGTAAACCTTAATAAATTCTTTATTCATTTATTTACTCATTCATTTATTCATTCATTCGCTTATTCTTTCATTCCCTATTGACAGATGCCTTCTTTCCTTTTCTTTAATCTCTGGATCTGTGGTTTCAAGGAGTGAATCTGCTGGGTTAAGACCCCTCATCTGTTCCAGGGGTGTAGGGTCATGGGACAACAGAGCTAGAAGGGATCCCTTAGAGATCATCTGTTCTAACCCAACCTCCTCATCCTACAAATGAAGAAGCTGGCACGGAGAGAAGTCAAGTCACTTGTTCAAGGTCACACAGCTAGTTAATGATAGAGCTGGGTCTTTGTCTGTGCTTTTTCTACCCTCCCATGACTTGATTCTGTAACTATTGTTTTAGGCCAAAATAATAGAAATATAGTGTCCCTGTGAGTCAAACCACATCCAGACCGCTGTGTCCAATTTGAGGCACTTCCCCTGAAGAGAAACAGTAGCAAGATGGAGCATGTCTAGAGGAATGGGAACAAGATAGCAAGGATCTAGAAACATGAGGAAAGGTTGAAGGAACCTGGCATGTTTAAGCTGGAGAAGACAAGGCTTGGGGTAGGAAGATGAGAGGGTAGGACAAGGTAGACATAATATCATCACTGTCTTCAGGTATTTGAAGAACCATCCTGTGGAAAAGGGGTAAACTCTTCATGTGTTTTCTGATCTACCAGTCTAGTAGGATGGGGTTAGTAGCTCTGTCAGAAAGAGAAAGAAGGCATACCCTGTTACTCCTGTTGGGTCTACATGGTCCCTGTTTTCTTTTCTAGATGTTCCTTAAGCATACCTTTAACAGTCCATTTAAAAATTTGCCAAGAATCTAAGTCAAGTTCACAGTTTGCAGACTCCATTCTCTTTCCTTTTTAAAAATTCAGTACAACTTTTGCCCTTCTCCAATACTATAGCCCCTCTCCCATTATCCAAGATCTTTCAAAGATGTCTGAAGGCTTCTTGGCAATCAGATCTGCCAATTCTTTTTTTGTTTGTTTTGTTTTTTGCTAGGCAATCAGGGTTAAGTGACTTGCCCAGGGTCACACGGCTAGTAAGCAGTAAATGTCAAGTGTCTGAGGGCAGATTTGAACTCAGGTCCTCCTGACTCCAAGGCTGGAGCTCTACCCACTGTGCCACATAGCTGCCCCAGATCTTCCAATTCTTTCAGGATTCTGGGACATAGCTCATCTGGGCCTGCTGACTTGAGCTTATTAAGGGAAGCTCTCTTCTGGGCTATAGGGCTTCCTACATCAGAGGCACTTGGATACTACAGTAGATAAGAGTATTGAATTTTGAGTCAGGATAGACCTGAGTTCAAATCCTGTCTTAGACACTTAGTATCTGTGTGACCTTGGGTAAGCACCTTAACTTTTATCTTCTGTTCCCTTATCTGTAAAAGTGAGGAGAATAGCAGCACCTGCTTCCCAGGTGAGGATCAAAGGAAATAACTTTTATGAACTGATTTGTAAACCTTAAAGCACTATATAAATGCTAGTTATTTATTCATTACTGTTATTAATCCATCTCCCTCCCTGGCCAGTTCCCTATAATGTTATGCCTGTCCAAAGGTGTATTTCCTCTTCTGGTTATCTCCTCAAACTAAGGTCTGGAAATGGAAAAGACTTGTCCTAGGAGCCCATTCAGTCTTAGCATAAAATTTTGTTTTTCTGGCTGTCAAATTATTTACGTCTTGGAAGGGCCCCCTTACCCCAAGGTTCTATGTGTGTGTGTCTCTGTGTGTGTGTGTGTCTGTCTGTCTGTCTTTGTCTCTCTCCCTTTCTCACTCCTCTTTCTCCTCTGTTTCTCTCCTCTCCTTCTCCTTCTCCTTCTCCTTCTCTTCTCCTTCTCCTTCTCCTTCTCCTTCTCCTTCTCCTTCTCCTTCTCCTCCTCCTCTCCTCCTCCTCCTCCTCCTCCTCCTCTCCTCCTCCTCCTTCTTCTTCTTCTTCTTCTTCTTCTTCTCTTCTTCTTCTTCTTCTTCTTCTTTTCTTCTTCTTCTCTCTCTCTCTCTCTCTCTCTCTCTCTCTCTCTCTCTCTCTCTCTCTCTCTCTCTCTCTCTCTCTCTTTCTCTCTCTCTCTCCTTTCTCCTTCCTCTCCTCAGTCTCCCCATTAAGGCACGTTGCCTCCTTTGCCTCTAGTCAAGGGGCAGCATACAGTGGGGTGTATGCTCTGGAGGTTCAGTGGTATCCAAACTACAAATGAAAGCTCAAAGTCCCTTAGGGCTCAAACTCATATAAAGTTTTAGACAAAGAACTAATGTGGTATTGACAGGAGACTGCCCTGTCATCCACAGAGGAAGGCAATGGGGTAAATCTTCCCCTGAAATGAGCATATTTTCTGAATTTCCTCATAAGGAATGAAGGGCAGGAACCCAAGAGACTGTGCCATACAAGCAAGGGGAAGAAGAGGGGGTAATGCCTGATCTTTGGTTTTATGAAGTCTTGGTATACATGCATGATTTGAGGCCTTTCACCATTCTAGTCACTGTCCTCTGGACGTTGTTCAGCTTATCTATGTCTTCCTGAAACGTGGTGCCCAGAACAGAACACAAACCCTAAAATGGTGGTCCGACCAGGACAGAGTGTGAAGAGCCTACACTGTACCTCTCTTTCTTAATGCAGTCTATAATGTGCATGGGACAAAAGCACTATTTCAGACAAACATCACTGCATCACTTCTGGTCTGTCCCTTCCATGATTGCAACAGGATTGCGTTTTGTTTTGGGGTGGTGAGAAGCAAAACCTGTACCTCCTAAGGAATCATAAAATGGAGTTTGAGTTGTATTTGTGGGACTGGACTCAATTTCCTCCAAGGTCTACAATCCTGGGCTGTGAAGATAAGAAAAAAAGGGTGAAAATGAATGCCATCTAAGCTAGCTCTTCTTCATTTCTCTAAATTGTTCTTCCTGCTCCAATACTCCCAAATTGATGGTAACTGTAAAAGTGTCACTTGCAGACATAATCTGAATATGGCGTTATGGATGATAGCAATAGACTCCTAACTGGTCTCCTAATCTTTCTAAAGCATTTTCGTGTTATCATTCCTCTGATGAAGTTAATAGAGAGAGCTCATGAGAAGAATGACAGAATCTCTGAGCTGGAAGAGCCCATACCTGGAGAGGAAGAAGGAAGAAGGGTGCTCTACAGTGAATGAAATGAGCAGTGAGCTACCATTTCCCGAAAGTTTCCTTTCGAAGGGGAACTCAGTATCTTCTGCAGCTGGTCAGCTTTAACTGTTAGTGTGCAGAAGTATCAAAAGACACCCCAGATGGTTTGGAGCTGCCAAATTCCTGTACACAGCCCAAATCAGATTAAAATGTACTTGAGAAATGTTTAACAAAATCATTTAAAATACAATAGAGAGAATGTTAATATGTGGTTTTCAAAGTCAATATGTAGTGGCAAGGATCCATTTCTATTTGAGTTTGATGCAACTGTAGTCTCTCCCTAAATGAACATAACCACAGAAATCCTAGACTGCTCAATTGAATCAATCAGTCAATCTCCAAATGTAATCACAAAGTATAAATTAGCTGTTGAGGGACTTTCTTATAACCCCTCCACTATACGGAAAATCTTTAATCAATTTGGGAGAATTAGAGGGCTCAGGCCATTGGATGGAGGCAGATGAGCCACACAGGAAGCATTGTGTGATTGGCTGGAAGATTCAGAAACGTCCCTATGCCTATGTATATGATAAAGGGTGGGAGGATTCCAAGCTCCAAATTGAGCATTCCAGTTCTTGGGAATGATTTTCCCAGAGTCCAAGAGAGCCCGGGATCCTCAGTTGGATTTGAACTGCCTGTGATTGTTATACATAAGCCCAGGAGTGTGTCTGATTCTTTGGGTCAGTTACAGCCTAGCCTGTATGGTGTTATTTGCCTCCATCCAGTGGCCAAAGCCCCATATGGATGGAAGCTGCAGTGGATGGAATATTTATTGGAACTTTGTGATAGGACTGTAGTAAAATTCCTCAATAACTAGTTTATACTCTGTGACTACATTTTGGGATTGATTAATTGATTCAACTGAGACATCTGGGCCTTTTGTGATTCTATTCATTGTGATCAGCAGGGAAGCTTCCCTCTCTTCCTGTCCTTCCCTCCTTCTAGTAAAAAGTACTTTCCCCTTACATTGAGCTGACATCTGTGTCTTTGCAACAAAATTCCACCGAGTGCTCCTGGTCCTGCCCCCTGGGGTCAAGGGAGCAGGCCTGACCCCTCCTCCATATAGCAGCCTTTCAAATACTTGAAGACAGAACCATTTCCCCAGCTCCATCTTCTCTTCTCCAGGCAAAACATCACTAATTCCCTCAAATGACCGTCCTGTGGCATATATAGTCTCCAGTCCCCTTGGCATCCTGGTTGCCCTGCTCTGCACAAGTTCTAGGTGTGTTGTTATCGTTTAGGTATGTGGTGTTCAGACCTAAACACAGTGAGAGGTAGTGTGCCATAGTAAGTAGATTTCAAGTCTCCTCTGCTGGCTCTTCATTCACATCACACCTGCTCACTGTGGGTGCCTTCCAAGGCTCTACCCAGGCCCTCCTCTCTCCTCCTTCTGTTCTATACCCAACAAAACAAAACAAATCCGCTCAGGTTCAAATGAAATAATATAATTCTGTAAAACCTGAAGCATGATATGAGGGTCTGTTTATCATCATTATGTTTATCATCACTGCTGTTATGATTATACCTAGTGGGCAAAGGCCTGGGAATGAGATTATTCGTGGTGCCTTTGGGGGACAGCCAGGAAATGCCCCCCTGTTGGGGCAGAGGTTGGTGTGGGGGGAATAATGTAGGGGAGAGAAAATGGCCCCATGCATGGAGGAGGTATGAAAGCAAAGGGGAGGAGACAAAATCATAGAAAATTATATCTCGAGGACAATTTAGAACATGGAATCTCAGAGCCAGAAGGGATCTCTAGACTCTAAGTCCTTGCTATTATAATCATAGGCATAAGATTCAGAGCTGGAAAGGACCACAGAGATCATCTCATTCAACCCCTTCATTTGATGGATGAGGTCACTGAGGCCCAGAGGGGGCAAATGATTTGCCCAAGGTCATACAGCAAGGAAGAAAAAGAGCTGGTACATGAACCTGAGTCTTAGGGCTCCCCGTGGAGCCCAACGTACTTTGCATGCGACTCTTTAGCCCTTCCAGGAGATGGCCTAGGTGACCTTCAGGGATCTCTCTCAGCCCAAGAATTCAAGTCAGAGCATTTCAATGCAAAGTTACTGGCACAACTTACAGAATCGAAAGACTGGAATTAAAATAAATCCATGCGAATACATTATCTCCAAGCTAATGGAGCGGATGAAGCCGCTACATCCATCCTAGATTGGGAAAGGTAAACAAGGTTCATTCATTTCTCCTGGCTGGCTCCCCATTGACGCTTCACTTTACTCGTCTCCAACCCAACTATTGATCTGACAGAGATGCCTCCCTTCCAAAGCAGTTTGGGAGCCACGGGTCTCATTGTGTTAGCCATCTGTATTCAGAGTTCAATCTATATCCAACAACTCAGCAGACATTTATTAAACGCCTCTGCTAAACAGAGTGCAATACCAGGCACTGGGGGAATTTACAAAGATCAATGATTTAGTTCAACCCAATAACCATTTGTTGAGCACCTACTAGGTGCTAGATCCAGGGCTAAAAACCAAAAATGATACAATCCTTGCTCTCGAGGAGCGTATAGTCTACTGAACAAAACAGCATGTAGGCAAGTAAGTAAATTTTTTGTTGTTCCATTATTTTTTCAGTTGTGTCTGACTCATCCGGATCCCATTTGGTATTTTCTTGGCAAAGATACTGGAGTGGTTCCCTTCTCTTTATTTTACAGATGAGGAAACTGAGACAAACAGGGTTAAGTGACTTGCCCAGGGTCACACAACTAGTAAATATCTGAGGTAGGATTTGAACTCAGAAGATGAGTCTTCCTGACTCCAGGCCCAGTGCTCTGTGCACTATGGCACCCTCTAGCTGCACCTAGAGTAGTAAAAGGGTGATCAGTGACTTCACACTTTCCAGCCTCAGGCCATAACCCAGGTTGTACTGCCCCAATTACTACCCTGAAGAGCCTTGTCTTGGGTCACACAGCTAGTATATGTTGAAGGCATCATTTGAACCCAAGTTTTCCTGACTCCAAGCTCAGTTCAGATCTGAGCTGCCTCTATTTTGTCTGTGTAATTTGTTATTACTGCTATTCTGTGCAAAGATTTTGTTTTTGTTTGTTGCTTTTCAGTCATGTCTGACTCTTTGTAACCCCATTTTGGGTTCTCTTGGCAAAGATACTTGAGTGGTTTGCCACTGGGGATTTCCCCAGACCGTTTTGAGGGTATAGTATTGGTCTACTGAACTTTAGATACCTACCCTATCACAGGGCTGGGGTTACTAAAAGATGCTCAATTGATCTCCATATGGGCATTTTCCTTAGGCATTCTTCTTCTTAATGCTGCTTCTGGGGTTCTGCTCCCTACCACATGTGTATGTCAAGGAAATGATCTCTCTCCCCATTGCCCTGCAGTTATACTGGACCTGGATCTCACTGAGTCTTGCATGGGCAACAGGCTGGGGAGAAAAGGCTGGATTAGAGAAGGGATTTCTAGTCCTATCTCTCCTGGTACTTACTGGGTGGCCTTCAGTAAGTTCATCAGCCTCTCTGGCCTTCAGTTTTTTCCTCTGTAAAATGAGAGATTTGGATTAAGTGATCTTTGAGGTTCCTTCATGGATCTAAATCCTAGGACCCTAGGAGCTTTCCAGCTGCTGACCTTTACCAGCAGCTTGGGGAACCCAGCCTAGAAGAGAAGTAGAATGAAAAGGGACATAGATGTGGCCACAGAGGGCTAAACCAACAAGGAGAGTGAACATAGATAGCACCTACTTGGTAAAAATTCACCAAGAAAGTGATCATAGTAGAGTTGGCAAATGGATTCTATTAACAAAAATAATTATAGCAGCAATCATGATAAATCCTTTCTGCCAACTGGGACTGAGAAGAATTCATTTACCTTCCATTTTCCTACAGCCCTTCTAACAATTAGTCTCGATTGACAACAAGGTCCCTAACCTGAGAATTGCTATTTTCCCCCCATCACTCACGTTTCCCCAGGGTCTCAGCCTCTGAGGAGGTTAGCTGACTTCTACCATAAATCATTAACAGGTTGTAACTCAGTGGAGATGCACGATTTCATCTCTGCTCAGCAGAACTCGGCTCATGGAGCCCCTCCTGCTAACTCAGCTCCTTCAGCAGCGGAAAAACCCTGGCCTTCTCCCTGCTACTACTTCCACTTGCTCTGGTTCTGAACCAGAACTTCCTGCCCTCCTGCTAGGAAACTAAATGGGGCTGAAAGCCAAGAAATGCTCTTTGGAGGCTAGGAATACTCTCTGCAGCTGAACTCCAGCACCCTTCCCCAGGCTTCTCTCCACCCAAATTTCTCTTATTTCTTCTATTACCTCATCTATTGATGACTACCCTTCTCCCATCCCCCACCAAGATGTCACTTCCGAATCCCAAACTCTGTGATGCTGTTTTACTCTGGACCTGTGATTTTATTCCTGTTGGGAACTCCATCCACAAGTGTCAGCAATGCTTTTGAAATTTATAGTTTTAGAGTTTCCTGGGGCACTGAGGGGTTAAGGAATTTGCCCAGGGTCACACAGCCAGGATGTATGAGAGATGAGACTAGGACCTTCTTGACCCCAAGGCTGGCTCCTTCTCAGCATAAAAGTTATACAGCCATTTCACAGATGGAGAAACTGAAGTCCAGATCAGAGAAATGACTTATCCACAGTTATATGACTAATAGAACCAGGATTCGAACCCAGGTTGCTTGATTCCAAGTTCATTCTCTCTATACATGTTGCTTCTCACTTGCTAGTTCTCTGAACAAGAGTTGGTATGATGCTGGGCAGGCTGCTTGGGGTCTTGTGTGCATCTCTGCCCCCTTACCCCATCTGTGACTATAGCTTTCATCTTGCTCCTACCAGGATTGCTCTGGGACCGGCTCCAATGACCCCTTTCCATGAAGTCTTTCCTGATCCCTCCAACTGGAAGTGAATTTTTCCTCATTTGATCTCATTGTGTGTCCATTAGGCAGAGCCATAAAGTGCACTATAAACAGTGGCGATTCTTATCAAGTTCTAACTTATGTTGTATTTATTTGTGTGTAGGAATCCCCTCGCCCTGCTCTTCTGTAAGCTCCCCTAGGGCAGGACCATGTCTTCTTTATATTTGTATCTCTCCTCAATACTTGAGCATAATGCATTGCACATATTTGACCCTTGCTACATGCTTGGTGGTCATAAACAAATATTTATATAGGATGAACACTGAGCTATGTGGGTATGTTGGGGGGAAGGAGTGCAAAGAGCCATGGTCCCTGACTTTCAGGAACTAACAGTAATAGTCTAACTGGAGAGATGTGTGCACATACACAGAAGAGAACACACACCATCTTCCATGATTTAGGTAAGAGCACAATGAGTGTCAAAGGTAGGTGACCCGTGACCCAGACATACTTCAGGAGATACAACAGGGCTCAGGAGGTATTGCCTCTTGTTGAACTCTTGACACAGTTTCATCATTGCCTGCACTTCCAATATTCCTGCCCTCAGCAGTCACTATATTCCCACTTCTAAGGGGGCCTTCTGGCCCAGGCTACGTCTAGGACTCCACTCCTGGCTTCCCCTGGCTCTGTGTCTTGTGTCTGAATCTCATCTCTTCCTGCAGACTCTTCATCATGTCCCCAGTGGGTACACTCCCCACTTCCTTTCCAGAATCCCTATGTGTGTGGTGTTCCCCCATTAGAATATAAGCTCCCAGAAGGCAAGGACTGTCTTATTTATTTTTTTATGTATCCCCAGAGTTTAGTGGGGATATAGTATATAGTAAAGCTGTTAATAAGTGCTCCCTCTTTTTCTGTCTCTCCCTATTATCTTTTTGTCTGATCTCTCTCTTTCTGTCTCTCTTTCTCTATCTCTCTCTGTCTCTATCTCTGTCTGTCTGTCTCTGCCTCTCCCTCTCTCTCCCCAACTGTCTGTCTGTCTATCTGTCTGTCTTTCTCCTCATGAGAGGGAGGACTCTGGGGGGCAGGGCTGGCTTACAAGGACAGCTTTGCAGTAGGAGTCATTTCCTTGGACCCATAGACCCTAGAGGTATATCTCCATAGGAATGGCACCCAGAAATAATGGATCACCAGGTCTAGTTCATGAGCTTCTCCTCCTCCTTCTAACATAATCAGCTTTGCAACCATAGTGAAACAAGCCATTTGAACAAACAGCATCCCTAGAGCCCTGCTTCTCATTGCTCTTATCTGCTGCCTACAGACAGAATCAGGGTGAAGTGTTTGGGGTAATCTTTAGAACAATTATCTACAGCTACTACCTTCTTGCCCCCTAAGCTCTGCCACCCTGGCTTCCTTAAAGTGGTGACAACAGCATCTTCCCTTTGAATGCTCTTTCTTCCCTCTTCTGCTCGCTAGGAGGCGAGGCTGAGCTAGCATCTCGTGACTGCACTGGTTCATGACTGCCAAGGTCTGGACATCCTCATTTTATGTTGCAGAACATCATGTGATATGGACCGCTGCTTGAGCCTGGTCCCTCTTCGTTGGCAAAGCTGGGTCATCCTTTGTCTGGTGCCTTCTCCTGGGTGTCCTTTCCACTCTGCCTCAGAGGCTGGCTATAGAGGCAGGAAGCCAGCCATTGACTCCAAATTGACTTGATTACAAGAACCAGATGGGTCATCCTAGCCTGTCCCTGGAGAAGGGGGTTCAGCCGGAGCCCCAACTAAGCTCACTCACTAAGAAGCTCAGCACAACAGATGCCTTTTCCCCAAAGACAGCCTCACCCTCCTCATCAGGCAGCTGGCATCCCTGCTCCCTGGGGCCTGCCCTCCAATTTCTGCTCCCAGTATGGCTGTCCTCTCTTTTACAGATTAGAAATGCTGTTGCATCACCTCCTCTGGCCCACGTGTTGACTTCAGGTCCTGCTGGGCAGCTACTTAGTGCAACAGATAGTGCTAGACCTGAAGTTAAGAAGACCTGAGTTCAAATTCAGCCTCAGACACTTACCTGTGTGACTCTGGGCAAATCACTCATCCTCTGTTTGCCTCAGTTTCCTCAACTGTAAAATGTGGATGATCATAACAGCACCTACCTCCTAGTGTTGCTGTGAGGATCAAATGAGATAATGTTTGTAAAGCACTTTGTAGACCTATGTAAATGCTATTATTGTTATCATCATTGTCATTATTTCTTCCTGGGTTCAAGTTGATCCTCAGTCCCATCTAGTCCAACTCAGAAAATGAGGCTCAGTGATTTGGCCATTAGCCAGAAACCTAGAGCCAGCTGAGCTGGGTCCTCTATCTGCACATGTCACAGGAAAAGGAGAAGCTGAAAATTCACCCAGAGACAAAACCAGCCATTGCTGTAATTCAATTTTGGAAAACCAATTTAAATAATAAAACTCATTTTGAAAGGGGGAGGAAATGGGATGAGGTTTAAAAAAATGGACTGAGTAATAAATAAGGATGGGAAGCTGAGGACCATCAAAATCCATATCCAAATGAAATTTAAACAGAGAACCAAATACACCTCCCAGGTCCCAAATTCCACTGGGTGGCTTCTGACCTGTTTGAAAGGGGACACTCCCTAAAGATTCAGAACGATAGCTTGCATGTCTCTCTCGCTTTAAGGTTTGGAAAACACTTCCCTTTCAATGCCTTGTGAAGTAGGAGATGCAAGAAAGATTCTATTCCATTCAACTCAATCATCTATGTTGCTGATGGGGAAACTGAGGCTCAGAGATTTGAAATTAATTGATCAGAACCATCACACAACCAGGAAGTGTCAGAACTGGGATTCCACCTCACGGTCTTCTGACTCCAAGTTCAGCCCAACTAACTGATTGTTTAATTCAGCTAAGAAACTATGGTTCACGCTCTGTTTTTTCTGTTTCACAGAGAGGCAGGGAATGTTGAGTGTCAAGTGTCATGGAGGCCTCAGACTCAGGCATCATGGCACCATGAAGAAAACATTGGGTCTGGAGTCAGAGACTCCAAGTTCAAATCCCGCTTCTGATTTGGTGTGACCTTGGGCAAGTCATCTAACTTTCCTGGGCCTCAGTTTCTTCATCTGCAAAATGAGCAAGTTGGACTAGATAGCCTCTAAAGCCCTTTCGAGCTACAAATCTGTAATCTGATGACACTCTAAGAATGCTGATGTTGAGGACACTGGCTGGGTGACCCAAGTAAGTCTTCAGTGTCCTAGGCTAGTGCTAGCAAACTGAAATAGAAACAAATCTCCTTCCAAGGCATATTGACTTAGAAAACTACAAATGAATATTATCTATGTTGCATTTTTATTTAATGTGTTTAACATGTCTCAATTATGACTTAGAAAACTACAAATGAATATTATCTATATTGTATTTTTCTTTGATGTGTTTAACATGTCTCAATTATGACTTAGAAAACTACAAATGAATATTATCTATGTTGTATTTTTATTTAATGTGTTTAACATGTCTCAATTATGACTTAGAAAACTACAAATGAATATTATCTATGTTGTATTTTTCTTTGATGTGTTTAACATTTCTCAATTACATTTTGATCCGGTAGGGGGGAGGTTCAATAGCCTGTGAGCTTGAGTCCTGTGCCCTAAGCCCCCACTTTGGCTGTGAGATGATTGCCTAGATTGTTTGATAGTTGAGAAGGGGTCCAAGGAGAAAAAATTGAGGGGAGAGGAAATTCAGAGGTGTGGAAAAGGAATCTATTCAGCATGAAGAGTTATCTGCAATCTCCTGCCAACCGAATTTAATTTGTAATGTTAAGAGCCTGAGAAAGAGGAAAATTCTCATCTCTGTTGTCAATGGGGATGGCACCATTTACTGCAGTAACTCGGAGCAAATCTAATATCCCATTCTCCACTCATGCTAGGGAGCAGAGCATATTCTGTTTAAATGTATTAATTACATATTTGTATAGTGCCTAAAGGTTTGTAAAGTGCTTTTCTCACAACGTCTCTATGAGGCAGGCAGAACAAGCATATTTCTCAATTACATTTTAATCTTTATTTTACATGGGAAACTGAATCATTGAGATTACTACGTTCCAATTCAATATGGCGTAACGAAAAGAACACCATGTGAACAGGATCCAAAATGGCGGAACAACAGGAAGAAGTAGAGATGAGCTATTCCCCACAAATCCTCTACAAAGATCTAGAAAATGCATCAGACTGAGGCCTGACCATGAAAAGATCACAGTGTCATTTTTCTGGCCCATATTATCATAGAGATAGATAGTGTCTGCAAATACTGCAGACGTGGTCTAGCTAGGATCAGCTGTGCAGCACAAGGACTATAAAACAGCTGTGACTGTGTACCAAGGCAAGAAGAGGCCTTAGATTCACACAGTAGGGCTTGACTTTGTGTAGGATGCAGGAATAAATGCTAAGGTTCTGTCACTTACCCACAGTCCTGGGTCATAGATATAGGGTGGACAAAAGGGGGTCCTGCATCTAGAGCTGGTAGTCCAGGGTGAGGAGTGGTCACGAGCCCTAAATGATGTACTGATTATGGAGCAAGTTCAGAAGCAAGCAGAAGCCATGTGACTCTGATCACAGGAGCAAAGTGGATTGGAAGGTATCAGCGATAGCCTCCAATCCATTCTGAAGACTGACAGGAAAACCAGAACAAAGGAAAACTTGCAGTTCTGTCCCCTGGAACCAGTAGCGTGTCCAGCTGGCTAATAATGGCAGAGTCCAATAGCAGTCTACTAGAACTCCAAGCAAGTGAAAGCCCACAGGTGTGTTGCTCAGATCCAAATCCAAGTCAAAAACTTATATAGCTCAGACAAGGAGGGCAGCAATCAGATTTTACCATTGATCAGACAACTTTGGGGGCACTGGAAGCTTGCACATCCATAGCCTGAGCTGTCCTTGAGATCCTGGAATAACAGACACTCAAGAAAGCAGCATCAGGACCCAAGAGGATACAAGCTCAGACCAAACATTCCCTCCAGAGGTGCACAGAGCCTGGCACTAACATGAAGTCTGAAGTATGACTGGAAGAATGAACCAATGAGAAAGAATCTTACCACAAAGAATTATTATATAGGGATTCTCAAGACACCTAGAAGAAGAGAATGCAACGCCTCAAAGGCAAACAGAGTTAGGACAAATTTCAACCATTTTTGGAAAAGGTGAAACAAGAGTTAAAAATGTTTTTATAAATGAAATGAAAATGATAGAGAAAAGAATTGGAGAAGAAGTGAAAGCTATGGAGGAAAGAATTGGAAAGACAATTAGTAGCATTGTGCAAGAGGTATTTAAACTTGTCCAACCAAGAAACTTTCTGAAAATTAGAATGGACCAAAATAGAATTTAATGGTTCCATGAGGCAACAAGAGATATTAAAACAAAGTCATGACTGAACAAATAGAAGAAAATGTAAGCTACCTCACATAAAAAACAACTAGAATACAGATCAAGGAGAGAGAATTTAAGAATCATTGGATTAGCTGAATCCATGATCAAAAAAAGAACCTGGATATCATATTTCAAGAAATCATAAAAGAAAACTACCTGGATTGCTTAAAACCAGAAGGCAAAGTAAAAACAGAAAGAATCCATCATCAACCTCCTAAAAAATCCCAAAATGAAAACTCCCAGGAATATTATAGTCAAGATCCAGAGCTTCCAGTTCAAAGATAAAATACTGTAAGTAGTTAGAAAGAAATAATTTAAGAGCTATAGTCAAGATCACATAAGATTTAGCAGCCACCACTATAGAGAAGCAGAGATCTTGGAATATAATATTCCAGAATGCAAAAGATCTAGGCTTAGAACCAAACATAATTTACCCAGCAAAACAATATAATCCTACAGTGGCAAATCTCCTTTAACAAAATAAACGACTGCCAAGAATTCCTGATGAATAGACCAGAGGTACACATAAACTTTGAATTAGAAACAAGTGTCAAGAGAAATATAAAAAGATAAATATGAGTGAGCAATCATAAGGGACTAAACAAGGATGAACTGTTTTCATTCTAATATGGAGAGATGATATATATGTCCTCTTACAACTCTACCATCATCAAGGGTCATTGAGGGAGTCTTAGTGAGAGAGGGACTTGGGAGTGATTCTGTTGCAACTTGATGATTTTAAAAGAAGAAACAAAAGGCATTAAAAAAGGAATATGCTAGGGAGAAAAGGAAGAGGAAAGGAGGGGGAAATAATTTCACATAATTGGAGCACGCAAGTCTAACAGTATTCAAACATGAAGAAAGAGGTAAGGAAGTAGAAGACACTTGAACCTCACTCTCACTTGAAATGGTCAAAGGATGAAATAATCCACAGCTACACACACACACACACACACACACACACACAGAGTTGGATGCTGAAATGCTTTTCATGCAACAGAGATAGAAGAGGGAAAGGTGACAGAGGAGAGAAGGGAATGAGAGGGAGAATATATTAAGGGAAGGATTAATCTTAAGCAAAACAAACTCTAGGAAGTGTACATCTCAAAGCAGGATTTATAAGAGAAGAAAGGATCATAACCTATGATTAAGCTCACGACAATGGAAAGAGAAGAGTGGCAGGGGAGCAAAACCTAGGGCAATGGTGCTGAGTCCACTCCTCTCTTACCATCCTTTCCTTCTTTGTAAAGAGGGGGTAGAAAACAAAGAGAAGAAAAAGTATGAGAAAATAAGATAATAATAATAATAAGTAGGATTTATATAACACTTTGAGAGCACTTTATAAACATTATCTCATTTGTCCTCACAACAATCCTGGGAGATAGGCATTTATTATTATCCTCATTGTACATCCCCTTGAAAATATTGTAATATATTTCCAAATAATTTTCAAAAAAAAACAGTGCAATGACTCCCACCTAGTAAATTTGAAAGTAATTTATGAACTGGGAAAAGCTAAAAAGTGCTGTTAGAACATATGGTACCAGCAGCTGGGTAGCATCCTCAGGGAGATCTGAATGCTTTAATGATTTAGGCTAGACCTAAAAGGGCTTATTCTTCTACCTGAAAGATGCTAGACACAAGAGGAATGGATAGAGAGGTAAAGTGTTACAGTGTCCTAGAATAGTGCTAGCACATAGTAGGCACTTAATAAATGTTTGTTTTTGAATTCAGCAGAAGGCTCCCTCAATTAGAGTTAGAAGACCTGGGTTCTGGGGTTGATTTGGGGCAAATAATTTTATCTCTATGCCTCAGTTTCCCCATCTGTACAAGAGAAATAGATTACGTGACTTCTACAGGAATAAGAATAAGATCGTAAGATCATAGCCAGAATTGAAAAGGACTTTAGGGACTGTCTAGTACAAGCTTTTATTTTGAACTGAGGCCCAGAAAGATGAAGGAACTTGCCCAAGGTCACACAAGGATTTGAACCTGTGTTTTTAAACTTCTTTCCACCATGACCTCAAAGACTTGGGAAACATCAGAGCTTGAAGAAACTGCAGAGTTCATCTTATTCAACTCCTTATTTTACAAAAAAGGAAAATGAACCCCAGAGAGAGTAAGTCACTTGCCCTATGAAGTTAGCAAAAAGGAAGAACGGGGACTTGAACCTGAGGAGAGGATGTCAATGATTGGAGGGAATACCAAAGGCTTCCTGTAGGCAATGATGCCTGAGCTGAGCCTGGAAGGAAGGAAGGACTATAGGAAGCAAAAGCAAGGAAGGATTGAACTCCATATCCTATAGTTTTGGTTTTTCTTCAGTGATTCCTGGTTCTCTGCTCTGAGACTGGGTGGTGCATCTCCCAACCCTGTACTGAGAATTGCTACCACTTGTTGAGGATGGGTAAAATGATCAAGTAGAGTCAAGAAGCATTTATGAATCACCTACTATGTGCTAGGTCCTGTAGCAAGTATTGGAGAGACAAGAAAGGTAACAGATGGTCCTTACCCTCAAGGAGCTTACATTCTAATGGGGGAGACAACATGGAAACAGCTATGTACAAACAAGATAGTGTGGTATAATGGGAGGAGCACCAGATATATAGTCCAAGGAACTCAGGTAACTCCTCTGTGACCTCAGGCAAATAATTTTTCTTTTTTCCCCCCCTCAGTTTCCTTGGTGGTAAAATGAGAGGGTTAGACCAGATGACCTCTAAGCTTCCTTCCAGCTATCTTCTACATCCAGCTGATCTTCCTAAGATTCAGTTGGCCATGGAATTTTCTACCATCTAATGGTAACCAAGACTGGGAATCACCACTATAGATCTTGGGTAACCTTGGCCAAGAGTAGTCAAGCAACTGGTAGTGCAATGCCTAGAGCTCTGGACTCGGAGTCAGGAAGATCTGAATCCAAATTCTGCTTTCAGGCACTTATTAGCTGGTTGACTCTGGCACATCACTTAACCATTATTTATCTCCCTTTCTTCTGTAAAATGGAGATAACAATAGTACCTACCCCTCAAGGTTGCTGTGAGCATCAAATGAGATAATATTTGTAAAGCACTTTGAAAGCCTTAAGCCATTACATAAATGCTAGTAGTAGTAGTAGTAGTAGTAGTAGTAGTAGTAGTAGTAGTATGATAGTAGTAGTAGTAGTAGTAGTAGTAGTAGTAGTAGTAGTAGTGGTGGTGGTGGTAGTAGTTGTAGTAGTAGTGGTAGCAGTGGTAGTGGTAGTTGTGGTAGCAGTGGTAGTAGGAGTAGGAGTAGTTCTGATTTAGATTTGCCATTCATCTTTCATTGACATGAGGATGATGGCTTCTTTCCTGAATACAATTAAAACATAGGTCTCTGAACTTAGATGCCAAATTTTTAGCATCACTTTCCCATCCTGATTTGGTCCACTGAGGAATCAGATTAAGTTCTACATAGAGACACATACACCAATAGGATGCCGCATTTCTGCTCTCCTGGGAGAACGGCAGAGATAAGATCATGCTCCTGGAACTCAGATCCACATGGAGGGGGGTTAGAGGCAGATGCTGCAGGCACAGAAGTCCCTGGTTTGCATGATCCTGCTAATGACCGTTTCTCTTAGCAATGACTCATACTGCTAATGCTGAGGCAAGCAGGAATCACAAGCATCAGGGGCTGCTGATGGCAGAGCTCTATTGGCTCCCCAGTGACAATCATCTGTCTTAGTTACTTGATGACTGTTGCTTCCCATTTCCCTATTATCACCTGCATGTTTAGTCCCCTCAGCTCAGTATCTTGACAACTGGCTCCATTGTTTATGAACGTCTTGGTGCCCCTGTGCCCCTGAGAGGTTGTCTGGACAGTTTGCCTGTGCTAGGTGCACATCATCACTTGAGAGCTTTTACCCTGGCTGGTCATAATCCCAGTCCCCCCTTGCTGATGTGTTAGGAAATGTGGCTGTGTTTTCTGCTGATGGTTAAACATTGACAACTCTATTAAGTTTATGATCTGAGACCTGTGTGGAATCACCAAGTCTTCTTTATGACAAAGCATCTAAAAAGAGCTTCTCAGAATCCTAGGTGATAAGAGCATTACTAATGCACAGCTTTTATCATAGTTTTCCAGTATTCAAAAAACATCAATGACTCCCCATTGGCCAAACCTAAATTCTGCCTGGCATTCAAGGACCTTTACAAATCCAAACCTAAATAATGACACAAATGACTATTCTGGTCAAAGCACCGAAAGAAAAGTTAGGGGAGTTGCAAAGTTTATATAAAATCCATTCCCTACTCTCATGGATCTTATAGCATAATAAGTATATAAGATACCAATCCCAATAAAGAATCATGCACTATTGCATGACCAGTGCAGAAGAAATGTAAATTAAAATATTGATGCTTTGAGGTCCTGGGATGGGGTTGGAGGAGGGTCATTACTGGCTGGAGGATCAGACAGAGCTTCTTCAAAGAGGCAACGTTTGAGGTTTCTCTTCAAGGACAGGTGAAAATTCGCTGGGCTAGGGGAACGGCATTCCAGGTACATAGAATAGTGTGAGTGAGGACATAGAGGCAAGATGGTACAGAATGCACATTGGATGAGTCAGGGCGAGATGTCCAGCTAAGACGGAACATAGGAAAGCCGTTCTTAGTCTGTGGCTCCTGGAGCCTCTGTGACTGACGTCACACCTAGAGATGCAGAGACCAATGAGACGCTGACCTAGCATCTCTCCTCTCCAGAGGAGACTACTGAATGAATACTGTCCCATACATTTGTGCATTGTGATTTTTCAGTTGTATACAGCAATAAGTCTAACAACTAACATTTATATGGTGCTTTGAGGTTTACATATACAATACGTATACATCCTAGTCCAGCTTCACAACAACTTTTGAGGTAGTTGCTATTGTTATTCCCATTTTACAGATAAGTAAACCGAGGCTGAGAGAGGTTAACTAACTTGACCTAGACAAGCTGGTCATTGAGACAGAATTCAAACTCAGGTCTTCCTGATGCTAAGTCTAGTACTCTATTGTGGTTAATAAAATATGAATTCATTTAAAATCATTTCTGAATTCACAGCAGCCTTTTGTCACCGTATATTTTCTCAATCAACAAATACCATTGTCTGACTGACATCTCATGGAGGTTCATGACTTTTTTCTTCTTGATATATAAAAAGGATGCTTATTTTCATACAGGTTGGGAACTACTGTGTGTTGGTGGGAGTAGAATGAAACAAGACTGGAAAGGTGGAGTGATGCTGGATTGTGAAGGGTTTTGAATGCAGGCCAAGAGGATATGAATTTTCATCTGTAGGCAATATGGAGTCTCCTTGAAGGATTTTGAGCAAAAGGATGACATGACCATATCCAAAAGGAAAATAAGCCTGACAAATTGGTGCCACTCCTCTTCTTATCTTGGCCTTATAATTGGGTAATCTTCAAAATAAGACATTTCTTCTTTAAGACATGGTCTTTGGGAAACAAAAGTCCCCTCAGTTTTATCTTTTATGCTGGGTGGGCAGAGTGGAAATGGACTGGTCTAACCATCCCCCTGAAAGAATTCTGAAAGAAGCTACCTTGTTGCACCTGCAGTGAAATGAGGTCAGCCTATTTCTACATGCTAAGAGAAAGGGCTCTGAGGTGGTCCAGTGTGACCCATTGTTATCTGGGTTTCTACTTTCCACATGGCTGCAGCGGAAGCCACCTACATTCCATGGTCCATGACCCACCCAGAGAAGGAGCTGCCAAATGGTTGCTTGGAGGAGTAGACAGAGTCAGGCTGAGCCTTTGAGCTCTGCCATCTAGCCCTCCCAGGGGTGGACATTATCCTGTGGTTTTAATAGCTCTTTTAGTTAAAATATTAGGTTGGAAATGAACTTGTATAAATGAAATGCTTTCTCATCAAGTGAAAATCAGGCCATTCAATTCAGAAAGCCTATAAGTAGTGATGAGCTGTGGAGCTGGAGTTTTTTCATGGGTCTATTTGGAGTTATACCCAGCTATTTCTCGAAAGGATTTAGGGCAGCTTATAAAATCAAGCACGCCATAATATGGGACAGAACTTTTTTTTTCTTTGAGCTGACCTCCAAAGTTTATTTTTTTCTTTAACATTTTTCTTTAAAGTTTTGAGTTCCAAATTCTATCCCTCCTTCTTTCCCTCTCTTCCTCCTTCCCTAAGACGGTAAGCAATCAGATATAGGTTATACGTGTGCAATTATGTAAAACATTTTTATAGTATTCATTTTGTGGGGCAAAACCTCTGAAAATGAGCCAAGGAGTAGGAACTATGTTCAAATACCAAATACTTTTGCTTCTTTCAAACTGTGTGAGCATAGGAAAGTTCTGTAACCAATGCGTATATATTCTTCCCTCCTTTGACCAGTTCAGATGAAAGTGAGATTCAAGTGTTGTTTGTGCCTCTATGCATTCTTCCTTGCTTGTATAGTGTTCCACTTGGACATCCTAATTATATGAGATGGTTTTCCCCACCCTCCCTTTCCCTTTTCACCCCTAGTGTATTCCTTTCTCCCTCCCTTTCTGTTCTTCTTCTTCTTCTTCTTCTTCTTCTTCTTCTTCTTCTTCTTCTTCTTCTTCTTCTTCTTCTTCTTCTTCTTCCTCTTCTTCTTCTTCTCTTCTTCCTCTTCTTCTTCTCTCTTCTTCTCTTCTTCCTTTTCTTCCTCTTCTTCCTCTTCTTCTTCTTCTTCTTCTTCTTCTTCTTCTTCCTCTTCTTCCTCTTCTTCTTCTTCTTCTTCCTCTTCTTCCTCTTCTTCTTCTTCTTCTTCTTCCTCTTCTTCTTCTTCTTCCTCTTCTTCCTCTTCTTCTTCTCTCTTCTTCTTCTTCCTCTTCCTCTTCTTCCTCTTCTTCTTCTTCTTCTTCTCTTCTTCTTCTTCTTCTTCTTCTTCTCATCAAGACATAATAAAACAATTCCCAAGTTGCCTATTTTATTAGACTACCCCTATGATCCCTGGTAATAATAAGGTTCTGAGGGGACAAATGTATTGTCTCTCCATATTAGAATGTAAACAATTCCTTTTTGTTTAGTCTCTTACGATTTCTCACTCATATTACCTTTTTATGTTTTTCTTGATGTTTGTGTTTGCATTTCAAAGTTTCTATGCAGTTTTGGCCTTTTCTTCAGGAATGATGAGAAGTCCTCTTTTTCATTAAAGATCTATTTTTCCCTTGTAGGCTTATATTCATTTTTGCTGAGTAAGTTACTCTTAGTTGTAAGCTTAGATCTTTTGCCTTTTGGACTATTATATTCCAAGCTTTTTGTTTTATTATAGTGATGGCTACTAAATCTGGTATAATCCTGACTGTGGTTCCTTGGTGTTTGAATTGTTTCTTTCTGAGTACTTACAACATTTTTCTTTGGGCTGGAAGCTCTGGATCTTGACTCTAATATTTCTGGGAATTTTGATTTTGGGGTTTCTTTCAGGGGGTGACTGATAAATTCTTTCTATTTTTACTTTGCCCTGTTTCTAAGAGATTTAGGTAATTTTCTTTCGTGAGTTCTTGAAATATGATGTCTAGCTCTTTTTTTTATCTTAGATTTCAGGTAGTCCAACAGTTCTTAAATTATCTCTATTTGATTGGTTTTTCAGATCAATTTTTTGTGTGAGATATCTCACATTGTCTTTTATTTATTCAGTCTTTTAACTGTTTTAATGTTTCTTGCTGTCTCATGGAGTCATTAACTTTTATTTGGCCCATTGTGATTTTCAGGGAGTTTATTTCTTAGGCAAAGTTTTGTATCTTTTGTGCCAAGCTACCATTTGTCTTTCCTATATCTCGCTTCTTTTCTAATTATTTTTTTTAGCATTCTCATTTTATTTACAAAATCATTTTAAATTCTTGCTTCATTCTTCCAAGAATTCTTGTTGAAGTTGTTGTGCCCAAGTTTGTCTTTGATGCTTTGCTCATAGATCTTTCGGAGTCATTCTCTTCTGGGTTTGTGTTTTGAGCATCCCTGCATATTAGTTCCTTATGGTGGGATTCTTTTTTCATTTGCTTGTTCTTCCAGTCACATTTCCTGACTTTGGACTTTGTGTGGAATAGTTGGGGCATGCTTGGTCCTTACTTTTGCTTTTATGAGTAGCTATCATTGCCCTCACACTGTGAAGTAGATGGGACATGTATTATTTCCCCATTTTATAGACAAGGACAGGAAGGCTCGGGGTGGGGTGGAAATGACATCTATTAACACACATGTCAGAGCCAAGACTAGAACTAAGTCTTTACCAGTTCAAAGATCTTTCCCCTAGACCATTCCTTATATCTTGAGGGAATGTCACTCTGATCCACTGGCTGTGGCTTGTGAAAGCCCATCCTATCTCCCTAAACTCTCCATAAGACTCTCCTAGATAAGCCTCAGGGACTGGCTGGGCTTCAGGACTTGGCACATATCTTTTGTCCATATCTGGAGCTTTCTCTTAGCTGTGTCTCGACTGGGGACAGACCCCTGAAGCAGATTCATATGAAGGAGCCATAGCACAGAATCATAAATTCAAAGCTGTAAGGGACCTGAGGGGCCATCTACTTCAATCCTCTCATTTTACAGATAACAAGACAGAGAACCAGAGGAGATTCCCTGATCCCTGGCCATTTCCATGCCCCATTAGCTGCTCTGATCCAGGCACCTTTGGGATAGGACACCCATTAGCAAAATGGAAAACCAGGTAGAATATACAGTTCTCATTGTTTGACAGAGGGAAGCCCACTCTTCCTACCATCCCTGTTTCTATCAAGGATGCTGCCATCTTCCCAGTTACCCCAGGTTTGCTGCCTTGGAGTCATCCTAGACTCTTGTTTCTCTCTTCCCTCTCACATCTAATCTGAAGCCAAGTTTCACTAATTCTATCTCTGCAACATCTCTGTCTCTTCCTCTTTCCTCCTACAGCCATCACAGTTTCAGTCCCTCATCATTCTACTCCTAATCAATTTTCCTACCTCAAGTCTCGTTTCTCTCCAACCCATTCTCCATGTAGCTGCCAAAGTGATATTCCTAAATTTCAGGTCTGACCACCTTACTCCCCTCCTTAAGAAGCTTCAATGGCTTTTCATTACTCCTAGGGATAAAAATACAAATTTTTCTGTTTGGAATTTAAAGTCTTCCATTATCAGCCTATCTTTCTGAAGAAAAATCACACATTAGGGAGGGCATTCTAGGTATGAGGGATGGAGGGGGAAATATATGGAGGCAGGAAATGGGCTATCAGATGAAGAAATTAAAGCCATCTATAGTTATATGAAAAAATGCTCTAAACCACTATTGATTAGAGAAATGCAAATTAAAACAGCTCTGAGGTACCACATCACACCTATCAGATTGGCCAACATGACAAAACAGGAAAATGATAAATGTTGGAGAAGATGTGGCAAAACTGGAACACTAATGCATTGTTGGTAGAGTTGTGAAATGATCCAACCATTTTGGAGAGCAATTTGGAACTACACCCAAAGGGCTTTAAAAATGTGCATACCCTTTGACTGAACAATAGCACTTCTGGTGCTATATCCCAGAAAGATCATATAAATGGGAAAAGGACTTACATGTACAAAATATTCATAGCAGCTCTTTTTGTGGTGGCAAAGAATTGGAAATTGAAAGGATGCCCATCAATTGGGGAATGACTAAACAAGTTGTGGTATATGAATATAATGGAATACTGTTGTACTATAAGAAATAATGAACAGGCTTACTTCAGAAAAACCTAGAAAGACTTGTATGGTCTGATGATGAGTGAAATGAGTAGAACCAGGAGAACGTTATACACAGTAACAAGCCAAGTTGTGCGATGACTAATATTGATAGACTTAACCCTTCTTATAAGGATCCAAGACATCTCCAAAGGCCTCATGATGGAAAATGCCATCCACAAAGAAGAAAGAACGATGGCATTTGAATGCAGATCAAAACATACTATTTGCTATTTTTTTTCTTCTGTTGTGTTTTGTTTCCTCTTTCTGGTGGTTGCTCCTATTGGTTCTAATTCTTACAACATCACTAATGTGAAAATATGTTTAATAGGAATGTATATGTATGGCCTATATCAGATTGCGCGCTGTCTTGGGGACGGAAGTGGGGAGGGAGGGGGGAGAAAAATTTAAAACTCTAAAGCTTATGGAAGTGATTGTTGATAATTCAAAATAAATTATTCAAGAATTTTAAAAAAATTTAAAAAAGGAAATGGGCTAGCAAGTCACTTGACATTTCTGAGCCTCAGTTTCCTCATTTGTAAAATGGGGATAAATAATATGCACTATCTACATCACAAGGTTTGTGGGAGGGAAACACTTAGATTTCTAGGTTCCCTTACAGTTCTGAGACTGTAATCTTTATTTGCCAGAAAGTGCTTTAGGAAAGTGAGTTATTTATTTAATAGGAGGCAAGGGGTAGGGCAAGGTATTGGATAAAGCAGTGAAAGCTGTGTGTTTGGCCAGAGTGGGGATAAGTAAGGTGAGTGGTTAGGAGAGCAGAGGCCATTGGAATACCATTCATTCATTCATTCTGCCCGTAAAGAAAAATTTATCACTGCAGTATAATATAACAAAGGAAATACAAGTAAATAATCTCTAGGAAGCTCCTAAGGGCAGCACCATAAATGTCAGCAAGAAAAGTCTCTGTGTACATCACATTCAAAATGGCAAGGAAGCACAGACACAGAGAAGCCAACTTATGTTTGAGTCACTGCTATTGATAAAAAGAATCCGAATGTGCTTTTAAAGGGCATTTCTCGCCCTGCACCTCTCCCATACACCTAAATACACTGGAAATGAGGAATGCTGGACATTGAACGTGGCGCCCTGCCCTTGGCCACGATCCTGTCTTTGTCCTCAGCTCTGCTTTTGTTCAAGATTTATTTTTCATTTTTTCCAAATTGTAATTCTTCATTCATTTGATGAGTCCAGGATCTCCTGGACGTGAGCACTCACTCTAAAAAGCCCCTCATAAATCATTTACACTGCCTCATCCAGTTCAACTGTCATTCATCTCCTCCCATAAATACTCCATAAGGGATTCACCCAGCATACTGCAGACCTCATTCTGGGTCTGCTAACAGTGCTTGGATAATAGTGCAACCCTTGGGCTCTCTATCTGTTTTTTTCTTTTACTCTGTGACTGGACCAGCTGCTTTTCAATCATACCTTTCCTGGATGACATATTCTCCCTTAATTCTTCTTCACATACCCTGTAGCTTTTTTATCTTCACCGTATGTTGAGCCAATGCCTTTTCGGTTACCTGCAATCCTGCTTCTTCAGAAGTTTGCTGTCATATGGTTTGTAGCCATATCTCACCTCTGGAAGGATATTGGGGTTAAAAAGGTGCCTTTTTGTTTCAGGGAGACAGAAGCCTGGTATTGCTGAAAGTGTGATGTAGATTTCTCAAATGCGATCTGACCTGCTCTCTTTCTCCTGTTCAACTCGGAGCCCAGTTCCTTATCTGCACGGTTTGTCCAGATATAGGTACTGTGAGTCCAGATTGATGGGTTGCCCAGCCAACTCCATCCATGGTCTAGGGCAGTAGAAATTCCCCACCTGCTTGGGGATCTGAGAGGTTTATCCTTTTTTTTTTTTCATGGATTGTCAGGCACACCTCTTCCAGATGCTCATGAATCTCATTTAAAAGGCTCTGTAGGGTCCTGGGGCTTTATCATTCAGCATTATATTGTTCACAAATATGAAGACCTCACCATTTTCTTCCTATTTTCTGCAGAAGGGCTTTCTCAGTCACCTCAGCTGCTAGTGTCTTTGTCTCTATCATTAGCTTTCACATCATCTGTATATATCTTGTATTATATAGTTATATACAAGTTGTCTCCTCCATTAGAATGTAAGCTCCTTGGGGGCAAGGACTGACTTTTCTTTCTTTTTTTCTTTGTGTCCCTAGCACTCTTTTTTTTTTCAGCCAAAGACAAGGTTTATTAAAGATCCACCATATTAGCCAGACTCTTAAGGAATCTGAACATCTATTGGCTAGATTGTAAAAATCTGAGCAGTGGCTAGATTATATGAATCTGAGCCCCTAGCATTCTTAATAAAGGTTTGTTGACGTATTTATTGATTCTGGCAGTGATAATTTTGGTTAATGTGTGTTTCCCTGTTTTATGCCTCACTTGATGTTAATAATAAGAAGATCATTAAATTATCTCTGTTGTTGTAGTTATCAAGGAATCCATTATAATCTTACCATGTATATAGATATGCATAAAAATATATAGTAGGTATATATAGTATATATGCAGTATATAGTAGGTATCTTCCATATATATATTGTATGTGCATGTGTATATGAGATATCTTTTGGATGAGAACCTTTAAGAATTTATTTTTCAAAATTAATAAATCATCAAACATTTATTAAGTACCTACTGTATTCCCAACACTGTGCCAGGCTCTGGCGATACATACGTAAAGAATGAAATTATCCTTTCTTTCGTTGCTCAGCAATTTTTAAAAATTGTAGTCTTTGTTTAAATAGTTCCGAGTTAAGTTGTTTCAAGTGTACATCATGTCTTTTTCTCATAATTATTCTTTCTTCTTGGTTTTTACTGATCCTGGCCTTTACCCTGATAAATCAATGCTCTAGTTATACACAGGCAGCTAACTTAAGGTTAACTCCCATACTAGTAACAAGCACTGTTCTAGCCTGTTAAAAATTAATCTGTTTTGTTCTTTGTTACTATTTGTTGCTCAAAATTCCCAGAGACTACTAACCTTTTTTTTTTGTTTTTCGGAAGAAATCATTTATGTTTTTATAAAAAAAATAAGATTTTATTGAGATATTTTTTACATTACTATAACCTCACCAGTATTCCTCTTTCTCCCTTTCCTATAGAGCCATCTAACATAACAAATTATATTTTTATTTTTGAATAATATTTTATTTTTTCCAATTACATGTAAAAACAATTTTTAACATTCATTTTTTAAAATTTTGAGTTCCAAATTCTCTCCCCTCCACCCTCCCTGAGATAATAAGCAACTTAATGTAGGTTATATGTGTGCAGTCATGCAAAACATATTTCCATATAAATAATATTTTAAGACAAAAAAAAAGAAGAGGAAAATAGTACAACTAATCAGGGCATCAAAAAATTTCTGAAAATGTGCTATGTACCATGGTCATGGCCTCCCACTTCTGCTACAGCCTGAGGACAACTGGGTTTTTCCTTCTGACCTGCAGCAAAACCATCTATGCATGCTATTTCTCCGTATTACAGGGTTCCTAATCTTTTCATGTGTCATGGACCCCTCAGACAACCTGGTAAATCCTATGGACCCTTTCTCAGAATAATATTTTAAATGCATAAATAAAATATATAGGATTATAAAGGAAACTAGTTACATTAAAATACAGAGGTAATTTTTCCCACCCAAGTTCACAGATACCCTGAAATCCTTCCCCAGGTTGAGAACCTCTGCTCTGTTAAACTGGGAGCTTCTTGAAACCCGGGACTGTTTCCACTTTTCTATTTATATCTCCAGTGGTTAGCACAGTGTTTGCACACAGAAGAGCTTAATAAATGTTTTTTATTCATTCGTTCATATGAACTGGTAGTAACTGATGTCCTCCTGATTGCCTTTTTTCCCCCAGAAATAATGAAGTCTGCAACTTTTTCCCACCATTCAATCTTTCTCCCTTTTCCTGAATTCTTAAGAATTGATCACTTGGGACTTTCAAAATCCTTTCTTTCAGCATGGAAGTCTTCCTTGTGTGACTGGTTTAATTAAGCTTTTTTTTCTGTTTTCTTTGGTGTTATTTCCACTCCTTTATAATATACATCGAGGGCTATGATGGTGAAGGCCAAATGGAGTCATTCTAATGTTACTGAAGAGGAAAAGGGTTTATTATAGAGATATTAAAAGACGCCACCCCTTTCAAAATCTATTTGTTGTCCTCTTTCCAGTTTTATCTTTAAATGCTCTTGTGATGATCTAGCTTAATTAGGTCTCCTATTAAGCCTATGATCACTTAAGTGCTCTGATTTCTTAGTATGTAGCTCTGATTCATGCTTTATGAAGATAGTCTCAATTTCTTTTGTAACTAATATGGGCCACCAGGAGTTCTCCTCCCGATCTGTTGAACGTTTTGCTAAGCATAAGTGCATATGGGACTATTGGGGATATACCATGGAATGGATGGATGAATGAAAACATATTTATTAAGCCCTTACAAGGTTCAAAGAACTGTGCTAAGCACTGGAGATACAAATAGAAAATTAAGACCCTCACTCCTCATTTGATTAATGGTCAAAGGATATAACAGGCAGTTTTCAAAGGAAAAAATCCAAGCTGCCAAAGCCTTATGAAAACATGCTCCAAATCACTGATAATTAAAGAAATTAAATATAACTAAAGATATTAAAGAAATTAAAGATAATTAAAGCAACTTGGAGGTTCTAACTCATACCTGTAAGACTGGCAAAGTTGACAAAGAGGAAAATGACAGCTGTTGGGGGATTGTGGGAAAACAAGGATATAGAGGATGTTTAGTGTGGACTGGTCTGGCCATTCTGGAAAGCAATTTGGAATCAAAGTTACTAAACTGTATATATCCTTTGTAACTAAAGTATAACTAAAATGAATAGACTTTAAAAGATTAAACCATGCATACCTTTTGAGCCACCATATAATACCACTACTAGGCTTATTCCCCAAAGAGAAAAAGTAAAAGTCTTTGTCTGTAGAAAAGTGTTTATAGTAATTCCTTTTGCAGTGGCATGAACTAAAAATGAAGGAAGTGGCCATCAACTAGAGAATGTCTGAACAAATCATGGTATATGAATGTAGTGGAATACTATTGTGCCATATGAAATTATGAAGGGGATGGTTTCAGAGAAACTTGGGAAGACTTATATGAACTGATGCAGAGTGAAGTGAGCAGAACCAGGAGAACCATTTATACAATAACAGTAACATTGTAAAGACAAAACAATTTTGAAAGACTTAAGAATTCCAATCAACGCAATGATCAATTCCCACTCCAGAGGACCAATGATAAAGCAGAAGTTATAGAATTAATAGAATAAGATATATGTTTTTGGACATGGCTAGTGTTCGAATTTGTTTTGTTTAATTATGCACGTTTATTATAAGGGTTTTGTTTTTATTTCGTTTTTCAAATAAAAAGAGCAATTTGGGGGAGGAGAGAATCAATTTTTGTCAATTGAAAAAATTGTTGAAAGAAAAGTAAGACCCTGTTGTCAAGGAGTCCCATTCTAACAAAGGGAGATGATACATATAGGAGGTTCCAGCTGCAAGTCAGATGGATAGAAAGACTCAGTGGTCCTTAGGGTGTAGCCACAAGGGGGATGGTAATGCATCTACTTTAGTTTCATTAACAACGTGCAGAATTGAGCTTGCATTCCAGTTTAGGGGGTTTTTTTTGTTTGTTTTTGGCTAGGCAATGGGGTAAGTGACTTGCCCAGGGTCACACAGCTAGTAAGTGTTATGTGTCTGAGGCCAGATTTGAACTCAGGTCCTCCTGAATCCAGGGCGGTGCTCTATCCACTGCACTGCCTAGCTACCCCAGCATTCCAGTTTCTTCTAATGAGCCTCATGTTGGACTACTTTTGGTGACACATGTGACCAGAGGTTTTTGTTTGGTCCCTTGGTCCCTATGACAAGAGTGGGAGGAGTGGTTAGGTAGATTTATGCCAAAGATAATGGCTATAAGGCCAGGAAGAGTCACCCACTCATATTGTAAGAGAATATCAACTCAGTCCCTGTGAGCCCAGAGTTGCAGTTCCTAGATAGGAAGAAGACACACTTGCCTACACCAAAGGATATTTGTTGTGATTTCACTTCAAAAAAAAAAAAAAAATGAAATGCTTTATTAAAAACTGAGTATTGAACATCAATAAAATATCTAAATTTGCTGATTAATTAATTATATTCAGCTGGATTGATTCTGGTAATTAAAGTATCATAACAACTGTTCAGCCATTACCTCTGAGTCCTCCTCAGGCTTCTTGGCTTTTCCATTATTTCTATTTCACTTTTCCTCTTGTATGGTCATAGTTACTATGCATTCCTTAAGATTCTGCTGTTTTCTCATTTCATGATTTCATAAATGTCTTTTCTTCATATTCCTTATATTTGTCAATTTTAATTGCATTACAGAAGTCCATTAATGAATGTACTACAATTTATTTAACCACTCACTTTTCTTACATTTCTAATTTCAGTAATGTGTGTTTTCTCTCCTTAAAAAAATTTCTAATGACTCGTCAATTTTGTGAGTCTTTTCTAAGAGCCACTACTTAGTTGTAGTTATTAATTCTATTATTTTTAATTTTCCATTTCTGTTTATGCCTGGATATATCTTTATTATCTCTCTTTTTTCTGCTTTCCTTTGGTCTGGCACTTTGCTTCTTTTAGTATCTTTGGGTTTAGACCATTCATTCAGTCTCTCTCCCTCTTATATTTGTCTCTGAGAACCACTTTAGTTGCATCCCACAGATTAATAATATTAACATCCTTGTTGTCTTTTAGATTATAATTTTAATTTGTTTTTAACCCAATTATTATTTAATCGATTGCTTATTAGTTTAAGATATAAGCCCAAGATGCTTATTATTCTTTACTCAGGGTATTGTTATTTGTTTCTAATTTTATTACAACATAATATATAAATATAGTATCAATAATTTTTACTACTTTGAACATACCAAGGACTTCTTTATATCAAAATGTGTTATTTGACTTGAAAAAAGTATATACTACTCTTTTTTTTTCCATTTAGCACTAAATACATAGAGGTATTGACTATAGAGAGGGAGTATGGCATAATGGATAGAGAGCCAGTCTTAAAGAAGAAATGGGTTTGAGTCCTACATCAGACTCATCATGGCTATGTGACACTGGGCAATTCATTTAATTTCTCAGTGTTCTAGATAACTTTCTAGGACTATAAGTTGTTGGGAAGATGACAATCTGCATTGGTAGAGAAAGTTTCCATACCTGGGGATTACCTATACCAATAAAATCACAGGTCTAATTCCTATCACCTATCTATATAATATACATTATTTCCAGATTTAATAAACAGTTTTTATTTAAGATCTTATTGTTATTCATCTTTTTATTAGATTTATCATGTTCTGATAATAGGAGTTTTGAAGTCCTCTACTTTTAATATTACTTTTTTTTTCTGTTTCATCATATTGTAATCACCAGATAGTGCAGGTGCATAAACCAGCCCAAACTCATTCACATCTGAGCCTAAAGCCCTGTAGAGCTTCCCTATCAACACACTCTCTTTTCTGAGGAACTCTTTCTGAGGAAAAGAAAAACATAATTGGCCTCCTAGGCTCACTCATTTGCCCCTCTGTCCTTAACAACTCAAGTCTAGTTGGAATATGTTCCCTGGATTATTTTCTCTCTCTTTTCCTGATCAACCATTCAAACAACTTAATAAATTCTCATTTTAAATGTTTGGCTACAAACTTCCAGCCAGTTTGCACTGGCAAAATCCAAACAAAGGCTACAAAACCTCAATGATTTAAAACTCTTTCTTTTCTGGGTTTCCAATCTCCCCATATGCATTTAAATATGTTGAAATGGCACAGAGTTTATACTCTCAGGTTTTAATGGAGTTAAAGACATATAAAAATAAACTTAAAGAATTAATAGTCCAGAGGGAGTGGAAGAAATTTAGAACTCAAAATCTTAAAAGAGCAAATGTTGAAAACTAAAAATAAATTAAAAAAAAAAAAAGAATTAACAGTCCTAAATGCTAGCTGCATAGTTTACTACTGGGAATAGAGGGAAAGTATGGCTTTCTTACCTCCCTTATCTGTTAGGGCAGATAAAAGTAAGGAGAAGATGAAAGGCTGAGAAGAGTGGAGTATATCTTTTCTTTTAAGAAAGTGCAGGAGGTGCCCAAATTAGTAAAACCAGTAAGCACCTACTGCTTCATTGCCGAAATGACACTATCAGTCTCTGGACCATCCCCTCATCTATATTACAATAGCCCTGGCCCTAAGGCTCCTCCCTCTTCCACAATTAGGGGAACCGCCCATCTGATGCCCATGCTAAATACTACACTTGGAAAGTTCAGCATGAGGACCCAGATTGACATCTTGCCCTGGTCTCCAGCTTTTTTCCATATTGTTGCCAACCTCCACCTGTCCTCAAGGTCAAGTCCCCAATTCCCCTCCTAATCCCAGGTTGGGGGCAACTCCATCACTGTCTCAAAACCGAGAGCATCCATAGTCCACGTTCTTTCTAGGCCTAGGAGCTCCAATTCTCATTGGCCACTAGAAGGAGCATCTTCTGGGAAAGGCACTGCATTCTATTGTTATTCGTCTTTCTTTTGTGAAATTAGCTCTGCATTATTTGGTGCTCATATATTCAAAATGGTTAAATATTCAACATTTGTTGTTCCTTTCACCATAAAACATCACTTTCTCTTCTGTTTTTTTTATTGAATTAAAATTTAATATTGTTATTGCTACATCTCTCTCTTTTTTTAAAAAAAGTTCTCATTTATAAGATATATTTTAAGTCAGTAGTTCTTAACCCAGAGTCTGTGACTTCAGGAAATCTGTGACCTTGGCTTATCAAGCTCCTCTGGGAATCTATAATCTTTAAGTTTTCTATGTGTTTTGTCTTTGAGATCAATATGTTTTGCTTATACAGAGCCCATGTTTTCTCCTCTTGTCATTTCTTCTTTGTTTTCATTGTTTTTCACGTCCATGTATTTGCATCCCTAATTAGTCACCTTTTTTTTTCTTTGGTGAGACTTGCCCCTGAGGATTCAAATTTTTTATTTTGCCAACTATTTCTGCTGGGTAAGCCATCAATTTCACACACGCACACACACCACACACACACACACACACACACACACACACGCACACACCCCCGTTATTATTTCTCTTTTAAACCATTCAGGAACATTCTGCTGTCATCCCATACTCCCCTCAGGATACTCCACAAGGTCCTCTGCCTCCTCAGATGTTGGTTCATTTCCCTTTGTCTTACAGAATTTATTCATAGATGCCTGAACTCTTTTACCTGATCTGGAGGTCATTTTCTCTTCTGGTATTAATATCCTCTCTGTTGGTTTAATTGTTTATGTTCAATTCCCTTTTCTTCCTCCTGAGATATTTGGTCATTTCAGTCTTTTTTTCCCTCTATTTTCCCTTATTGCTCACTTTCTGATTTGCTTCCCTTTGATGGCAATTTCCCCCGAGGGTTGGATCTCAAGTTTAGCCTTTTCTCAAGCTGGGCAATTCAAGGTTCACAAGCCTTGGGCTCTGCCCCAAGCAACTTCTAGGGGTAGGGCTGAGCAAACTTGGGCCGTTTGGATCTCTAAGGCGCTGAGAGGAGGTGGGGGGAAGGGTGAATACAGTTGAGTTCTGTTGCAGCTCGGGGTTAGGCAGGGAGTGTGGTGGACGGTGGAGGAGGGGGTGTTGGGTTAGTACATTAGGGCTTTAACCATCTCTGTTGTTAATTCACTGAATTTTTACCTTGTTTAGGTTCCTTGTGTTCTAGACTATGGAGACAGATGAAATTGCTTTCTTTATCTCTTGTGCATAATTCCTATTTTGGAGAGGGCTGAGAGCTCATTAGGACCAGAGAAAATGCCTAGTCCTCCATCTTGTTGGTCATGTGACCTGGAAGTCAGGTCCCTGCACTTGGATGGGAAGAAATGACATTTTTCTTTTCACTACCCTTTGATTCCCTTTATAATCCTATGTATTTAGTTTTATGCATTTTATAAACCCAGTTCTGAGAAGGGGGCAGTAATCTTCACCAAACTGCCAAAGGGGTCTATGACGCAAGCAAGGTTAAGAATCCCAACCTCTCCATTTTAAGTCATCCATCTCATTTGGCACTAAATGTATATTCTCCGCTAAAGTCCTGCTCTGTTGCCTCATTATGGAATACGGAAGATCTTGAGTTCTCCAAGGCTAAGCCAGCAGAGAAGAATCTGGAAAGACTCTGAATATGAGCCTGTGGATAAAGTAGAATCCACAGAACATCCTAACAGGTTTGGGGGGCTCATCCCCACCAGCAGGGAGACAAGTGGTTTTTAACCACAGCAACTTCTAAAACATCAACTGAACCATGGGTGACTTGTGATCTACTTTGTTAGGAGGGTGGGGGGATTGGAGCACCCCTGGTCATGAAATCACAGGTCTTTTGAAATATTGAAGTGTTTCACATTAATGAATTTTTTTAATTGTAAAGTTGTTTCTCAGACAATGTGAGATAGTGGAAAGAAGGGAGGGCTTGGAATTAAACCTTTGAAAGCTGAGAGATGCAAATTTTCTCATCGGTAAAATGGAGTTAACGCTACTTTGCAATCCTACCTGCCAGGACTGTTGGGAGGGATCAAATGGGATCACTTATGTAAAGCTTTTTAAAAGGTGAAAGTGTTTTCTGATTCTGAGCTTTTCTTTCATTATCTCTTTTTTCTCTCGCCTGTTTTGTTTTTTAAATATAATACGAGGACCTTGGAACTTGCTAGGACCCCAGAGGGCATCAATCAGTCAACCAACGTTTATTAAACACCTACACTGTGCTAAGAGCAGGTATTCTTTCTTCAGCATCCCAAGCGGGCATCCAGGCTTTGCTTAAAGAACTCCTAAGTCTTCCTTTAATGTGTATTTTTTTCATCCAGCTTGCTTAATGGGTTTATTATCCTTTAATGCCTTCATCTATTTCATTTCTGTATGCCTACCACACTGCTGTATCTTGTCTGGTGTTGCTTTAGCTCACAAATCTGTAATTTCTCCTTCATTCTCTCCTATTTTCCCTAAATAGCAAAATGCCTGTCAAATGGTGGAAGCTTATGTGTAACGATTTTTTTTTTGGTTTTCTCTTTGTTATTATTTCTACGGATTTTTTTTTTGAGATGTCCCTGGATTTATTATTATTGTCATCGATAATTAATTTTTAGCTGATATTGTGATTTCAGTAGTATAGGGCATCCCAGACAAAGAACAAGTAACCTACAGAAGGATGCTTGGGACACTGAGTGTTCTCGGGAGCACACAACCAGAATCCTTGTCAGAGCTGAGATTTAAATCCAGCTTGATCTTCCTTACCCCAAGACCAGCTCTCTCTGCACTATCCAATCTGCATCTCAGAATTAATTATTGGCATATAACAGCAATAGAGACAGTAACAGGCATATTAGCAATACTAATAACAATAATAGTTATAGTAACAGTAATAGATACTTAAGCAATACTAATAAAATGAAAATAGCTACAGTAATAGTAATAGATATTAGCAGTACTACTACTAATAATAATAGTTATGGAGATATATTAGTAATACTAATAACAATAACACTATACTATAGTTTGTACTATATATGTTACATATAGTATATAATACTATAGTAATAGTAATAGATATATTAGCAGCAGTACTATTAATAATAATAACTATAGTAACAGTGATAGACATATTACCAATACTAATAAAATGAAAAGAGCTACAGTAATAGTAACAGATATTAGCAATACTAATAACAATAATAGCTCTGGTAACAGTAATTGATATTTAAGTAATACTAATAAAATGAAAATAGCTACAGTAATAGTAATAGATATTAGCAATACTGATAACAATAATAGCTATGGAGACATATTAGTAATACTAATAACAATAACACTATACTATAGTTTATACTATATATGTTACATATAGTATATACTATAGTACATAATACTATAGTAACAGTAATGGACATATTAGCAATACTACTATTAATTAATAATAGCTATAGTAATAGTGATAGACACATTAGCAATACTAACAGTAATAGCTATAATAACAGTAGTATATTAGCTATATTAATAATAGCTGTAATAACATAATAGATTAGTAATACTAATAACAATAACTGGCCTTTACCTCCTACCAATTTCCCATTTCTTTAGCACTTTAAGATTTACAAAGCACTGTCCTCACACCACCCTGTGAAATAATATAGGGATGATTATTCCCATTTTGCAGATGAGGAAGGGGAAACTCAAGCTTGTCCAGGGGAATAACCCCACTAGTAAGTTGATCCCTACTCTTGCCGCAGCCGAGGAGGCAGTTTCAGGGGGTCCATCTGGTGTAGAATTTAGGAAATGAGTGAAGCTTTGGCAGTGATTGTGAGGGACTGGAGGTCCTTTTTCTCCTCAGGTTTGGCCATGGGCATAGCTGACCCTGGGGGCTACTGTCTCACCAAGTCTGTGGGATATCCCCCTACAGCCTCCCTGCTGTCCTTCTTCGCATGGTCTGAGAGGGTACAGGAGGTTCCAGCTCGTTTTGCTCCTTATTCTGTACTTCAGCCCGCAGGAGGTCCCTGGTAGCCTATCCTTACCTGCCGGTAGCACCCGACAGGCTGTCCTTGTTCTAGATCTGCCAAGCCAGGGGTAACAGTGATTCTCTGGCATCCCTTTGGTTATTGTCAGATGTGGTAGTCTGGTGGCTCTTGTTTTTGTGGGGGGTTGGAGAGGTGGGGATGGCTTCTGATCTCTAACCCTTATACACACTACGTTTGTCCAACCATCACCCTAGGGAAGAGTGGGGAGACACAATACAGTACGATGACAAGAACGCTGAATTTGGAGTGGTAGGATCTGAGTTCAAATCTCAGCTTTACTCGTATGACTTCTCTTTTTTCAGCCTCAGTGTACTTATCTGTAAAACGAGGGGGTTGGATGTGATGACCTGTAAAATCTATGACCCTCTGAGGATCCCAGCAGATCATGAACCACTTAATCTTGCATATTTCCTGACCCCTTCATTTTTACAGAGGAGGAAACTGAGGCCTGGAGAGCTTGCCCTGGTCACTCATTCATAGTGGCACACTCAGGACTCCCATGCCAGGGCTATTTCTGCCACACCATGTACAGAGAAGAACATTTAATTTCCCTGCATTTCTCCAGGTCATCTAGTTGCTGAAGACAGACAGAATGTGCCCTGGGCTGAGCTCCTCACCCTGTTCTTTGCTCTTCCATCGGATCCATCAGGGTCTTCCTTTCTTTTTAAAGGAAGAAGCACATGCACCTGCTTTAAGTCATGCTGGCAGAATGATGCTCTGTAATCATTAATTCATATTGCTCTCTGTTCCCCACCCCATTCTGAATCAAGGCCTCAGGCTGAGAAGGGAGCCCATTTGCATAATATTTTGAATGTCAGTAAACACATCTGTCAATTCTTAAAGCGTAACAAAATGCAGTCATACTGCGCACTGGAGGAGATTTCCAACCATATGGCTTGGGAGTCCCACTGTGAAATCTGATTACCACATTAAGCTAATTGGCTTGAAAGAATGGAGAATAATTAGGGAGGGGGGAATGAATTTGTACTCTCCCAGGAAAGCATACTATTATGAAAGTATTCTTTCCCCTCTCCCCATTTCTCTTCTCTCCTGCTCCCTACTGTGAGCTAAGTCACCTGTGAATTCTTTCTTCTTTTTTTCCCCCACATTTAACAGCCTTTAATTTGGAAGAGATCAATAGAAGCCATTCTTTAGGATTTGGTCTTGTGTTAAAAGGAAGGATGAAATTACTTGTTTTTTGTAACTTTAAAAATTGTGAGGTGTAGGGAAAAGTCTTATACAGGGCTATTACAGAATCTTAGCTGATCCACTCTCCTTCCTTTACCAACATTTCTGAAACCATTCCTTAATCTTCATACATGTGCTTGCAGAAAATTTACAGTTTTGCTTCAACTGTGTGACTTATAGTCATATAAGACTTATCCTCATTGCTGTAGTAGGTGTAATGCAGAGCAAAACAATGATTATTTCCATAGCCACGACTTCTTTTTTCTTTTAATTTTAAACTTAAATACAAAAGAAATATCATAAACTTAAATACAAAACAAGAAAAGAAAACAAAGCATTGCTATGTGCATAGCAGAACATAGGAGAGGATTCAAAATACACAATAAATTTCTATTTCAAGAAAGCCTATGAAATAAATACTATGTTATGTTATGAGCTCTCCATCTTTTCTTTGCTTCCTTGTAAGTTTTCTTTGTTCTCTGCTGTGTACTTTTTATTTTGTTCTTTTTTTTTTTTGCCCCTTCCTTCTTTCCTCCTCCAAGAAGGCTACCATTAAGTGTGGATACATATATATAGGTATACATACACACACACACACACACACATATATATACACAAACATTTATACATATGTATGCATGCATACACTTCCATGCACATATGTATATATACTTGGATATCTATATCATGTAATTAGATCTCTATAATCATACTCTTACATAGATGTATACATTTATATGGATCTATGTAAGACCATACTATACTTCCTTGTTCTCTGTTTCTCTGAAGGTGGCTAACCTTTTTCTTCATAGATCCAAGTCTTTCCATATTTTTCTAGGTCCACCAAATCATCATTTCCTATACCACAGCAATATTTCAACCTTTTACTGTCTAGTTATTTTAAGTAGCTAAAACAATATCGATTAATATGGCTGACATATAGTGTAGTTTCCCTATTTTCTCTTTTGATTAAATCTATTTTAGCTTTAACTTTGTCTGAGATCATTACTACCCCTGCTTTTTTTTCCCTAATGAATTCTACTCCTGATCTTTATTTTATGTTTGTATGTATCGCTTATTTCCTATCCCTCCTGATTCCTCTACTTTACTTCTACCTGTTACCTTGTCCTCCTACTACTTAATCTACCCTCCCACCAAAGATCCCTCCCTTATCCTCTCCCTCCACCCTAAAATCTCTCCCTTATCCTCCCCAGCCTCCTAATCCCCTTAGTCTTTTATTTCATTCTGAATTTAGATGACTTTTATGCCCTAATACATAATATACAATATATAATACATATAATATAATATAATACACAATATATGTGTATTGTTTCTCTTTAACCCATTCCCAATGAGAGTAAGGTTCCAGAACTACTGGCCCTCCTCCCCATCTAATTCCTCTGTGTCAGTTCTTCCTCTCGCACCTCATTTGTATAAGATAACTACTGTTTTTACCTTTTCCTAGACAATTTTACTTTTTAGCATCATACCATACTCAGCTCTACCCCAATCTTTCTTTTGAACTACCCAATTACTAGTAACAATCTTAGACATATGATTTACATTTCCTCCTGTAGAAAGTAAACAGTCTGTCTTTAAGTCCCTTGAAATTAGTCTTTGGTGCTTGCCTTATATTTCTCTTGGCTTTGTATGTCAAAGTATCTATTGATTTCAGGTCTTTTTGCAAGAAAATTCCTAAAGCCTGGCAATGTCCATTTTTTTCTTTCAGGATTATGCCTAACTTTGCTGAGTGTATTTTAGCTGTAACTCCAGTTCTTTTGCTCTTCGCTATATAGTGTTCCAAGACCTGTGATCTTTTAGTGTAGCCACTGCTAGGTCTTGTATGATTTTAATTGTGGCTCCGACATATTTTAATTGTTTTTTTCTTGCTTGTACTATTTTATCCTTGAGCTGGTAGTTTAGGAATTTGACTATGATATTTCTGTGGGTTTTCCTCATAGAATCTCTTTTATGTGTGATGATCAGCAGATTTTTTCTATTTCTACATTCTTCTCTTGCTCTAACAGGACAATTTTCTTTATTATTTCTTATGTTATTGTATCAAGATTCCGTTTTTGATCATAGCTTTCAGATAGTCCAATTATTCTTCTTGTTCTGTTCTCCAGATCAGTTGTTTTTTATTTCTTATGAGATGTTTCACTTTCTCTTCTATTTTTTCATTCTTTATGTTTTGTTTTGTTATTTCTTGGTCTCTTATAACTTCACTGGTTTCCCTTTGCCCAATTCTAATTTTCAAGTAGTTGTTTTCTTCCTTAAAATTCTGGATCTTTTTTTCTAGTTGGTTGACTTTCTTTTCATAATCTTATTTTTCTTGGATTGTTCTTATTTTTTAGAAAAATATTTCTTCAATCTCTCTCATTTGATTTTAAAGTCTTTTTAAAGTTCTTCTATGAATTCCTTTTGAGCAGGTGACCATTAAATGTTACTCTTTGGGGTAGGAGAGGCTTTTTTTTTTCTTTAATATCCTCCTCTGAAGATAAATCCTGGTCTCTATTCTCATAGTGACTTTTTATGATTGGATTCTTTCTCCTTTGCTTGCTCTTTTTTTTTTTTAATTTATAACAGCTTGTCACTATGGGGCATGGTGTCTCTGGCCTCAGATCCTCCTTCAGTTCTATCCTCTGTCCTGGAACCCACACCCTCTTGTAAGTGCCCACAGTCAGTGGCATCCCCACCCCACTGCTTCTGCACACAGGGGGACATGTGCTGGTTCCTTCTTGCCCAGGGCCATGCGCCAGCAGCACAGCTGGGTATGGTATCCCTTGCCAGCAGGGTTCCCTCAGTCGTCCCCTGCTCAGACACCCAACTTCCCACACTGTTCAGGATGTAAAAATTCCTGTGGCTTGGTCCGAGGCTGCCTCCCAACCCAACCAGCCCCAGGGCTTGCTGCTTGCTGTTTCAGCTGAACTAGCCTGGAGGTGTTTACACTTCCCAGGGACCAAACCTGAGATCTTCTCTGGTTGTCCCAGGAGCACAACTGTTCCACCCCAACTCTTATTTATTTGGAATTTTCTGACCTACTCTGACATCTCCCCAAAATCCTCTCCTAGCCATTACTTTTTTTAAAATTAGGAGCATTTGTGGAAAGAAAACTTGCCTCTAACTATATCTTCCAATAAATGAAAAGTTATTTTCAAAGACCAAGAGTCTTAAACTTTCAAGGTGTGTTACCTGACTTAACACAGTGGAAACATGAATGGAAAAATTGAAAAGCAAACTTATAGTTTTTCTATCCATTTGAAGCTAGTTTAAAAAAAATTCAGTATGCTTTGGAAATTCAGAAAGTGGCCAAAACTTTAAGAAGGAAGGAGATGGGGAGGGGGAGTAAGAGGTATAAGAAGAAGAAAGGAAGGAAGGAAGGAAGGAAGGAAGGAAGGAAGGAAGGAAGGAAGGAAGGAAGGAAGGAAGGAAGAAGGAAGGAAGGAAGGAAGGAAGGAAGGAAGGAAGGAAGAGAGGGAGGAAAAGAAAAAAAGAAACAGAAGAAGCAGCTGGGTGGCTCAGTGGTTAGAGTGCTGGTCCCACAGTCAGGAAGACCTGAGTTAAAATCCAGCCTCAGACACTCACTAACTGTGTGACTCTAGGCAAGTAACTTAACCCTGTTTGCCTGAGTTTCTTATCTGTGAAAAAGAGCTGGAGAAGGAAATGACCAACTACTCCAGTATCTCTGCCAACCCGTCATGAAGAATCAGACATGATTGACAACAACTACATTTTAAAAAGCTACATTTTCTCCCTTTTCGAAACACTGCTTTGTATAATTTTACTCCTCCAAACAGATCATTTATAAATATTAGGTCAATAAATTTCTAAAATCCGTAAAAATGTAGCTTTCTTCTTAAAAAGCAAGAATTAAAAACACTTGTGTCTCAACAAGAAAAGACGAAAAACAAACCCAAAATGTAAGCCTAAGTATTCCATCTAAAATCGGGACCTTTTGTTTGGGTCTTCGTCTTCTTGTCTCCCTCTGCCATGTCTTGCAGGAGCACCAGGTCCCACACCTCTAGAGCTTTGCTCAGCCACAGGCTAGCCCTTCCCTCTCCAAAATGCTGAGTACTCCCAGTACATATGTGTGTCACTTTCTATCATGGAACCACTCAGGGCCATTGGTGAAACTCCAATACTGGCCTCATAACGTATACCACTACTATCTAAAGGGGGAAATTCCTGACTTCCTGAGTCAAAGGGATCTTCCATGTTCATTGCTCCTGCTTTGTTGCATCCTGCATCCTGCATCCTGCATTCTTCTCTCTTTCATGGATCCGTGTAACCCATCTGGCTATAATTTTCTACTCTTGGCCATCTCATTTGCTCTTCCGACTCATGTTGGTGAATCATCATTTCTGCTTCTGTTCTATGCAGCTCTTTCTCTTGCCTTAACTGTACTTCTTGATTGTGAATCTCCTTCGTGTTTCAGCTCTTCCTGATACCTCATTAGATTCTGGCATAAAGATTTGCCTGATGTTTATAATACGCATCTTCCCTTTTACTTTCCAGTTTGTCTTCTGCATCTTTCATGGTATTTTTAAACTGGCTTCCTTTCTCCTTTGCTGCTTTTCCATTTTTTCTGAAGACTTCCATCTCTGGGAATACTCAGACTCAAAGGTACCATTTTGGACAAAACACGGAGGGTTCTTGTTCTCTCTCCCTCCCTCGCTCCCTCTCTCCCTCCCTCCTTCTGATACATTGGATTCGCCTAGGCAAGATTTTCAGGAAGACCATCTTCATCTTCTATTTCCTCAAGTAATTCCACAATGGTGGGACAGGAGTTGTCAACAAAGACTCTCCTTCATTGTGCCATTTAATGCTTTTCTTGTAGCTTGCTCAGAAGTGAATTCACCAATGCCTTTTCCTGCAGACCTTCTCAGTCATTAATAATTATGACAGGCCTTTCAATTGGTCCAAATTGGCTGAGTACTTTTTCCAGTAATTCGGGGCAGTGTTATATATGGCAACACAAACACAAAGTGGTCCCTTTCTCGTGAGTGTATTATCAAGTTCTGCTTTTGTGATTTCTGCCAGAGCTCTAGATTCCAGTTTGATACATGCTAATTCTTTGCCTTTGTTGATAAAGGCTTCAGCAGGTTCTGCATATTTAGTAAATAATATTTGAAAGTCTTTGTCTGTAATATCAGCTGGCAGATTTCCAACAAATAACCTACCTCACTGGGTGCACGTTTTCTCTCCAGGTCTCAAAAGAGACAAATATGCTTGTCTCTTGAACTCAGAGAGTAGGAGACCTTCTCTTTGCTGCATCCCACAGGCAAAGGTCCCTGGTGATGGGAGGCGAGGGCAGCTGCTAGTGACAGTGCAATGGAGGTGCTGTCACCCTTTTTTGGCTCCACACAACTCCAGAGCCCACCTGAGATATGTCTGTGATCAGTGGGTAGGGGACAGCAAATGTGGAGAAGTGGCTGGGGGGATGAATGTGGAGGCCACCTTGCTGATCACAAAATGGTAGGGGATAGAAGACAAATTCTGATTTCCTTAGCTAGATTCCTGAACTCTTCAGGATGAGGAACAAAAAATATAGACCTGGAAATTGTGTTCTGATTCAGAATATTAGGAAGGCTGAAAGCAGGTGTAACCCACATAGTCTCTGGAGGTCATTATCCCAACTTCCTCTCACCCTGGCCATTGGGGACCCTAGGAGGCAGGATTCTAGGGGATTACAGAGGGTGATTTGTCTAACATTATTGCTTACCAGTCTCCTATCAGTATATTCCTCTCAGTTAACACCTCCCCAAAATCACTCCCTAGAAATTACTGCCCCGATATCATTTTGAGTACTTGATATCCCCTCATTATCATTGATAACCAAATGTGTGTTCACTGAGAAAATATGATAGGACCTTATATGCAAAAAGCTCTACAACTGGGAGCCTAGTCCACTTCACTACCTCTGTCCCTGGGGAGAGTGGAGTCATGTTTAGAGTGGCAGCCACTAGACACCTTTCCCCATCAAGTTCACTCCTAGAGGCGGCATAGCCATTGAGTTGGTCACTGCCTTGTTTGCTGGACATGGCCAACAGGTCTATTCATTGCAAGGCTATGTCAAACAGGTTGCTCCTTGGAGTTTCTTCACTGGGCTCAGCTGATAAGACTAGAAGCAGACTGTGCTATGGACTTTTATGCTCTTTCAGAACTAGTCTGTTCCATCACCAAAACCCATTCACCCAAGATCAAGAAAAGAAAAAGCATAAGGGGGACAGAAGAAATAGCAACACCATGCATTCATGGCCTTGTGGCAGCCGAGGTAGAAGATGAGGCAGTTGGTTCTACTACCTTTCTTCCTACTCTGAGAACTAATATCAATTCTTCCTCCTCTTTTAAAAGCTGTGAGGGGAGAGAGAGAAGTCAAGTTCTTCCATTGAAAGTTTTGTTATGTGCACTCAGTTCTGAGTCCCAAAGTCAATTAAAAGGTTTTTTTCTTCACTGCACAATAAATGGATGAGAAACAATCATAGCATAGCTGGGCTTATTCTGAATCAGGGACAAAGCTCCTCCATTAGACACCATAACGAATTTCTGGGAATAGGCCTCCCAAGCCGCCATGTAGATCTACAGCCTGCAGCAAATACTGTGCATGCTCCAAGGACTGGGCCCTCGGTGGCCAGACCCCATTGCACAGGCAAAAGACATTAACTGTAGAGACCTCTAGTCTTCACTAAAGCCTTTCACCTGAGTCTTTTGAAGAAAAGAAGAAAAGTGGGCTGAGTGGAAAGCAACTTGACTTTTTTGTCAGAAAATCCAGGTTTGAATTCCAATTGTGTCACTCACTGACAGCTCTGTGATCTCAAGCAATTTCCCCTCTCTGGGCTCCAGTTTTCTCCTCTACAAAATAAAGATGTTGGATTAAATGATATTTAATTCCCCTTCAGGCTCAATGCTTTATGTCATAATCTTATTTTAAGTCTTTCCAAGGACGTATTACTACTTTTCATCACAACTTCAATGCAATTGGTAACAGAAACTTTGTTTCTTTCTGGCTTCCTCCAAAGGGTACACAGGAAGCTGCAGCGCTCGAGTTGGAGGTGCTAGAATTGTTCTGCTCATCTCCTCAGGAAACATCTGTCTCTAGCCAGAACTGATGTCAGTACATCGTCATTGCCTGCTGTGCTCAATGCAGGGAAATCTAGTTCTCCAAAAGGTCATCATTCCGCTTGTGTATGGATTTAATTATTATTATGTAATAATAATAATGAATTTAATATCTTAAAGGGCCCATTATTTTGTGAGCAGCTGTTTTTAAACTTTCTTAGATTGTAGATTATTTTGTGAAGACCATGGTTATTATTCAACAATTTGATCTCCTTTCTCAAATGCTTACAGGTTCTTTTAAGTGCCTTTGCTTATACTGTAATCAAGCAATTACCTTCTCTGTGAATCAAAAAGAACTTCAGAAAATAAAAGTTAGACGTGTGGAACAGTTTGCATGTTTTTAATCATCTGCCCGCGCAGAGATGATTATACATGCTGCACCACCAGAGATGGCAAAGTATTTTGATTAGTTTAAAAAAAGAAAGGAAAAGAGTGAGGTGTCTTTATGCTATGGCCTGTGAGTTTGACTTTTACTTCTATCAGAGTTCTAGTAGACATTTATTAAAGGGAAGGGTTGTGAGCATTTAGAAAAGGAAGCAACTGTCACTAGGATCAGCATGACTTCATCGAGACCGGGTCATGCCAGATTATGCACAAAGGAGGTAATGAAGAGAATTGTAAAGGCCTCTGCGCTGGGAATCCAAGAGACCTAAATCCTAGTCCTGTATCTAGCATTACGTGATTTGGGGCAAGTCATTTCCCCCTCTGTTAGCACTGGTGTATAGAGCCTGCAGCCATGAAGATCAGCATCCAAACCTGGTCTCTGACACTTACTAGGCTGTGACCTGGGCAAGTCACTTGACCGCCATCTGCCTCAGTTTCCTCATCTGTAAAATGGATGTGATAAATGGCACCTACCTCCCAGGGATGTTGTGAGGACACGTGGGATAATGATTGTAAAGCGCTTAGCACAATGCTTGGAGCATAATAGGCACTTGAAAATACTTGTTTATTTCCATCCTTCTTCCCTCCCTCCCTTTTCTCCCTCCTTCTTTCCCTTCTTCCTTCCTCCCCCCTTCCTTATCTCCTCTCCTCCTTCCCTCCTTTCCTTCCTTTCTTTCCTCCCTTCTTTCTCTCCTTCTTTTCCTTCTTTTCCTCCCTCCTTTCCTTCCTTCTCTCTTTCATCCCTCCCCCTCTCCCTTTCTTCCTTTTCTCCCTCCCTCTTTCCGTCCTTCCCTTCTCCTTCCTTTTTTCTTTTCTTCCTTCTTCCTCTCTCCCTTCCCTGCCTCTCCTTCCTCTCTTCTTTCCTTATCTCCTTCCTTCCTTTCTTCTCTCCCTTCCCCTCTTCCTTTTCTCCTCCCTTCTTCTTTCTCCTTCCTTCCTTTTTCCCCTCCTTTCCTTTCCTTTCTTTGTAAATTGAGAGAAAAAGAAAAAGAGTTTTTCAAAGAAGCCTGACACATAAGCTGTAGAGATTTTTGTTTCGGTAGAAATGAGACTAAATCATTCTGAGGTTCCTTCCAGCTCTTAGATCTTATAAATGGCTGTAGCCAAAAGCCATCACCTGGTGGCCAATGTTTTAAATGAGCTGCTCTTCACTTAGGCCTGTCTTTAGAGGGCTTAGTGGAGGGATTACTAGTCTTGAGGTCAGAAGGCCCTGGGTTTAGATCCCACCTTTGACATATGGTGAGTGACCATGGACAAATGAAGTCACCTCTATGAGTCTCAGGGTTCTCATCTGTAAAATGGTGATAGTCCTACCACCAACCTCACAGAGTTGTTGAGACACTCCAAGGACGTCAGGCACGGGAAACACTTTGCTAACTTTGAAACTGTGAATAAATATAGGCTATTATGGTTGTATGCATGCTTTGTCTGTGGTTATAGTTCACTTTAGGATAGTGGTTCTTAGGATGAGTATCTGAATGTCCTCCCTGCTCCATCAATTTGGCCCTGGAATGGAAGACCAGAAAAAAAGGCCTGAAGATTTCTAAGCTTTGGGAAGTCTTGGTGCCTTCCCATAAGGCAGGTCAGACACAATTCCAGGGCTCCAGGCACAAGTTCTAAAGGGATTAAAGCCACATCAAGACTGGTTGAATTCAGTCACAAACCTATGTGATTAGAGTCACTTTCAGAGAACCTCTCAGAGGATCTCTTGCAATCTTCTCCATAAGAACAATACAAGATATTTTATCCAACATTTGGCTAAAATCTAGGTGAACAACATCAGTAGAGCTCCTCTTTCCCCACCCCCACATTTCTCACCTCCCCTGGTCCCCACCAATCTACCAGTTGAGTGATCTTTTAAAAAATGAAATGGGTCCGACATGGCCTCCTCTTGCTGAAGCCATGTTGGCTCTGAGATCATCACTTCCTCTTCGAGGTGCCACTGATAATCACCTCTTTAAGAATCAGGTCTAGAATTCTGTCAGGGATTAAAGCTGAGCTCACTGGCCTGTAATTTGAAAGCTCAATCCCCTCCTCCCCTTTATTTATTTATTTTATTTTAATTTTCATTCTACGTATGTATTTATTTATGTATGTGTAGATGTATGCAGTATGTATGTATGTATGTATGTATTTATTTATTTTTAGAAAATTGGGCTGTTTGCCCTCTTTAGTCCTGTGGTTCTTCTCTCCTCCGTCATCTTCCAGATAGTACTGGCAGTGTCCCAGCAATCACATCTGAATAATGGACAGAAAAGTGAATTCAAGGCCAGTCAGAACAAGAGCTGGAAGAATGAGAAGAAGGGGGGAAAAAAGAGAGAAGAAAGAATACCTGCCATTTGCAGAGGGTTTTACGGTATGAAGATTATTTTCAGTCAGAGGGGACTTACTGGTATACTTACTAGCTGTGTTATTCTGGGCAAGTCACTTCACCGTGTTTGCCTCAGTTTCCTCACCTGTAAAATGAGCTGGAGAAAGAAATGGCAAACAGTTCCAGTATTTTTGCCAAGAAAACCCCAGATGGGGTCATGAAGTGTCAGATATGACTAAAACAACTAACAATAATAACAACAGTACAGGGGAAAGGGCCCTGACTCTGAAGGAGAGTCTGGTTTCAAATCCTAGCTTCCCTCCTTACCACTGATGTGACCCTGGGCAAGTCACTTAACTTTCCTCATCTGTAAAATGTGAGGGTCGGACTCTGAACTCTGAGGTCCCTTCCGGCTCTGGGTTCTTATGAACCTATGATTCCATTGGCTACTCAGCATTGCCATGCAGGGTAGATGGGGCAAGTGTGGATGAACACACCTGAATGAGAGGCAGCATCTCCCCCTGCCCACCCCCCCCATCCCCAGGTTTGAGGAATCCATTGACTGTACTGCTCTATCAATTCTTAAACTGTCCCACAAAGGTGTGGTTATTTTTAGTAAATAACTTAGTACATTTTATTGCTATCCTTCCCCTTCCCCAAGAGAATTATCCCTTTTAACAAAGAATTTTTTAAAAGGAAGGGGAGGGGGGATCAGCAAAACTAATCAATGCATCGAAAAACATGACAATATATACATACAGTGTTTTATATCCCTTACTTCTGCAAAGGGGGAGTCTTCTCATATTCTTCTTCAAAGGTATTTTAGGCACATTTGACAAGCGAGGAAACTGAGGTTCAGAGAATTAACCTGAGCTCTTCTCAAGCCACCCCAAGGAAAAGCAGCCCCAAGAGGAGCAGAAATGTAATCTGGGGTGGTGAAAAGCAGGGCTGCTTCTGTTGACAAAAAATCATATTCACATAACATTGGGGTGGGGTGAGTCTCATTTTATTCCTATTAGTTACTCAGTTTGAAATCACTTTAGCTGACAGCTCAAAAAGCAATTAAAATGATCCTTTGATTTCAGCTGCCTCCATTTACAAGGCACAACATCCACTTATTGCCTTCCGGGGGGATGATGCATAAACAGCAGAAAATAGGTTTTTTCCCGATACTCCCCACTGGGGATGGGAAAAAGTTTACTATTGTCATTATGGAAGATCCAAGAACAATATTAAGTGGTTTGGGGGGTGGGGTGGGGGTGGAGGATGTTTTTTGGTTTTGATCAAAATGAAAGAACACGATTGGGTAATTCACCCTAAATTTGGGCATGTTTAGCTGAGAGACAGCCTGAACGGCATGGGCTCCCATTGCCTCTGCCGTTAACTTGCTGGGTGCTCTAAGACAATTCCCGTTCTGGTCGCTGACAGTAGTGGTGTGACCCTGGGTAACGCTATCTGACAGAGCCGGTGGGAGGAAAGTGCTTTGTAAATCCCAAAGTGCTGCAGAAATGTGCGAGTAGCTGCAACAGGCCAATCAACTCAAACATGGGGTCCCTGAGCCCAGAGCTAGGGGCTGCTGTTACAGTCATCCAGGGTACCTCAGCCCCACTGTCCTAGACCTTGGGGCTGAGGTCGGACCAGATAGGATATTCCACTCACCTGCTTTCATCAGCAGACCTCCCAGCCCCTGAGAATCTGCCTGGCCTCGATGCTGGTAAATTCCTTCTTCCATTCCTCGCCCCGTCTCCACCCCTCCCCCACCGCCACCACTGTAGAAGCTCTTCCTTGCATGCTTCTTTTATGTGAGAAAATTTTACCTATTCTACCATCTATCTTCCCCCTTCTTACTATTATCCCTCTTTCTTAATTTTTGATTTTTTTAGATTATTTCAACCCAATTGAGTCACACCCAGCTTTTATAGTGGAGGGGAAAATGAGAGGGGGGTAGCAGGCAATGCCTGAACCTCACTCTTATTAAAATTGATTCAAAGAGGGAAAAATACATATACATATACGTGTGTGTATATACACACGTATATGTAGGTATATATACACACATATGTATATGTAGGTATACACACACACACACACACACACACACACACACACACACTGTCAGCTGTGTAGAGAAATCTATCCTACCCAATAGGGGAAAAGGAGGGGAAGGGGATAAGAGAAAGGGAGGGATGATAAAAGGGAGAGCAAATTAAGGGGACAGTGGTCAGAAGCAAAACAGACTTTTAAGGAGGGACAGGGTAAAAAGAGAGAAAGATGGATGAACAGAAGAAAATAGGATAGAGGGAAATACAAAGTAATGATAATCATGAATGTGAATGGGATGAGCTCATCCATAAAATGGTTAATGGATAGCAGAATCGATTAGAAACTAGAATCCAATATTTCTTTTACAGGTGACACACTTGAACCAGAAACACACACACAGAGTTAAAATAAGGAACTGGAGCAGAATCTATTATGAATTAAAGGCAAAGGTAGCAATTATGATCTCAGACAAAGCAGGGTTAAGTGACTTGCCCAGCTAGGTCCAACTTGAACTCAGGTCTTCCTGACCTCGGGAGGGTGCTCTATCTACTGACACCTAGTTGCCTATACAACTAGTCACAAAGTGGAGGCTTAAAACACAAGATGTTGTTTATCCTAGGTTTACATACCTAATCCTACTGCCATGGCCAGTGGGGGAATTTGTTTTGCTTCACCATTCATATTTGTTATAAGGGTTTTGTTTTTCCATTCCCCCCCCCAAAAAAAAAATGGAAGGGGAGGAGAGGGAAATAAAATTCTTTTTTTATTAAATAAATTTTTTTAAAGTATAGCTCCAAAGCCTGGAGTATCCCTGTGTAGTAGAAAATTCTGTACTCTGTGTTTTAGGTACAAACCTGACAGAAGCAGTTTTATTATTTTAGGTTATTCTAATCCAAGTATGGTAACTGCAGCCATGAAATTAAAAGATGCTTGCTCCTTGGAAGGAAAGCTTTGGCAAATTTGGACAGCATACTAAAAAGAAGAGATACCATTTTGTTGACAAAGGACTGTAGAGTCAAAGTTTTTCTAGTAGCGATGTATGGTTGTGAGGATTGCACCATAAGGAAAGCTGAATGCCACAGAATTGTGGTGCTGGAGACGTTGGAGAGCTCCTTGGACAGCAAGGAGGCCAAATCAGCCAAATACTTAAAGAAATTAACTCTGGCGATTTATTAGGAGGACAAATATGGAAGCTGAAGCTTAAATACTTTGGCCATATAATGAGAAGACTCATTAAAAAAAAAAAAAGACTCATGCCAGGAAAGATTGAAGGTGAAAGGAAAAAGGAATGGCAGAGGATGAGATGGGCAGATAGTGTCAGGGAAGGAACCAATATGAGCTTGAACAGATTCGGGAGACAGAAAAGGATAGAAGGGCCTGGTGTGCTGTGGTCCATGGGGTCAGGAAAAGTCAGACATGACTGAATAACAACAATCCAAGCATTGTGTTAACAGAGGAAAAAGACTATGTAATGGACAGAGTCACTCAATGGTTCTAAAAACCTCTCTCCCTCAAGCCATTTTGAGCTCGCAATTGACAGCATTCATCAACAATGAAAATTTCACACTATGATAAAACAGTAACAGAGCTCAGGGTAAGGTACCAGCTCAGGCCACAGTTTGCTTCATCAAACAGAACAATAATCATTTCACATTCAAGAATCATTTTCCTAAAAACATTCATTTCCTCTTTGACCACTGCCTTTAAGAATTATTCTTTCTGTGTGGTCAAAAGTGAACCCAACAGATACTACCATTGACTGAAATGAGCAAAGAGACTTCTTAATCTCTTGCCCTCCTCTGGCCACTTCCCTAATCACTTCAGGCGGAAGTCTCAATCTGGGCTGAGCTGGAGAGAGGGAAGTAGGACATTGTTTTGGAACTGAATGTTAAAGAAAGACTGATAAAAACATCTTTCAGATTAGCCCAAAGTCTTCAGATTAGGATACTTTTAAAGTGCTTTCCTAATTATTCCTAAAAGAGGAATTGGGGATAGGGAAGCTACTCTGCTTCCACACCCAAAAAGGAAGAAATAACAAAAGTATTCAGTGTATAGCGTAAATCAGGTTTAGGATGGATCATTTATGCTTGCTTACAAAAAGAAAAGTCAAGTATAAAATAGTAACAGCACCCATTAATAAGATGGTTAGAACAGACTCAGTAATTTAACTTCATACAACTGTTACAGAAGAGAGAGGTAGAGGGGGTAGGTCACCCCTTCTATACAATCATGGAGTCAGCAGCTCCTCTTCCTCAATAGCCAATTAGAGGTCTTCATTACCTAAGATTGAAAACCCCTGCATCATACACAAGGTTAAAAAATATACTCCCAAAGCTCCTACATGGTCAACTGAAAGCAGGCATCGAATATCTGTGCATGAACTTTACAACCCACATCATACTTAAATTTTTTCATAATTGGAATCACAAATTGAATTTTTTTTAATGACTTGGATAAAGACATAGATGAAATGCTTGTCAACCTTGCAGGTGGAGTAAAGCTGAGAGGAATATCCAGTATGCTACATGACAAAATCAGGATTCAACCACATCTTGAATCTAGTTTTCATAGGCTAGAGTAGTGGGTCAAAATGAAAAAGATGAAATTTAATAGGAATAAATATAAAGTCCTATATTGGGCTCAAAAACATGAACTTCACAGGTACAAGACTTGGGGAAACAGTATTTCTGAAAAAGATGTTGGGGGGGGGTTAGTGGACCACGAGGTCATGAGTCAATGGCAGCTAGAAAAGCTAATGTGATAGTGGCTTGCATTAAGAGGGGCAATGTGTCCAGAAGTGGAGGGGATAGTCCCCCTGCATTCTGCCCTAGTCAGACCACACCTAGAGTAGTGTGCTCCATTCTGTCTGACCCCTTTTAGGAGGAACATAGATGAACTGGAGAGAATCCAGAGGAGAACAGACAGAATGGTGAAGAATTTTGAATTCATGCCATCTGAGGGTCAGTTAAAGGAGCTGGAAATTTTGATTACACAGAGGAGAAGCCTGAGGGGTGGAGGGTGAACTTGAAAGCTCTGTTCAAGTATCTGAAGGGCTATCATATGGGAGAGGGTTTAGGAGCCGTGGGTGGATGCCACAAAGAAGCAGAAATCAGGGTGGAACTTTGTAACAATTAGAGCTAACCAAAAATGGAATGGGCTGCCTTGGAACATGGGGGTTTCCTCCCTTCCCCATTGGAGATCTTCAAGCAAAGATCGAATGACTACACATTGGGTGTGTTGTGAAGAGGAGAGGACTCTTATTCAGCGATGAGTGGGACCAGATGTGCTGTTGTATTCCTGGATGTGCAGCTATCATCCCACGAAGCAGTCCTTGTGGAGCTGCAGCTGGGTACCTATTTCTGCAGGTGCTGCAGAGACTGAAGACCCAGAAAGGAGAGTTCTTGCTACCCAAACGTAAGGAATACAGTAGCTGCTGGACTCACCAAACTTAGAAACTCCCAAGAAGCTCAAAAAGCCCCTGAACAGGAAGGAGAATCACTTTTCCAGAGAAGGATCAGCTGTAACAGCCGCTGCCCCTTTTTCCATTGTCAAGGAGTTTGAATATCAATAAGCTTCCAATTCCCCAGGAATTTTTTCCACCAGCCAATCCCCGTCAAAGCTCCTTGGTCCCTTCTCCCAGTGCTTGCTCCTGATAGAGCCAGACAGAAACCCTATAAACATCCAAAGACTTTATTGGTTTGAGAGAGGTTGTCCAATTCCCCCCAAGAGACCAGAGGACCTGTTTCCATCATTCTGCCTGACTGCCTTCTTTAGGGGAACATCTCCTCTCAGTAGAGCTGGCTTGTTTTACCGCGCCGAGTTCCGTGTTTCCTTACACTGAACTTAGGTAACACACCCCTCTCTCCTTAACAACTTTCTTGAATCTGTGTTCCCTCTAAATCCCTTCCAACTTATTTATGTTCAACAAGCATCTTTTAAGTGCCTACTATGGCAGAGAAGAGGCAATATGGTGTATCGGATAGAGAGCCAACCTTGAAGCCAAGAAAATCTGGATTCAAGTCCTCTGACACCTAGTAGCGGTGTGAAACTGAGGACAAAATCCTTAGGGGAAGGGGAGAGGAAAAAGAGAGAGCAAGGGTGATTAAGTACCTACTATGTGCTACTGTGCTAAGTGCTTTACAAATATTACCTCATTTGATCCTCACAAAAATCTTTCGAGGTAGGCAGGGACTCTCAAAAGCTGATAGGATTTTTATCAGTGGAAACAATATTAGAGATCACATTTTACCATCTGCTTTGCCGCTACATCCCTAAGGACCATGGGATCCTTCCATACTGGCTGCAAATGAAACCTTCCATATGTGAGGTTCCTGAGATAAGGGCCAGTCTTTTCTGTTTATATTCCGAGCTCTTTTTTCTATAGGTGTCCACACTTCTTTGCACACAGCAAGCATTTAATAAATGTTTTCTTCATTCACTGTGAAATTCTGAATTCTGTGATTGTGTCTTAGAGCCCACCCTCTAGGCTCCAGGGAGGCATGGAATAATTCTGGTGAGCACTCGTTCTTATTACTAACAATATTTAATGTGTTTGCTGCCAATAATTGGATTTAGCAGACAGCCCTTAGGGTTTCTGAGGAAAATAATAAGGAGATTGAAATCAAGTCAGCTCCTTAGATTCCTCATTCTCCTAATGGCCCAGAAATGTGTTGTTCATCAAGCCGGGAGGGAGCACCAGGAGGTGAGGGTCTGGGAGAGCAAAGGCTCCAGCACTCCCTGGAAATGCGGGCAGCTCCATTAGTCTCCAGCTAATCTGATTTGTGGAGCAGAGGCCATTGTCCTCTGGGAGCTCTGGCTCCCACTTGTATCCAGGAAGCAGCCGGAATTCAATGGAGGCCTGGCAAGCTACAGCTGTTTCGATGGCTAATTCAATTCCGCTTCCCAGAAATGAGACCCTCCGTGGCTGAGATCTGTATGTCTTGGTGGGGATGAGTCAGTGCCTCTCCAAGGCTGCACTCCATTGTGGGTCAGACCAAAGACGGTGCCCCAAAGGGGGCTCAGTGTGGCTTAGGGGGGAGTCCAGGGGTGAAGAGGGATATGCCCCTTCTTCCAGCCTCCTTCAAGGAAATACTGCAGCTTTGGGGAATCTAATAGGAGGCCTCCTGGAATCTCTCTCACGTGCCTTGAGTACTAATTCCCTTCCAATTTATTTATATTCAACAAGTATCTATTAAATGACTACTGTGTGTCAGAGAAAGGGCGATATGGCATAGTGGATAGAGCCAGCCTGGAAGCCAAGAACATCTGGTCCTTGTTCTGACTCTGACACATAGTGGTTCTGACCCCGAGCACAACCCCCAACCCATCTGTGTGCTGCACGACTCTCTAGGACTAGAAGTTGCGTCTTGCATTGAGAGATGGAGTTCTTTACTGACAATGACCCACCCCAATGAAACCACAGGTCCAATCTCTGTCCCTATCCATCTCAGAGTATGAGGTGGAAGCATGCAGCTAAAAATGGCCAGGCTCGTGTACATGGAAATACTCTCTTTTTTTGTCTTTTTGTATTTAAGTTCAAAATGAATAAAAATTTAAATAAACAAATTTAATTTACTTAAATGTAATTAATAAACAAAAAATTTAAATAAAATAAACAAATGAACAAATGAATGAATAAACAAACAAACAAATAAATAAATATTTTTTAAGTGGCCAGGCTGAAGATTAGGACACATCATCTCTGAGACTTGAAAACTGAGGAAGTCCCAACTAAGCTGATCAACAAGAGGCCAGCATGGTATGATAGCAAGAGGGCCAGATCTGGGATTAAGGAGTCAAAGGTCAAATCCTGCCTCAGACCCTTACTAGCTGTGTGAATGCAGACAAACCTCTCAACCTCTCTTTCTTCATCTGTAAAATGGGTACAATAATCCTTGTGCTTCCTACTGCACAGGGTTGTTGCAAGCACTCTACAATGGAAAGGCAGTGGGTGTTGCAACGGGAGAACCTTGACTTAGGTCCCAAAAGAAGTGGGTTCTCTTCTGAGCTCTGCCCCTGAACAGCTAGCTGTGTGACCTTGGGTAAATCCTTACCCCAGTCTATACCTTACCGGGCAAATCAGGGAATTGGACAATATACTTTTAAGGTATTTTCTAGTTATTAAAAAAAATTCTTTTCCCCTAGAATCCCTCTCTGAGGCCAACCTGGGGGTCATGAGGCCAATAAATGACAGGCCCCCACCCTTATTCGGGGACTGAAAACAATCAGAGGTCAGAGGCACTTCGGGCAGGTCAGTCACACACTCTGCTTGCTTTCAACAAGCCCTCCCACCCCCAACACACAGATGACAGACTGATTTTCTACTCTGACCACACCACTTGTCCTGACTGCTTTGCAGTGGAGTGGTATTGGCTGAAAATGAAATCACTCTTCTTTAGCTGTGGCCTCTGGGGTCCTCCCAGTCCCATCTGGTTTCCCCACCTCCTTCCCAGCCCTGACTCCCACCCCCCAGCAGCCAGCAGCAGGGTCTAAATAACCTCTCTCTGCTGGTGAAGGCAGATGCTCAGTAAGGAAGTCGGAGACCAGCTGGGGCAGAGCAGATGGCTTTGAGGCATTCAACTCACTCACCCGCCAACCATCTATGAAGAGCTTGGCGGACTGAGCGCAGATTTGGAGGCGGAAGCCTCGGGTAGTTGGTTTGTTTTTAATAACTTTTCCCTCTTCCCCTCTATGCCTTTTTTATTCTTCTGGGTCATTGGTAAAGGGAACTCCCAGGGCACAGCAGTGACTGCTCCACAATGTGTAGCCTTAGAGAATTGCCTGGCATCTGAGGCGTTGAATCAGGTAGCAAGGATGTGCCGGGCTGGTACTTGACCTGGGGTCTTCATGCCTCCGAGGTCATCTCTATCCACGACACACTCCTTCTCTTATAATACATTTTATGGGCGCCTGCTGGTTTTTGATTGGTTATTTCCCACCTACCCCCACTCCAGACTAAACTCTCCCTGAGGTACAGAAAGACAGCCAATACAGAGACGGTGTCTGACAACGCGTGCGGTACTCTATCCTGGTGGTTCCCCTCCTCTCTGCCAGGAGGAAGGAGGTATGCTTCATGTTCCCCTCTGGGATCTTCCCTGGGGTTTTTCAGGAGCTCCCTTTGGCTTTCTTTTAGCGATCTTTTCATTTGCATCGTTGCGGTCGCGGTGCGAGCACTGCTCTCTGCTTATACAGAACACGCAGATGTTCCAGGCTTTCTCCGAACTCCTCATATTTGTCATTTCTTAGGGCTAGAGGCTAGGCCTGTGATGTCATTGGTTCAGGCAAAATCCGGAGAAGGAAACTCCTCCTATCAATGGGGCTCAGCACCTTCTCTACAGCTGATAGTCTGGGGAAAATTGCCTAGAGTCCGGGGAGGTCACATCACTTGTCAGGGTCACATGACCAGTACGTGTCAGAGGTGAGACACGAACCCAGGTCTTCTGGGCTCAGAGACCAGCTTTCTAGCCCCCAGGCCAGACTGCCTTTTGTCTTTTCTTGCCGCACAATGTCCCATCAGAGATATGGGTTCGGATCCCACCTCTGGCACTGACCAAGAGACTATGAACAAATTTCTGAGCCCCTGCTTCCTCCTTCATAAAATGGGGACATCATTAATTGCTCTCCCTACCGCAAAGGGAGCTGACAAACGACTTACAAATTTTACAGAATTAGAGAAATAGAAGTTATTGCCAATTACAATGCCCCAAGGGGGAGTTTTCTTTAGGTTTTTATGACTTCCAAAGGGATTTCTTTACAACAATCTGGTGAGGTAGGCAGTGTGGTTAATAGCATTCCCATTTACCAGATGAGTAGACTGAGGCTTGAGTAAACCCAATTAATGGTCACTCAATGAGTATAAGGGGTGGGATTTAAACTCAGGTCTTCTGAACCCAGCATTCTTTCCTTTAAATGATAAGGCTAAATATTAGCCTGAGGTAATGTGGAGAACACTGCCCTGGGAGTTTCAATTCTAAAGCCTCAGTTTCCTCATCTGTAAAATTAGTGCATTGGATTAGAAAATAATAATAGCTATAAAAGCTAAAATTTACATGGTTTTAAGGTGTTGCCTGCAACTAAGTGAGGCACCTCAACCGAGGAGTGTGAAATAAAGAAATGTGGGCCAGGAGAGTCAGTGAAGACTGAGCCGTTTATTATTCTGAGGATCCAGTTTAAATAGTGAAAGCTAACAATCACCCCTAGGCGTTCCCAGCAGTCTTAGTGACTAACCCCAGCCCTTATGTGCAACTTTAATTGTATACACCTGCTTGTTATCAAGGTTTAAGGATGGGTCAGAGTGTTCTAACACCTCCCAGGCACGGGATATCGGTGAGCCAAATATTCTGAGTAAGTGAGCCCTTAAGGGTAGGAAAAGGAAAGAATCAAGCTCTGACCTGAATTCCTTATCCCATATTAGACTCTTCAGCTCTGGCCCTCAATATTAAGGTTTACAGAGTGGTTTACATATGGTATATTTGATTCTCTCAACAACCCTATGAGACAGCTGCTATTATCATCCCCATTTTATAGACAAGGAAACTAATCCTGAGAGAAGTTAAGTTGCTTGTCCAGGATCACACAGCTAGTAAGTATCTAAAGTAAGATTTGAACTCAGGTCTTCCTGGTTCCAGGCTCAGTACTCTATCCATTGTACCACCTAGTCATCTCCAGAGTTTTTTTTAAATCTCTTTTTTTTAGCTTCACAACAACCTTATAGATAATATTATTATCCCCATTTTACAGATGAGGAAACTGAGGCTCACAGAGGTTACGTGATTTACCCAGGGCCACACAACTAGTCACTGTCTGAAGCAGACATTGAACTCAGGTCTTCATAGCTCCAAGTCCAACACTTTATCCACTGTAACATTTAGCTATCTCTATGATGAACTCTAACGTTCCTTCTAGTTCTCCTTATATGATCTATTATCTTATGAAACATATTCAGAAAACAGGAACATATTTGGACTATTGTGAACTAACTACAACTATTCTGTGAATTTTTTCCCTAGCATAATTAGAACTAGGGTTTCTTCTCCACCTGACTGCTGGATAAGTCTGGTTTCTTTTCCTAATTCTACCTGGTTTCTATCCTTGGTCCAACTAGATAGACATCCCAAAACTCTTTTTGTCTTTTCTGGAAACAAACTTGGCTTCTAACTACCAGGTTCAGGTCAAGGCTACCTTCCGGGAACTCCAGACACCCACCTGGGAGCTGATTTTTTCTTCCTGTATGAGAAATTAAGGACCTGAACAGAGTAGATCTCTGGCAGTTAATAAAGTGGAACGGAAAGGAATGTATATATTTCTCAGTTGCACTTGGCACCTTCACAAAAATTGATCTTTGTCTCTTAATCTTAAAAACACCTGAATTCACCTCCCAACTACTCTTACTGAATCACATATGGCTAGAACTAGAAAGACCTTAGAGATAAACCAAGGTAAGCTGAAAACCAATACGTTGGTTATCAGTATTTTGTACCAGTTCCCAGTCTCGGAGTTTTTAAAAAAGTCATTGCTATTTAAAAACCATTTACTAAGGAGGCAACTGAAACCCAGAGAGGGAAGGGACTTAACCAAGGTCACACTTTGGAGAGTACCAGTGCCAAGACTTGAACCCAGATCTAATGATCCCCTAGTCTAGTGTTCTTTCCACCAAGCTAGAATGCCTCTTCTTGTCAGAATAAATTTACTTAATCCTTGTTTTTTTCTTCCCCAAAGCTGGCTCCTCACAGGAATCACAGTGGCCAGGTAGAAAGTAGGGTGTCCTGTCCCTCACCATACTCCTCACTTGAAAGCCTCCAAGAATAAGAAGGAGAAGAATCCCTCATTCAAACACTCAGTTCTGGCTCAGCAGCCCATTAAAAGACCTTTTGTCGTCACCTAGTATGCCTAGAAGAAATAGAGGATACCTCTACAGGCTCTGAAGAGGAGCAGGCAGGAGTGAGAGGAAGGGTCCCTCCATTATATATTTCCAGAAACAAGATCACTGGGGATGGGAACCAGCAAGGACATTGCACATGTTCTGAGGGCTGGACTCTCACCAATTATACTATGCAGATACTTATCTGTGTTCATGTTGTCTCCCCCTTTGGAATATAAGGTTCTTGAGGGCAGCGACTATTTCACCCAGCCTTTTACAATTGGGGAACTAAGTCTATCAGAAAGAAACTTACCCAAGGTTTCACACCAAGCCATTGAAATCCAGGTCTCCTGATTCTAAATCTAATGATGGACCTGCCTCTCAATTACAATTCTGATTTACCATGCAAGGAGCGCACCCCCTCCTTCCAGATATCTTCTCTCCATGCTGGCCTGGGGTCTCTGACTGTCTGTGCAAGCCCTCCTTTTTCCAAGCTTTTAACTCATTCTTAGTCACTTAATCTCATAATTGAAGGCCTGAGGGAGGAGTATAAACAACAAACAAAGCACAGGCTCCCTCAGAAGCAAAATTCAATTTACCAACCTTTGCCTAGGAAGGTGGGGGAGGGAGATAGGATAAGACAAAGATGCCTCCATTTCCATGCCCTCTGAGTGGCTAAGCCTGGTAGACTTTTTAAGAACACTGAGCTGGAGGCCAGGAGAACAGACTCCTAGGATATGATCGTGGATTGAGGACTGGAAGGTGCCTTAGAGAGCACCACTTCAACTCCTTCATTTTACAGAGGGGGACACTGGATCCCGATGATGTTAACATCACACAGGGAGTAAATACCAGCTGTAAATCCTGATTCCACTGCCAACCGTTAATGGGCCAGCTTAGCTGAGAGCCTCTTAATTAATTAAGCCCTGTGTGCAAATGCAATGCTGGCTCACCTGAAAGGAAGGGAGGGAAGCTATTTTATACCTTTTCCAAAAAGGAGAAGAGGGAAGAAAAAAATAAAACTAAATAGGGGTGTGAAATCCCAATTCCAGACAATTTCCCAGGCTGTCGCCCGTTCCTGGAATGCCCTTCTTCCTCATCTCTTCAATGGCTTTCTTCAAGTCCCAGCTAAAATCCCATCTTCTATAGGGAAGCTTTCGCACCCAACATCCAATCAACATTTATTAAACACCTATTATGTGCCAGGCACTGGGAATATAATAAAAAGAGAGACCATCTCTGCTCTCAAGGAGCTTACTATTTAGAGGTAGGGGGGATAATACATAAAAGGAGGCAGGGAAGAGTGGGGGGACAGGACAGGGGGTACCTGGTGGGGACATCTTATTCCACAGACTTGAAACCAGGCAGGGCAGCAAAGATGTAAAGCAGAGTGAGCTGAGTCCAGTTTCTGCCCTCTATAAAGGAAGGCACTGGGAGGAGTTTGGTACTCTGCCCTATAGTCCAATCAGAGGGAAGGGGAGGTCAAGGCTTGAGTCAGGAGTCTGGTGGTGAGTTTAGAGGTCATTACCTCTAAAGGGCAGGGGTGTCTTGTTCCAAGGAGCTGAAACCAGGTGGGCAGCAGATGCAGGGTGGAGTCTTAATTCTATAGCTTCCCGCTATTGATTATCTCCAATTTATCCTGAATTTAGCTTGTTTGTATATAGTTGTCTCCTCCATTAGACTGTGAGCTCCTTGAGGGCAGGGAATGTTTTTTGCCTTTCTTTGTATCCTCAGTGCTTGGCACAGTGCCTGGCACATACTAGGCACCTAATAAATGTTTATTGACTGAATTTCAGAACTACTTTCCTATCATCCCTGGAGATTACTTGGGTTTGAATTCTATAGTTTATATACTTTGACTCAGCCCTGACCTACTGGAAACTTTTTAGAGCTGGCCCTTAAAAAATCACTTTGACCTCATTTTGTAGTTAAAGCAAAGATTTATTTTTAACTTAGAGAAAAAAGCATAGTCATATAAAAATATGCAGTGAACACAGTCACTGCCAAGGTTAAAGTTCTCCTCCTCCTCCTCAACCCCCACCCCCACCTGATTCAACCAATCAAATGTCCAGGAGCACTGAGTGTCTGGGATCCTCTGATCAAACCACCATCTTAGAGTAAGGAGGCAGAGAGCCAGTTACTGTTTAACACCCAGCTCTTCTAAACAAGTGAATGCAACACACTTGTAAGTTTAATCTGCATTATCAGTATTTTTCCACCACTTTCTTACCTCTAGATCATCATAAACAATAAATCTGAGGTGTAAAATGCTCTCACTAAAGATGTAGCAATCAGCTCTTGAGAGAGCCTGGATGAGGTGACTACAGCTTAGCAGAAATCTCAAAGTGAAACAGCGCAAGAGGTAGAGAAGAAGAGTCAGACTGGCTGTAAACACACTCTCAGGGGCTGCTTCTCAACGGGGCACAAAGTGGCTCCTGCCACAGAAGTCTTGCTTGGACCAGGAGCTGCTTCTTCCTGCAAGGATGGTGCAGGAAGGTCCAGAGCCCTGGGCATTGAACTGGTTTGACAAGAAGGGAATGAAGCACCCGTGGGCTTTTCTGGAACATTATGAACATAGGAGAGATTACTAGCCACCTCACCTCTGCTCTGGGGAGGGATCGTCACCCAAGGGTGCATGGCCATACCTATGTTTCTCTGTCTCTGTCTCTCTCTCCTGTTCCACCATGATCTCTTCATGTGTAGTTCCCACCCCCAGAGGCCAAGCATCCTAGGAAGAATGGACAAGGCTGTATCAGAGTGTTTACATCCTAACAAGCTATTGGAAATGTGAAGGAAGGAAGGAAGGAAGGACGTAAGGAAGGAAGGATGGAAGGGAGGAAGGGAGTGAGGGAGGGAGGGAGGGAGAAAGGCATTGTTGAGAAAACTTGTTAACCCTGGAACTAGAGAAAGCTTATAGGGAAGGGCTGCATTCTGTTCAGAAGTACCCTGTTTAGTTCTTTCTTTCTCACCCAGTATAAGGCAGGAAGATTTAAACAGATCACTTCCCTCTGTGGATCACAATCCACTCTGAGAGTAGATTGTGATTCCTTCCTCCTTTCCTTCCTTTCCTTCCTTCCTTCCTTCCTTCCTTCCTTCCTTCCTTCCTTCCTTCCTTCCTTCCTTCCTTTCTTCCTTCCTTCCTTCCTTCTTTCCTTCCTTCCCTTGTTTCCTTTCCACAAGGACAAAGACTGTCTCATTTATGTTCCCTTATGCTCCTTTGTTGAAATCCTCCTTTTCTTCCAAGGTCCAGGTCAGATGTTCCAACCTCCGTGAAACCTTTCTGGAAAGGGATCTTTCTCCTTGGGTTTCTCATAGCCTGTTGCCTCAGTCCGCTTTGTACTCCTGACATTCCACTTGGTTTCATTACTGTGCACCTTGGGCAGGGAGTACATGGAGCACATAGCACCTGCTCTCCCCATGGGGAAGAGGCTGGGAGCCTGCATCTTGAAGAGTCATGAGGACGTGGAACAGAAGTGCCCAGGAGAGACTTCAGAGCATCGTAGACCTTCTGTGGCTGGTTCCAGCCTTCTTCCCCATAGTGGATGAAAGCCTCTTTGGTTGTCCTTAATTGTGGAACCAAAAGGAGGCCCATTCAGGAGGTTGTTGGCCTCTTGCTCTCTCTTGGTTGATCTTGGTTTAACTCCTACGCCGAAGGCATTCGGTGAGAGATGACACTGTAGTCCCTTCCTGTTCAGGACTTTATATTCACAAACATCAAAGCATAATAAACATGGAGGCAGAGGAAATCTCAGAGGCTGTCTAGTCTAACCCCCTCACTTGAGATTGCCCAAAGTCAGGGGTGGACTTTGAATGGTGGTAGGTAGGACAATTTAATTGAGAAGAAGAGAAAACAGTAAGTCAAGGTAAAGAAAAATGCAAAGGCAAAAAGAGTCAAGGCAATGAGGATAGGAAACCATCTGGCCTAAACAAAAGGTTATTAGAATGTCATAGAATGTCAGAAATGGAAGGAAGGAAACCTAAAATTTAGAAACAAGAACTTTAGAGCTGGAAAGGCATCTGGTCCAAACCATTCCTCTATTGAGTGAGGAAACTGAGGCCCAGATCAGGGCAGACATTTGCCAAAGATCTCACTAGGAGTTCATGACGGATTCCAGACCAGAGCCCCAGCACACCTGACTCCCTTTCTCAGAACTGTCTGCATTCCATTTAAAAGGAGCTGACAGGGAAGCCAAGGTCTCCTCCCAGGCAGCTATGATGCTGATTCTCCTGCTGGCTCCCAGGCCAGGGAGCAGAGAGAGGGCAGCAGATGGCCTTTGAAGCAAATGTCAATTGGTTGTGATGCTCTACCTGAATCAGAAGCCACCCCTGCAGGGCCCTTCTTATTTGGAAACCCTGGCATGCCAAGCATCCTCTCCAGCTGAGCTCACTTGCCCAGGGCGAAGCTGGGTGGTGGTTGGAGGAAGAAAGATAAAATTAGCAGAGCTGAGAAGAAGCACCAAATGTCAGAGCTAGAAGAGAACTTAGAAGTCAACCAGTTCTGCTCAGACCTGAAAAGGAATCTCTCTACTACAGCCCTGACAAGTGGACAACCAGCCTCTACTTGTATAATTTCAGTGATGGGGAATTCACTTCCACGCAAGGCATCCCATTGTCTTTTGAGGCAGCACTATTGGCAAGAATATATACATATATTATAATTGTGTCCACCTGCATGTATCTATATGTGTGTGTATCTATATATCAAGGCAAACCTGCCTCTCTATAGCTCCCACTCAAGCAGAATGTTCAAGTTAAATCCTTCTTCCCCCGACAGCTTCAAATACCTTAAGACAGATCACGCCTCACCTTCCCACCCCTAGCCAAGTCTTCTCTTCACTAGCCTGGTGTTTCTAGTTCTTTCAGCTAATCTTTGAATGGCAGCTACCTACGGGTGGTGGTGTGATACAGGGGAAAGGACACGGACTCTGGAGTCAAAGGATCTGGGTTCAAGTCTCACCTCTGACATGTATTACCTCTATGAACTTGGGCAAGTCACTAAACCACTGAGCCTCAATTTCCTCATCTGTAAAATGAGGAGATGAACTCCATGGTCAGTGAGTTCCCTTCCAGCTGGTTTCGGAAATCTCTTCCAAAGGGATAAGACTTTTTTTTTTTAGGCAATTGGGGTTAAGTGACTTGCCCAGGGTCACACAGCTAGTAAGTGTCAAGTGTTTGGTCTAAGGTCGGATTTGAACTCAGGTCCTCCTGACTTCAGGGCCGGTGCTCTATCCACTGCACCACCCAGCTGCCCCCAATAAGACCTTTTCTGATAAAATCTCAACACCTCATCCCTGATGGGACTGAATAAGTCAGCTTCCCCACGTTTCTGTTGCTGCTTCTGAGTCCAAATGGCAAAAGATAAGGGGATCTGGGGCTCTCCAAGGATGTGAACTTCTTTTGCCCAGTTCTGACCTACCCAGGCTACCTGAATGCTTCATGGGGATGTTGGTTCTCAAGCCAGGCCATGGGAATGGAGCCATCCGTCTACTGGCTGCTACGGCCCAGGTCCCAAGAGGGTACCTCAGGGAAATGAGCCAGTGACAGATGAGCAGAAGGAGCAGGCAGTAGGGGACCAGGGGTGTGGGGGAAGAGGGAGGAGAGCCCTACAGGTGTGGAGCTTGCTGGAGCCTGGAGATGAAACACAGAGGTCCATGTCTGCTTCCTCTGTCTGGTGCTACAGAGGAGAAGTTTCAGGTACAGGCTCAGGGAGTAAGGGGTAGAGAGAGTGGAAAAACCTTCACTCTGGGAGCCAGTCTTCAGTTAGGGCAGCCAGGTGGCCCAGTGGATAGAGCACTGGACCTGGAGTGAGGAAAACCTGAGTTCAAATCCAGCCTCAGACACTTACTAGCTGTGTGACCCTGTGCAAGTCACTTAACCCTGCTTGCCTCAGTTTCCCCATCTGTAAAATAGGTATAATTATAGCACCTGTCTCACAGATGTTGTGAGGATATGGTGAGATAACACACAGAAAAAGTTTTGCAGACCTTAAGGTCTTCTAGAAATGTTAGTTCTTACTGTGGAGAGGGAGGGATAGGAGCATGAGTGCATAGTCTGAGAACTAGAAGGCACCTTAGAAGACATCTAGTTATTTTCCAGGTAAGTGGCAGAATCAGAATTCGCACCCAGGTCCTCTGACTCCAAATCCAGTTCTTTGTACTTTGCCAAGCTGCGCCCTCAGCATGAGAGCTGGACACAACCCAAGGCTTTCTAACTCTTACCTTCAGTGACTATGTAGGGTCAGAGAATCATAGATCCATCCATAGAGTGGAAAGGACCTTGGAGGTCATTGAGTCCAACCTCCTCATTCTACAAATGAGAAAATGATGCCCAGAGAGATTAGGTGCCCTGTGTCACTCAGGGACTTGGTGGCAGAGCTGGGATTAAAACCCAGCTCATACCGAATAGAGGCAAAGTTCATGTTGAGGTAGAGCCCTAGCCTATGAGTTTAAGGGGTTGTGGGAGGAGGCATTGGTTAATTTCTTTTTTCAATTTTTTTCAATTAACAAGCATTCCTTTTTCTCTTCTTTTCACTTCCCCTTGGTTCACTTTTCTTCCTCAAATATTTTCAGATACTTGTATTTCATGGGTGTGGGAGTTCTCTCTACCCATGCAGATCTCAACCCCTCCAAGTCTTGGTAAATGGTCTCCATGAAACCTGGCCAGATAATTAGTGACTGACATTTCTGTGGCTCCTTCAAAGGTGTGCAAAAGCATATAATCTCACATGATCCCTCATAACAATCCTGAGAGGAAAATGCTGCAAGTATTATTAAAGCCATTTTACAGATGAGGAAACTGAGGCTCTGAGGGCTAAAATGACTTGCCCAAGATGACCAGCAAGTAGTGGAGGCAGGATTTGAACCTAGGTCTTCCCTCTTGGTGAAGAGTGCTTCACGCTAATGAGTGTGGACTTGGGAGGGCTAAAACTCAGTGCTTCTCCTCAGAGGCTATCCAGTTTCATGGGGCCTGTCAGAGTTGGGGGTCCTCTTGCAGAAGCTCCAGAACCTGTGTTCATCTCATCTCATTTCATCTCATCTCTGTGATAAGGCAGACAGGCAACCCATTAAAGCAGGTAGTTTCTCCTGTAGCAACACATGGTGCCCACCTCCAGAGGCAACTAGCTTGTAGAGGTGTGAGGTGAGAGAGGACAGATGGCTCAGCGTGAACCAACTCCATTCCAAGAGGAAGCCTGAAAAATCCAGTGTGTCCTAGAGATGGTGAAGATGGAAGGGTGCCCAAATATACTGACCTGCAAAGGCAAGGCAGAACCTCCGAAATTCTACAGAAGCTCGGGTGATGGGTAACTGGAGACAAAGCCGTGGGCTCAGGAGAGGAATAACATTGACTGTAACAGACAGTAGGGCAGGCTTTTTTGGAAATCAAAAAAAGACAATGCTATCCTAGCTGGCAAAATAAAAGCATGGGGTCCAGAGTGAGAGAGATGAGAGTGTGCTATTGCCACCACTGATCACGACTACTGCCATGACTGCTATCACCACTATTATCACTAGCGGTCACCACCTCCATCACAATCAAATGTGATGGCTCCCCAATACCCCCTTTCTGTTCCTTGTAACCTGACTCCACCTAGAAAGCAATGGTGGGGGCTCCATAAGCCTGCCCCTAGACCTTTGTCTCCTAAGGGAATCATGGACCTCTGGGTGACCCCCTCACCCTTCCAAGGGCCTTCTCTGGGGGCATCCAAAGATCTCAGAGCCAGGAGTTCGGTCTTGCCATGCTATTTGCTTGGCGCTCTGTTCTGGGCACCGCTGGTCCTGGCTCATCTCTCAGCCTTGCCTCATTAGTTCAGGCTCAAGTCAGATTCCCAGCAGGAGGCTGGCACCCATGTGGCTGCCAAGGCACCCAGGCACTCCTGGCTTCTGCTTCCTGGCTGCTCACTGGTCCAGGGCACTGCTTCCTGACCAAGCCGAGGCCTCAGCTCAGGGAATCAGTGCATGAGCACCTGCTTGGAGGCTGGAAGTAATGACACATCCTTTCCCCCAGTCTGCTGCCCAAGAGGAAACCTCTGAGCTTTCTTGGACTCCAGCTGCTTTTTTCTCCCATTTTTCTCTTCTGCTTTTTTCCCTGTGGGGTTCATGTTTTGAAAGTAATTCAGTTTATAGGATTCTTGAATTGAGAGTTAGAAGGGACGTTGGGGGTCTTGTTGTCTAGCCCCTTCATTTTACAAGAGGGAGAACTGAGGGCAAATGACCTTCACAAGTCATTCAGGTAGTAAGTAGGGACTTGCAACTCATCTCCCAGGTGAGGAAATTACATCTAGTAATGCTGTTTGGCACCTTCTGGTCTTAGAGGGCTGCTGAAAGCATTGAGAGGTTAAGAGATTTGCATGTGATCATGCATTCAGGATATATCCAAGGTAAGACTAGAACCCAGACCTTTCTGGCTTCAGGACCAGCTCTCTGTCCCCTACCAAACTTCCTCTAGACAGATAGAGGAAAACAGAGGGAAAACTATTGAGGAAGAGTCTGGAAAGGGACATTGGGATAGGGTTGTCTTGGCTCAAATTGGTAGGTTCCTGAGCCAGCCTCCATGGTCCAAGGTCCTTCCAAGTTGGACAGTGGTCCCTCCTGGAGCCCTGGGCCTGCCCAGAGCATTCAGCTCTCTGGCTAAAGTCATAAATCCCACCAGACATCCCTCCTCCATGTCCCCCAGCCTTCACAGCCACATAAAACTGTTTGGAGAGCAGGATTTAATAGGACAGCATCTGTAAATGGCTGCAGCCCTGGGCTCCCTGGCCGGGGCTGTGTGTATGTCCAGCAGGCATCAACAACCTTCCTGCTGAATTTACTGCCCCACTAGCCATGTGCTGTCCCTTCACACCCAAGAACGTGGGGGCAAAGCAACCTAAACACCCTCACACCAAATCTCAAACTGTCACATCCCACCCCAAGCCAATAATTCAGTGTCCTGGAGTGGGCTGGGAGAGTGTACCAGCCAAGGAGAGCCATGGGGGAGAGAGCAGAGATGTCCACTCCAGGCAAAGGGCTGGGGACAAGTTATACATCGAATCATTTTCTCTCTCTCTCTCCCTCTCTCCTTTTCTTCTCTCTGTCCCTCCCACTTTATCTCTTTCCTCTGTCTCTCTGTTTCTGCCTCTGTCTGTCTCTCTCTCTTTCTCTCTGCCTCTCCCTCATATCTCTCTCATCCCTCCTTCTCTGTCTCTCTGACTCTCTCTCTATCTCTCTCTGGGTCTCTCTCTCTCTCTCTCTCTCTCTCTCTCTCTCTCTCTCTCTCTCTCTCTCTCTCGTCATGTCTCTCTCTGTGTCTATAACTGTCTCTCTCTGTCTCTGTTTCTATCTCTCTCTGTGTCTGTGTCTGTCTCTCTCCTCAGGCTGAACAGAGATCTAGTGACATCAGATCAAACTGACTCCACTTAAGGCTCAATCAACAAGCATTTTTAAAGCACCTATTATGTTCCAGGGACTCAGGACTCAGAGACAAATGGCAAACAGTCCCTGCCCTCAAGGGGCTTACATTCCATTGTGGGGAAAACCATGTTTTCTGGAAGAAGTGTATTGAAAACAAGTTAAATCTTGGGAGAGGTAGGGGCAGAGTCAGCAATAGGAAAGGTCTTCTGCTGGAGAAGGTGCTTGAGCAGAGCTCTGAAGGAAGTTAAGGATGCTGGGAGAAGCGCTGGAGAGGAAGAACATTCCAGGCAGGGCTCAGCCTGTGTCAGCGTGGAGACACGACGTTGAACGCCCTGGGGAAGGAGCAGCAGGGTCAGTCTAGCCGGACAGCAGAGTGTAACGTGTAAGAGGTTGGGAAAGGTAGACGGGAGCCAGGTTGTAGCAAATAGGGGTGTGTGTCTGGGACTTACCTCGCAGGAGAGTGATGCACAGGGCTGTCCAGCCCTTGTGAGCTAGTGAGCTCCTGGTCACTGGAGGTTATGGAATCATAAAATGGTAGCTCCAAAGCAAGAAAGGACCTCAGAGGCCTTCTAGTTTTATCTAATTTTACAGGTGAGGAAACAGAGTGCCAGAGAGAGAGGGGGCATATGGATAGCTATGTGATACAATGGATAGAGTGCTGGGCCTGGAGTCAGGAAGACCTAAGTTCAAATCCAGCCTCAGACACTTGTGTGACTGGGCAAGACACTTCACCTCTGCCTCAGTTCCCTCATCTGTAAAATGGGGATAATAATAGCACCTCCCTCTCAGGGCTGTTGTGAGGACAAAATGAGATAATATTTATAAATTACTTTATATTCAAGTACTGCATAAATGTTTGTTATTATTATTCATTATTATTATTATCTGGAATTCACATTCAGGTTCAGGGCTTCCAGTCCAGTACTCTTCCTAGCACATCATGCTGTCTTTTCTTTCTTTTTACTTTTACAGATGAGGAAACGGGAACAGAGAGGAGAAGTGACTTCTCCAAGGTCTCGAGGTTATAAGTGACCAAACTAGAATCTGAATCCAGGTCTCCTAAAAGGTCCCATTAACGCAGCCCAGGGTTGTGTTTGGTTTTGTTGTTTGTCAGGTAACATCGCTGATTCAGAGTGAGCTTGTAGGTCACGAAGACCTCCAGATATTTTCCCAACTGAACCATTTCTAACAACATCTCTCCTATCTTATATTTGTTTTTAAGTTTAAACTTAATTTATTCTTCAATTGACAAGCATTTATTTTTCTCCTTCCCTCTCCAAACTACACAAAAACAGAAAAACCCTTGTAACAAAATCACCAAAACAAGCAAATTCCCCCACTGCCCATGTCCCCAAATGGATATTTCATTCTGCATCTGAAGTCCATGATCACCTCTCTTTCAGGAGGAGGGCAACATGTCTCATCTTCTGTCTTCAAGAATTGACCCATTTCCTACTCGTGCCATTGATTTTTTGAACCTAAATGTAAGAGTCGGGAGGAGCCCAAGGATCTGTGCTTGGCCCTGTGTTGCTTAATACGTTTACCAATGACTTGGATAAAGGCATAGATGATACACTCATCAGATCTGCAGATACAACAGTGCTGGGAAGGAGAGCTAACATGGTGGATGACAGAGCAGAATTCTAGGCTAGTGCAGTAGAATGAATATAGTAAGATGAAATACAACAAGGATGAATGTAAAGTTTTACACTTGGGAATAAAACACCAGCTTCCCAAGTAGGAGATGGTGGAGAGGGCATAGGGAGATACTAGTTACTACGAAAAAGATTTGAGGGTGTTAGTGGACATCAAGCTCAGTATGAGTCAGGAGGCTGATGTCAACAAAGGTAAGGCAACCTTGGGATAGTTAAGAAGGCTCATTAGAGAAGTGATGGTCCCGTTGCTAGGTGGTGCCATAGTCTTCGAGTCAGCCTCAGACACTTACCAGTTGTGTGACCTTGGGTAAGTCACTTCACCCTGTTTGCCTCAGTTCCTCATCTATAGAATGAGCTGGAGAAGGAAATGGCAAACACTTCCAGTATCTCTGCCAAGAAAGCACCAGATGGGGTTGTGAAGAGTCAAACGTTGACTGAAAGGACTGAACAATAAGCAAAAGGGCTATTGTAATCCCTTCTCAGACCCAGCCTCGAGTGCCATGTTTAGTTTGGAACCACGTGTTGTAAGAAAGACACTGCTAAGGTGAAGGATATTCAGAGAAGGACAACCAAGATGGTGAAAGACCTTCAGTCCATGGCATTGAGGGCCACTTGAAGGAATTGGGAACGGTTAGACTGGAGAAGACTGGGATGGGGGTGGGGGTGGGTGAGATATGAGGGCAGTCTTCAGATATCTGAAGGACTGTAATGAGGCAGAGAGATGAGAAGTGCTCCGTGTGGCAGCAGAAGATAGAACCAGAAGCAGTTTGTGGAAGTTGCAAAGAAGGAAATTTGGGTTAGAGTCAGAGCATTAGAACTTAACAGCCATAAGGCTGGCCCCAAGTCCAAAGGAATGAACAGCTTTGGGAGGTAGTGGGCTTCCCTTTCCCAGAGGGCTTCAGACAGAAGCTGCAGACCGCTCATCAGGTGCATTCTAGTGCGGATCCTTCCTGTTCTTATCAGGGATGTTATAGCAGGGAGCCTTTCCTGCACCATCTCTTCCAACTCTCTAATTCTGAGTCTGTGATTTTTAGTTTAAATTTATCCCCATCAAATTTCATCTCGTTGTTCTTTGCCAGGAACATCTTCCTTCTTTGCCTCTTCGGCTGTCGGATCCTATTAGTTTTTGTTATAGACTTGGGTAAAACACTAATAGGCCTTTAATTGAAATATTTATCATGCACCCTTCTTATCAAAGGGCAGTGATGTCATTAAGTGCTGGTGTACTTGCCAGGGCTCTGAAAGGCTGCCAGGCTGAGGCAGAAGACAGTCCAGGTGGGAGGGGAGAGTTCTGTTGGAAGAGGCGTGTAGTCTCTTTCTCAGGCGGTAGGAACACTGGCTGATGGTGCTTCCATTACCTTCAGGGCCAAGAGGAAGCGGAGGTTAGATACTCAATGATCTAATCAGAAGGAAGTGATCCCAAACCCACCACACCAAGTCAAATCAAGTGAACAAACATTTGTTAACAACCTGCTCTATTCCAAGCACCAGGCTAAGTACCTCTGCTGTTTGTCCTTTGTTCTCAAAGAGGACGTGACATCAGGGAGGTGATGCCATGACATGCAAATGGATTGGCTTTAAGTGAGGTGGGCTGTGCAAAGTCACCAGCCTCACTCTCTCCTCCAGAGCCATCCGGATCCAGTGGCCAGATATAGATCAGGACGACTGGAGGTAGACCATGACTCGGAAGGGGACCTTGGCCTTTTCAAACTAAGGTCTTTAACTGGTCTCAGTTTGCCTGAGGCAGTGCCCATTCAGTGATTAAAGCTAGGTAAGAAAAGAGGCAAAGAATGGCATCTTAAAAAATAAAAAAAAAGACACATGGAGAGATTCACACAAACTGACGCTTAGTGAAGTGAGCTGAACCAGGAGAACATTGTCTATGTTAATGGTAACATCTGTGCGATGACCAGTCATGATAGACTTAGCTCTTCTCAACAGTACAATGATGCAAGACACAATTCCAAAAGACTTGTGATGGAAAGTGTCATACACATCCCGAGAAAGAACTGAGAGTCTAAATGCAGATCAAAGCATACTATTTTCACTTTTTGTTGTTGTTTTTTCATGGTTTTCTTCTTTTGTTCTGTTTCTTATTTTGCAAGATGACTAACACGGAAATCTGTTTCGCATGGCTGCACATGTATAACCTATACCAGATTGCTTGTCATCTTGGGGAGGAGGCAGCAAAAAAATTTGAAACTCAAAATCCTATAAAAAATGAATGTTGAAAACTATCTTTACATGTCATTGGAAAAAATAAAATACTATTTACAAAAAAAAAAAACCAATAATAAGACATTCACCCGAAAGGACCTAGGGGTTTTAGGGCAGTGTAACTACAATATGTGTCAACAGTCTGATACGTCAACCAAGAAAACAGATGCAATCAGTCTTCGTGAAGAAAGGCAGAGTGTACAGGCCTGGGACGTGGTCATCTTGCTCTGCTCTGCCCTGGTCAGACCACTTCTACAGGATTTTATGTTCGGTTCTAGAGTTTAGGAAGGAGCTTGGCAAGTTGGAGGATGTCCAAGAGGAGGGTGTCCACACAGGTGAGAAGCCACAGACCAAGCTTTAGGAGGGGGATTGGGAAGAGCTGGGAATGCTCACCTGGGAGAAGAGACGACTTGGGGGGCCGGGGACATGATAGCTATCTTCTTGTATAAGGGTGTCAGAAGGAATCCTGCTTGTTCTGCTCGGCCCTGGACCGTAGAGCAAAGAGCAATGGGAGAATGTCAGAGAGGGCAGATTTCAGCTTAATGTAAGGAAAAAATGGCCAATAATTATCTAAATGCAGGATGGGCTGCCCAGGAAGGGAGTGGGTTCCCAAATCCTACCCCTGACACTTCCTGTGGGACTTTGGGAAGTCACTCGCCCACTCTGGGCCTCAGGCTCTTCATCTGTAAAACAAAGGGGTTTGACTAGACCTCAAAGGACCCTTTGACTCTAAATGACTCTGATCCCTCCTGAAAGTTTTTCATTGTCGGGAATATTGCAGGGGGGGGGTGTTCCTATTCAGGCTTAGGTTAGACTCAGTGGTGCCTGAGGTCCCAAACAACTCCATGGCTGTGGTCTTCAATGTTAGGATTCAGCCCCAAGGCCACCAGAGTGCCTCAAGTCCCCTTTGGGACTAGGAGGAAACTTACTCTGGCCCCTGCCTGCTTTTTCCCTCCCTCCTTCTTCTTCATCCTTAGAGTGGCCTCCTCCTCCCTTTCCTCTTAGACAATATCAGTCCTTCTGTCCCTGTGAGAAACGAGCGACTTCAGAGCCCGGGTGAACAGTGTGACATCTCCTAGCTTGAACCCAACTTTCTAAGCTGCAGCCTTCGCAGAAACTTCCCCTGTGCCGCCTCACTCATTATCTGTCTGATCGAGGTCACTCTGACCAATCGTGAGCAGCAGGAGGTCTGTCTAAGCCTGAGGATTCAGTCGCACGGTGGGCCTCACAGATCTGGATGGTTTGTGGCTGTCGCTGCAAGCATTAGGGCGCTGTCCTCCCCACCCCACACCCCAGCAGGCCAAATCCCTTCCATGCCCAGGACTGTCATGGATTCTTGTAACACAGGCACTGCCTCTGTCAGTTTCACCAGCTTTGCTATTCTCCCCCTCCCTGACCCCACTTCCCTACCTCCTTTTGTGTATTTCTTCCCCTTTAGATTGTAAGCTCCTTGAAGGCAGGGACTGCATTTGTTCTTATTAGCTGTATCCCCAGCACTCAACCCAATGCCTGGCACATAGTAGGTGCTTAATAAATGTTTACTGGATTGGATGGCTATACTCTATTAACAGCTAAACTTCATGCCAAGAAGTTTTTTGATTCACTTTCCTCTTTTCCTTCACATATTGCTTTCTTGTCCCCATGGTACGGTGGGATGAGCATTGACCTGTCAGAAGAGTCAGATGACCCGGATTCAAATCCTGCGTTTACTACTCGTGACCTGCGGCAAGTGCCTCAACTTTTCTCATTTATGAAATAAAGGGGGAGGGGGATAGACCAGACAGTTTCTGAAGATCTTTCTGGCTTCAGACCTCTGCTCTCCCTTTCCTTCTGCATATACTGAAATCCTCTTCCTTCCAGGCTCATGTCAGGGGCTGCCTCTTTCTTCTCACAGGTCTTTATCGCTCCCTGTTGAAAATTTCCACTTTGTGAACTGATGCAAAGGGATGGAATTATAAAAAGGAAAACACTATGTGAGACCTAGAACCGCATAAATGGACACAGCGCCACCACCAAAAAAATAACTTGATGTCATGTATGAATAATAATGAAACCTGACAGCCAAAAGAAAAGAGAAGAGAGTGGACTGTCCTCCCTTTCATGCACAGGTGGGGGAGGGGTGTGGGTGTGGAATATTACATAAATGGTCTGCCTTAGCTGATGTGTTGGCTAGTTTTCCTGTATTCTGGTTTTTGTTTTTGTTTTTTTATAATTTTCCTTTTTAGAAAAGTTCCCTATAACAAAGACTGACTTTCTAGGCAAGGGAGAGGGAGGGATATATTTGAAAATAAAGTTGATTTAAAAAAAGATGTCAATAAAATAAAAAAAGAAAGAAAAATAATGACATGGAGGGGGTGGAAAGAACTCTGGACTAGACTCAGATCTGGGGTGGAATACTAATTTTTTAATCTAGGTAATCCCAAGCAAGTCAATTAACCTCTTTATGTCAGTTGCCTCATCTGTAAAATGGGCATAATACATTGAACATACTTCCTCACAAGGTTGATAAAGGAGAGCACCACATACCCTTTGGGGGCCAAAGAAATATGGACTGCTATAATTACTACTTTACAGCATATCTTTTTGTATATATGTTGCCTGCCTACCCTCCACTCCTCCCCTATTAGATTGAAAACTTCCTGAAGGCAGGTTCTATGTCATTTTTCCTGTTTGTATTATTACCAAGCTAAGTGGAGGGCCCTGAACACAGGAAATGCTTACTCAACAATTTGAATTGAAGCAAGCCTCCCCTACACCCTTCATGATCTCACAGGCTCCTGCTGCACCTTTTGAGCAGAGGCCGGAAACACCATTTCCTTCTGACCTTTGACAAGGACGGGGTCTTTGAGAAAGAGCTCTGGGAATTGGAAGATCAGGGTCCCAAATCAGCCCTTTCTTCCTATGTGAAAGAACCCTAGATTTAAAACCAAAGGACCCAGAGTAAACATGGATTCTGGCCCTTCCAAGTCCTATGACTTGGGAAATTCACTTTTTCTCTTTGGGCCTTGGTTTCCTCTTCTGTAAAACAATCACGGAGGCTTCTTGGAGCAGCTCATCACGATGATGAATTAATTGGCAGGCGCTTGGCTGCTTTACTGAGGGCAAGGCAGTTCTGCGGCTCGCCTGCCTCGCTCCTCCGGAGCTCCGGTCCAGCGCCAGACTCTCAGGTCCCTCAGAGATGAGACAGCTAACAAAGGAAGGAAATTGTTGCAGCCACTCAGTGTTCATCCTCCATCCTATTCTGTTAAGCACCTGACCCATCCACACAGCGGGAAGAGCTGGTGGTCAGCTTTTCTGGCTGCCACGTCACCTTGAAGAAGGCGTTGTCTTGATCTACCTTGGGCTGCTGTTAGGAGATTTTCCAGTCTAAGAAAAAGAATTCTCAATGAGATTCAAAGCGGATTGATCAAACTAGACTGACGTCACATACTTGTAGGGAGTCTGCAATAAATGAATGAAACAGAAAATAGAAAAGCAAGACAGTTCCTGCTCTCAAGGAACTCCCATTCTAATAGGTGGAAGAGATGGACCCTAATACATCAGACCAGGACGTGTGGGTATGGAAGGGAGGGGAAGGCACAGAGTGTTGGGGGTAGGAGGAAAGGAGGTTCCAGAGAGATTACCAGAATCCTATCATTTGTGTAATGGAGAGAAAATGGGAACCACTGAAGAACAGAGTGAATAACTTTGGTGCCTGGGCGAGGCAATTTAGGGTAAGGAAAAATGGAAGTTGGAATCGAAGTTTACTGGAACACAAGGAAGCAGATATTATTTGAGTGAAAAGTCATTCATTTAGTCAATAAGCATTTATTAAACACCTATTACACTAAGTGCTGGTGAGATAAAGAAAAACAGCAGTCAGTCCCTACCATCAAAGAGCTAATAATCCAGGGGGAGACAAAAAGCATTTTATAGTGGCAAAGAACTGAAAATAAGTGGGGTGCCCATGGATGGGGAAATGACTGGAAAAAAATTTGAGATAGGAATATTTTAAAATAAGTTTTATTGATATATTTTGTTTCTACATAGCATAAATTTGCTCTCCCCTTCCCTGAGAGCTAATCCATATATTTTTTAAAGTATATATGAAGAGGGTAGGCCAAGCCAATAATAATAAAAACAACAATTCTGCCTAAACTAATTTACCTACTCAGTGTCATACCAAGCAAACTATTAAAAATTATTTTATAGAGCTAGAAAAAATAACAACAAAATTTATCTGGAAGAACAAGAATATTCAGGGAATTAATGGGGGGAAAAAAACAAAGGAAGGTTGCCTAGCAATGTCAGATCTCAGATTATATTATAAAGCAGTAATTGTCAAAACTATCTGGTACTGGCTAAGAAATAGAGTGGTGGATCAGTGGAATAGATTAGGGACACGAGACACAGTAGTCAATGACCATAATGACCTAACATTTGATAAACCCAAAGACCCCAACCTTTGGGATAAAAACACACTATTTGACAAAACCTGCTGGGAAAACTGGAAAACAATAGGATACAAAGTAGGTATAGACCAATATCTCACACTGTATACTAAGATAAGGTCAAAATAGGTGCATGATTTAGACATAAAGGGTGACACCATATGCAAATTAGAAGAGCAAGGAATAGTCTACCTGTCCAATGTATGGGGAAGGGGAGAATTCAGGACCAGACAAGAGATAGAGAGCATTACAAAATGTAAAACAGTTAATTTTGATTATATTAAAATAAAAGGCTTTGTACAAATAAAACCAATGCAACCAAGATTAGAAGGAAAGCAGCAAGATGGGAAACAATCTTTATAGCAAATATCTCTTATAAAGGCCTTATTTCTCAAATATGTACAGAACCAAGTCAAATTTATAAAAATACAAGCCATTCCCCAGTTGATAAATGGTCAAAGGATATGAACAGTCAGTTTTCAGATGAAGAAATCAAAGCTATCTATAGGCATATGAAGAAGTGCTCTAAATCACTTTCGATTACTGAAATGCACATTAAAACAACTCTGAGATACCACCTCACACCTATCAGATTGGCTAATGTGACAAAAAAGAAAAATGATAAATGTTGGAGAGAATGTGGGAAAATTAGGACAGTGATATATTGTTGATAGAGATGTGAACTGATCCAACCATTCTGGAGAGCAATTTGGAACTGTGCCCAAAGGGCAGCCAAACTGTGAATACCCTTTGATCCAACAATACCACTACTAGGTCTGTATCCCAAAGAGATCACAAAAAGGGAAAAGGAGCTACATGTGCAAAAATGTTTATAGCAGCTCTTTTTGTGATGGCAAAATATTGGAAATTGAAGGGATGTCCATCAGTTGGGGAATAGCTGGACAAGCTGTGGCATATGAATGTAATGGAATACTATTGTGCTATAAGAAATGATGAGCAGGCAGACTTCAGAAAAACCTGGAAAGATTTTACGAACTGATGAAAAGTCAAATGAGCAGAACCAGGAAAACGCTGTACACAGTATCAGCAACATTTGTGTGATGACCAACTATGAAGGACTCAGCTTTTCTCAACAACGCAATGATCCAAGACACGTACAAAGGACTTACGAAATAAAATGCTATCTATATCCAGATAAAGAACTGATGGACTCTGAATGCAGATTGAAACATATTTTTTCACTTATTTTATTCTTTCTCATGTTTTTTTAATCTGTTTCTTCTTCTTTCACAGCTGTGGCTAATATAGAAGTATTTTTTACATGATGGCACATGTATAAACTATATCCAACTGCCTACCATTTTCAGAAGAGGAGAAGAGAGGAGAGAGAGAAAAATTTGGAACTCAAAATCTTATAAAAATGAATACTAAAAATTTCCTTGACATAGAACTGCAGAAAAAAATAAAATACTATTTAAAAATGCATGAAGAGAAGAAAATCCAAAATGAAGGAAGAAAATCCCAAATCCAAAACAAAGATGACCAGCATATTGAAAAATATAACATGTTCAACATTTCATCTTTTAAAATTCAGTTAATTTTTTCAATTAACCAAAATCTATTTTCTTTTCTTCCCAGCTCCCCCCTTAAAAAAGAAACCCCTCCTTTTTTAAACAAATAGGCTAATTCAAACCAGACTAATTCCTGCAGTGGCTGTGTTTTACATATATATATATATATACACACACACACGCACACGTATGTCTCAACATATTTTGAAAATGTTTCAATACATTTCAAAATATATATGTCACAGTTTATTTCAATGTAAAATATTTCAAAAAATATGTCATAATATGCACCCTGAGTCTATCACCTCTTTATCAAAAAGTGGGTACAATGTGTCATCACAAATCCTCTGGAATTCTGGTTGATCGTTGAGCTAATTAGAATCTTTAAGTTGTTATATCAGTTGTTCCAATTTTGCCCAGTTCAGTCTGTATCAGTCTTCCCAAGTTTCTCTAAAATAGTTTCCTTCATCAGCACAACAGCATTCTACGACGTTCACATACCATCCTATGTTCAGTCTTACCCTTATTGATGGACATTCTCTTTGTTTCCAATTCTTTGCTACAGATGCTATAGAGATGCTATGAATATTTTTGTACATATGAATCCTTTTCCCAGTTCTTTGAGATACAGACTTTGGAGTGGTATCTCTGGGTCACCATTTGGTAACTATGGGGGAGTAGTTTCAAATTGTTTTCCAGAATGGCTGAACCAATTCACAAATCCACCAAGAGTACTTATGCCTATTTTCCTGCAGCCCCTCCCAACATGTCATTTTCCTTTTTTGGATCAACTTTGCCAATCTAATGGATGTAAAGTGGAACCTCAGAGTTGCTCCAACTTACATTTCTCCAAAATTAATAGCTTGGATTTCTTTCTTTGAAAACTGTTCATATTCTTTGACCATTTAAAAATTGGAGAATAACTCTTAGTCTCATAAATTTGACTTAATTTTTTATATACTTGGAAATGAAACCCTTCTCAAAGAAACTTGCTGCAAAGATTTCCTCCCATATTCCTTGTTTATTATAACACAGGAATTTTATTTTATTTTCACATGCCACAATTTGTTTAGCCATTCCCAAATCAATCTACTTTGCTTGCAGTTTTTTTTTTTGCTACACAAAAAGTTCTGCTACAAATATTTTGGCTCATATGGGGCCTTTCTTTTTATTAATGACCTCTCTGGGGTATATGAAAATATATATCAGATTTCCAGTGGAATTTCTGAGTCAAAGAAGATGGACATTTTGGCTACTTGATTTGCAAAGTGAATTCACAGTTACCCCAACAATCCATTAGTGGGGTGTATGGGGCGTTCAAGGAGGACTAGCACCTCTGGTGTGAGGGCCACTCATCCCCTTTTCCCTTCTACCTGGCACTCAAGTCTCACCTGCAGCTCCAATAAGCTGCCATACCCTGGTGAATTGTCTTGGCAGAGGGCTAAACTAGGTTGAGGGCAATTGACGGGCCTCAAATTGGTGAGTGAGTTAGGGAGATGTCTACCTCAAACACATAAAGACTTCCCCCAGAAGAATGAGTGGATGAGAACAATTTGTTCCAGTGGCCATGAAAGCTGCTGAAGCAGGTTCTTAGAGCTTGGTCAGACATTGAAGAAGACAAGATCATCTACTGCATCCCTAGCCATCACCAGTCATCCTGATTTTTGTCTTGCCACTGGACTTCGATGACTCAGGAAGAGAGAATGAGGCTGACAACTTTGGGCAACTCTGCCTCACTTAAGTCCAATTCACTCACAAGTCAAGACATCGCCCCAGTATGTCACTGGTCTTCAGAAATGAAGGACAACCAACAACCACAGTGTACCTGTCTCTCCACCCATTCCTCTGACATTGACTCAATATCTCATCGTCTTTGCTAATTTACTGAGTGTGAGGTGAAACCTTGGTTTGTTTTTTCTTATTGTTAGTGATTTAGTACCTTGTTTTATGTGGTCCTTAATAGTTTACAACTCTTCTTCTGAAAACTGCTTTTTTATGTCCTTAGACCACTCTCTGTTGGAGAATGGCTTTCCCCAATATATCTTGTGTATTTCTATTAGTTGTCCAAATCCTTTTCAGAGAAATCTGACACAAAGATTTTTTCCCATTAGACCTCTTTTCTTCTTTAATTTTTTGAGCAGATGTGTGAATATAATAGAAATAATGTAAGTTGTACCATGTTCGGTCATTTCATTCATGCCCAACTCTTCATCCTGAACTCCTCTCTGTCTCTTACACCCCACATATCCAACATGGTGCCAAATCCTATTGATTTCTTTTGCATCATCCCTTGAGTATGCCCCCTTTTTTCCTCTGAAAATGAAACCATCCTGGTGTAGACCCTCACCACCTCACGCCTGCTGCTGGTGGGTCTGCTTGCCTTATGTCTCTCCTCACTCCAACCCATCCTCCATTCAGCCACCAAAGTGATTCTCTCAGTTGATAAACTCCAGTGGTTCCCTATTATTTCCACTTCATTGCATCATTGGACCATAGTAGGCATTTAACAAATGCCCACTGAATAGAATGGAATGGAATTGGACTAGACCGTGACCTCATTGAGAGCAGGAACATGTAGCAGACTTCTTGGTCCCTCCATACCTCATGTGCCTAGCCTAATCAGTGCTGAGCATGAAACAAACATGCAATAAATAATTTGTTAATTGATTACTAACTGCTGGGGAAACCTTGTCACCAGCCATGGAGATGGACACATTATAAGTGTTTAATTCATTAATTCAGTCAGCAAGACAGAAGACCTGGGTTCTAATCCCATCTCTTTTATCTTACTACTTGTGTGACCTTGGATAATTTTATTTTACATTTAATTTTTTATTTAATTTTATTTTCTCTATTACGTGGAAACAAAAAACTTTAACACTGTAAAAAATTTTTTGAGATGCATATCCTCTCCCTCCCTCCCCTAAGTGTTTTGGATGCATCTCATGAATTTTGGTATGTTGTCTCATTGTTATCCTCTTTAAGGAAACTCTTTATTGTTTCTATGATTTGTTCTTTGACCGACTCATTCTTTAGGATTAGATTATTTAGTTTCTAATTAATTTTTAATCTATATTTCTACTGCCCTTTCTTGAATATAATTTTTATTGCGTTATGGTCTGAAAAGGATACATTTAATATTTCTACTTTTCTGCATTTGGTTGTAACGTTTCATAAATTTTTGTAAAGATGCCATTTACAGCTGGGGGAAAAAAACCGTATATTCCTTTTTATTCCCATTTAATTTTCTCCAGAGGTCGCCTTTGGATAAATTGATTAACTTCTCTGGGCCCCAAGTTAGACAAGATAACTTCCAAAGTCCTCTAAATTTTTTTTCTTTTTTATTGTGAATTTAGTAAACCTTAACAAACAGGAATATTTTAATATACAAAGAGCAAAAAGATGATTGCATATAAAACAGAACTTCTGTTGGGGATGGTTTATTTCTAAGGCCCTTCTTAGCTCTAAATCTACGATTCTAGGACTTTATAAGATTTTACTAAGCCCTCAATTAAGCAATGCCCCGTGCTAGATACAAAGACAAAACAACATAGTCCCTGCCTCTCAGGAAGCATATATTCTATTAGAATGTACCTGAACAACAATAATAATTGCTGTTTATTTACGTCGCATTTTATAGACAGTATCTCATTTGGTCCTCACAATAACCTTTTAAAATAGGTAGAGTAAATATTATTATATTCATTTTATAGATGAGAAAACTAGAGCTCAGAGGACTTGTTTAGGGTCATGCAACTGGACTTGAATTCAAGACCTAAGTCCAAATGCAGTGTTCTTTCTGCTTCTTGACCTTCTCTGTGTCTTCTCCCAATCCACTATTCCAGGCCGATTGTTTGGAGAAGCTTTGTGTTCCCCAAGATATGGTTAGTTCCTCAACACTTTAGTCCCCCAGGGCAGTATTTGTGAGAGCTGATGCTCCAGGGAGGGTGGAGCACATATCCTGTGCGCCCCCTACCACTGTCCATATCTTTACTGAAAAGTGCCCAGGAGACCAACCCACCCTTGACACAGGCCACAGTCAGAACGCGGAGAAGGGCCAGGCTGGTCTTGGGGTGTCCTCTCTCTGCCTGCAAACAGCATCTCTGTGTTGAGGGAGAACTCTCCCTGTGAGCACTTTGCTCTGGCTATTTGGGGGACACTGTCACACTGCCCCCATTTTACAGATAGGAAAGCAGGCCCTGAAGGGTTTCCCCACTTTGTCCTGCTTTTCCATCCAGCTGTCTGATACTGACACCATTAATCTCTCAAACTCAACAGGCCCCAACCTGAATTTACCATCTTTCCTTCCAAACCAATGCCTCTTCCCAAATCTACCATTTCTTTTCTTTAACCGTTTTTAACTTTGAGCTGAAAAGCCGAAAAAAAGCACTTCTATACACATAGCAGAACACAAAAAGAAGATTATGCACAAAACCTGTCTGTCTCCTTTTTCAAAAGTATACACAGTAC